>NC_091441.1:121437764-121749865 GCF_964237555.1 Oryctolagus cuniculus
TGGCCGCCGCGGCCGGTGCGCTGCGGCCGGCGCACCGCGCTGATCCGATGGCAGGAGCCAGGAGCCAGGTGCTTTTCCTGGTCTCCCATGGGGTGCAGGGCCCAAGCACCTGGGCCATCCTCCACTGCACTCCCTGGCCACAGCAGAGAGCTGGCCTGGAAGAGGGGCAACCGGGACAGAATCCGGCGCCCCGACCGGGACTAGAACCCGGTGTGCCGGCGCCGCTAGGCGGAGGATTAGCCTAGTGAGCCGCGGCGCCAGCCTCCCATAGATATTTGATTAGTATCTTTCACCCACCAACACTACTCACCCCCAGAAAGATTTTTTTAAAAGATTTATTTATTTATTTGAAAGTCAGATTTACACAGAGAGAGAAGAGGCAAAGAAAGAGGTCTTCCATCTGATGGTTTGCTCCCCAATTGGCCGCAAAGGCCGGAGCTGTGCCGATCCGAATCCAGGAGCCAGCTTTTTCTGGGTCTCCCACGTGGGTGCAGGGGCCCAAGGACTTGAGCCATCTTCTATTGCTTTCCCAGGCCATAGCAGAGAGCTGCATCACACATGGAGCAGCTGGGTCTCAAACCAGCGCCCATATGGGAGCAAGCACTGCAGGCCAGGGATTAACTTGCTGCACCACAGTGCTGGCCCCAGAAAAAACAGATTTTTAAGCATAAAGGTGTCAACTATGTCTGTGTCATGTGTCAGAGAATTCTTAGCTCTCAGCACAGTGCCCGGCTCATGATAGGTAGTTATTTAGTGCTTAATTGTAAAGTGAATGAATGACTGTGTAATAGGTCCACCTTGTGATGGATCTTGAATTAGGAGGTAATAGGAATGCTGTCCAAGCACTTGGAAATGGGAAAGGACTTCCAGAACTACAGATGCCAGGTAGTGTTACTATCAGTGCATTAAAAACATCCAGGGGTGTGCATTTGCCTTAGTTGTTAAGTTGCTGATAGGGATGCCCATGTTCCATACTGGAGCTTCTGGGTTTGCGTCCTGGCTCCAGCGTTCTGCTAATGCAGGCCCTGGGAGGGGTGGGGGATGGCTTGAGTGGTCTTGCGTTTCCTCTCACAAAGAAAATTTAAATTTAGTTCTTGGCTTCCAGCTTCCATATGACAGTGTTTTGGCCATTGGTCTCTTTGGGAAAATGAACCAAGAATGTGCTTGCTCTCTCTCTCTCTCTCTCTCTCCCTCTCTCCCTCTCTCCCTCTCTCCCTCTCCCCCTCTCCCTCTTCCTCTCCCCTCTGTCAGTTAAACAAACAAAAAATCCAAAGCAGAAATAAAATGCAACACATCCATTTGCAACTTTTACTCAATGAAAAGTTGTGTTTTTGGCTGCATTTTAACTTCAAGATTTATGGCAACTCAAACCACCTCCTAGCACTGTCCCTGTCTCTCCAGCTAGCTCTAGGAAGGCAAGAAACATGTCCAGTTAACTTAGTATTGCCAGAACAGTGCCACGTGTGTCTTTGGTATCAACACATGTCTCGTTGAGTGTGTTGGTAGGGGGAGGAAGGTGATAGAAAATTATCTACTCGCAGACCCTGTGGTGAATAACAGATGTGTGATAGTTCTCTGATGCGACCAGAAGCTAAGACGACATCTTATTTCATTACCTCTTCTTTCCCTTATCTTGTTTGCTAGATCTGATTAAAGCAGTTGTGGTAAGAAATATGTGTGGGAAAACCGTTACGTAGCTAAGCCAGTTTTATTATAGCTCCACTGCTGCAGCAGAAGACTCTGGTGCACTCTCAGAGACATTGAAAATGCTCTGAACTCAGATGAACCAAGCAGCTATGTGGATCTAGAGATCTCACACTTTCATGTTGCTAGAAGAGATCCAAGAAGTCAACTTAGGCCGGCGCCGTGGCTCACTAGGCTAATCCTCCGCCTTGCGGCGCCAGCACACCGGGTTCTAGTCCCGGTCAGGGCGCCGGATTCTGTCCTGGTTGCCCCTCTTCCAGGCCAGCTCTCTGCTGTGGCCCGGGAGTGCAGTGGAGGATGGCCCAAGTGCTTGGGCCCTGCACCCCATGGGAGACCAGGAGAAGCACCTGGCTCCTGCCATCGGATCAGCGCGGTGTGCCGGCTGCAGCACGCCGGCCGCGGCGGCCATTGGAGGGTGAACCAACGGCAAAGGAAGACCTTTCTCTCTGTCTCTCTCTCTCACTGTCCACTCTGCCTGTCAAAAAAAAAAAAGTCAACTTAGAAATGTAGGATCTTTGGGTTAGAGTGATCTTGGGTACCAGCCAGTCCAATCTTCTCATTTTACAGGTGAAGGAAGAGCTTCTGGACGTGGAGGGGAGTAACTCAAGGTCTCATAGCAAGTCAGAGGTCCCTGCAGCTAGAACTCAGGGACCTTGGGTTCTAGGCCGATGTGGTTTGTGAGATTCTGCTGTGAGAAAGGTAAAAACTGAAGACATCCTTGAACAACAGCTGAGTATCATTTTTATCTGAGATCTGTTTGGATAAGGAGAAGAGGGGAGATTGAGGAAGTCAAGACAAAGGAAACCAGTGCAAGTGAGAACTTTGCTGCGGAATGCATCTTGTGGTTTTCACTCCTAGCAAATCCTTCGCAAGTCACTCAGAATGATTTGTTGGAATGCTACCCTGTCCTTCTTCAGCACACATGAAAAAGTGGGAGGATTGCAGTTTCAGGAATGAAATTGAAATGCATCAGACATTAGTTTTGGAAACTCACTGGCTTTTTCTCATCTAAATGAATTTAGCAAAAGAACTCAATTTTGGTCACAGGAGACTAATTAAGCATCTAGCATGAACCATAGCAAAATCCCCTAGTATGAAGTGAGGCACACACAGAGGAGCTGAGTCACAGTAATGATGAGATACGCTCACAGAATTAACTCGGCCTCTTAACTAATGGCTAGTGGAACCTAGGTGAAATGAAGAAAAAAATGTACAGTAAGGATAGGCATTTTTTTTAGAAAACAAGGAGATAACAGTTACTTATACCCCATTCCAGATTTTATTTTCATTCTCATGTTTATCCTTATTTCCCATTCTGCTTTTCAGCTGGGCTGCTACAGTGATCTCTCTTCCTAGACCCCAGTCAGCTTCCACTCCAGTTGGTGCTACACCATACCAGCAAGGTTGTGTTCTTAAGATAAGCCTTTGATGATTCCAGTCTCTGGCTCAGGACATCTCAGGCTTTTCAGTGCTGAAAGCAGTGGTTTTCAACTTCAAAGCTCTGACAGGGAGGGGGAGCTGTTAGAAATGCAAATTCCTAAACACACCCCCAAGAGAATCTGATGCCATGGATTTGGGATGCTGCCCAGAAATTTATATTTTTAACACGTTTGCAGTATATTTCTGATGCAGGTACCACAGAAACTACACTGACAAAAACTGGCCTGCATGGAGAAATGACCTCAAATTATGGGAATTCAGGTCCATGGTAGGCCAAAGAGGAGGAACAGAGATTTTTGGGAAAGATTGATCAACAAAACATCTAAAGGGATTGGATATATTAGACAGTCATGACTGGGGGAAATGTGAAACTTATGAATGGCTGTAAAGGAATTGGAAAAGCTGTCACTAATTTTTTGACTTGAGCCTGTCTGATATCTGGCAAAGTAGAAAGAACTCTGGATGAGTGTGGGTTCCACCCTCTTATGAGCTATATAATTTTTTTGGCTAGCTATTTAATTTCCCTGAGCTTCAGCTTTTCTCATTGGTTAATGGAAATGTTAATTCCTATCCTGCCTCATCATTGATTTATAAGGGTCAAGCATGTGATGGTGCTTAGAACTTTGCAGATTGCTGAATAATATCAGGTGCTCTTTACATTAGTCGTCTGTTCTCTTCACCCTCTGTTCTTTTCACCTTTACCAAGTGGCAAAAAGAATCTTGCTCAGGAGAGTAATTGCAGTTAAACAGGCTAAGCCTGTGCAGGAGAGTGTGTGTTGACATTAATCCTCTATTGCTATTTGCAAGAGGAAAGAAAAAGTCATCTAGCAGCCGAGAGCATGTTTTTGATTACCCCATGGAGTTAGGAAGCTTGGAGATCTGCTGTAGAGCTGCAGACTGGCATCTGACTTCCTCTGTATGAATTTGGCTGAGTTTAATAGTGAGAAAAGCTTAAGAAAACCCACACATGCTGAAACCCAAAAGGCTAATGAGGAGAATAGACAGCTTATGTAATTAGACCTTGTGTATTTCCCTAAAAGGAAATCATGAAATATGCACAAAATGTTGTCTCTGAAGGCGTCATAGTTACTCCATCTTGTTTTTAATTTGGAAACTATGCACATTGCCTACAGGAATTACAAGAACAGTAGCTTCTGGTGTGTTTGTAAATCGATGCCCTCACATGAATCCTGACATTTCATGCTTCAGCCCAGCCCCCAGTCACAGCAGCAGGGCACTCAGAAGGCTGGATTTGCTGGTTCTGAGCTTCCACTGCTGAGTGAGACGCTAGCTGACTTTATTCTGACATCTTGATGAGACAAGGCCTTCTAAATGTACTCTGTGTGTGTGTGTTTTGCTTTCAGCCATGTTTATTTTTCTCTGTATTGCTTGTCCACAGAGAAAACAATGAAGTGCTTTGATTTAAAAGATCTAGTGTTCTTCTCAGAGGCCTGTGGTGTCTTCAGCACACAGGACTCAACTGCACTTTACCACCTATCATCCAGGTTGGTAAAAATTGTCTTTTGCCATTTTTGCTTCATGTCATTACTGTCATTACTATATATTATTATTGTTGTTATTTTGTGTGAGGCTGAAATAACAGAAATTTATTTGCTCATGATTCAGAAGTTAGAAGTTCAAGGTCAGTGTGTGAACCGAGTTGATTTCGTCCAAGGTCTAGCTCTTTGTCTTGTGGGTGGCTGTCGTCTTCCAGTGTTTTCACTAGGGTCTTCCCTTCCTGTCTGTGTAAAGAAATAAAATACAGGCACAGGTCAAACCCCTGGGAGACTTTCCCCACCCCATCCCTGTTCCTCTCCCTCTCCACAGAAAAGAACAAAGGATTACAGAGTGAGGTGTTCATTCATTTGTGGACATGTGAACGTGGGTATCTATCTCAAATCAGGATTTACCTGGTTTTTAAAATTTAATTTAATTTTAACAACTGTAGAACATTCTTTTTCTCTTATGGAAGTTGTCGGGTTCAAAGTGAAATCACTTGTGTCACAACCTGGCCAGTGGCACTGGAGAAGGCAAGCACAGGAGGGCTCTCATACAAGCTGTCTGACAATAGGAGACTATCACAAGAAAATCTTAGCAAACCACAGTGACTACATAAGTCACACAAGGACAGCTGGTAGGATGAGGACATTAGCTGCTTGTACAGGAATAGTTGCCCAACACACTGTTTGCCAGCTCAGTTAACAGAGGAACCTGCTATAACTCAAGACTAGTCTACCTGGTAGCTATCACCAGTCCCCCGTCAGAGCTGCCAGCCCCTCCAAATACCACAAGTGTCAATGAACTTGCTTCCAAAACACCTTATGTAGCTTTTCTCCTTGCTCATTAAGATCCCAACATTTTTCATCGTTCTTTGAGTATACCAGAGGCCACCCCTGCCTGTACATGTGTCCTTGATTACAATCCTATTCTTTGTTTATTCCCAGGTAAAATCTTTTTTTATGGTGATTTGTCTGTATTTTTGACTGTATAACTTCTTTAAATAATTTCCCAACTGGTATAAGTCTTCATTTTTACTGTTTTTGATGTTTAAGAACAGTTCTTGATGATACAATTAATTTTTTAAAAAAAGTTTTTAGTAGGTGAGGCATTTAAATGGTCAAAGATCAAAATTATTTCCAAATAGTATATGATGAGAAGTTTCTCTTACCCTGATCTTATCTGCCCTGTTTCCCCATTTCCTGTTTGCTGTGATTTGTAATTTTTATTAATTTCTTTTTGTATATCTGGTGTTTTATGCACATAGAAGAAAATATGAACATATATTCTCATTTTACTGCTTTTTTTTATTTGACAGGTAGAGTTAGATAATGAGAGAGAGAGAGAGACAGAGAGAAAAGTCTTCTTTCCATTGGTTCACCCCCCAGGTGCTACAGATGGAACTATGCTGATCCGAAGCCAGGAGCCAGGTGCTTCCTCCTGGTCTCCCGTGCGGGTGCAGGGGCCCAAGCACTTGGGTCATCCTCCACTGCCTTCCTGGGCCACAGCAGAGAGCTGGACTGGAAGAGAAGCAACCGGGACAGAATCTGGCGCTCCGACCAGGACTAGAACCCGGGGTGCTGGTGCCGCAGGCGGAGGATTAGCCTAATGAGCCGCGGTGCCGGCCATACTGCCTTTTTAAAAAAAAAAAAAAAAAAGATTTATTTATTTGAATGTCAGAGTTACACAGAGAGAGAAGGAGAAGCAGAGAGAGAGAGAGAGGGAGAGAGAGAGGGGTCTTCCATCTGCTGGTTCACTCCCTGTCGCTCCCCATCTTCATGGAGGAACGACACAGGACCCTGCGTTGTTCTTTCGTCTGCTTGGCCCTTCCCGGGTTTGCTGCTGGTTCTTCCCGGGTTGGCTGCTGTCCCTCCACCTCCATGGAGGGGCGGGCCCCCTGCCACCTTCCCCACTTCCGCAGGGGAGCGGCACACCGCCGGCCAGCTCTCTCGGGGGCTGCACAGGTGTTCCTTCAGATAGATGTTCCCGGTGCATGTTGTCTCTCTCCTCCTTTATAGTCCTCTTCCACCAATCCCAACTCTGCTACCCACACGCCGAGTACGCTGCTCTCCTCCAATCAGGAGCAGGTCCTACAGTTTATTGGTTGAACTGGAGGCAGCTGTGTAGAAGCTGCCATATTGTGGGAGAGCAGATGCATAGAATAAGACTTAATTCCAGTAACTTAGTCTAGTCCGAGTTGCTCCCCACACTCCCCAGTTGCAATAGCCGGAGCTGCACCGATCTGAAGCCAGGAACCAGGAGCTTCCTTGGGGTCTCCCATGTGGGTGCAGGGGCCTGAGGATTTGGGCCATCTTCTGCTGCTTTCCCAGGCCATAGCAGAGAGCTGGATCAGAAGTGGAGCATCTGGGACTTGAACTGGCACCCACCTGGAATGCAGGCACTGCCGGCAGCAGCTTTACCCGCTACACCACAGTGCCCACATCTTTACTGCTTTTTTTTTAAAAGATTTTATTTATTTATTTGAGAGGTAGAGTTATAGACAATGAGAGGGAGAGACAGAGAGAAAGGTCTTCCTTCCGTTGGTTCACTCCCCAAATGGCTGCAACAGCTAGAGCTGTGCGGATCTGAAGCCAGGAACCAGGAGCTTCTTCTGGGTCTCCCATGCAGGTGCAGGGGCCCAAGGACTTAGGCTATCTTCTGCTTTCCCAGACCATAGCAGAGAGCTGGATTGTAAGAGGAACAGCCAGGACTAGAACTGGCGCCCATATGGGATGCCAGTGCTGCAGGTGAAGGATTAACCTACTGTGCCATGGTGCCGGTCCCATCCTTTACTGCTTTTTAAACTGAGAATATTTTGTGTTCTGTATTCATTGTTCTTTACCATTTTTTACCACTTCCATGTGTTCTGGCAATCTTTCTGTATCAGTATACATTTATACATCACTATGTAGACATCTCGTTTTCAAAATAATTTCATATTTTTATGGTTGCATAATGTTTCATCCAGCAGATATTAGTACATAAGATGCTCCTTTGTTCTATTTTTAAAGTTACAAATTACTGTATTGCTTGGGTGTAAGATATCTTTCAGCCATACTCCAGCATATCCCCATTGTTGGACATCTGAGTCATTTTGTAATTTCTCTATTCAAATAATCTTGTAAAGAATAATCTCTTACATGTATGGCTTCATATGTGCAGGTAGAAAAGCATTTGAACATATGCAATGTGTATTCATGGTAAACTTTTTTGACAAACTAGGAATAGATGAAAATTTCCTTCACTTGATTAATAGCTACAGGTAACATCATGCTTAATATTACAAACTTGAATGTTTTCTCTCTGTAAATGTGAAAGGATACAAGGTTGTTTCCTCTTGCCAGTTTTAGTCAATATTGTATGGGAGATTCTAATCAGTCCAATAATGTAAGAATAAGAAATACAGGGGCCAGCGCTGTGGTGTAGCAGGTAAAGCTGTTGCCTGCAATGCTGGCATCCCATATGAGTGCCAGTTCAAGCCTTGGCTGCTCCACTTCTGATCCAGCTCTCTGGTACGGCCTGAGAAAGCAGAAGGTGGCCTAAGTCCTTGGGCCACTGCACCTACGTGGGAGACCTGGAAGAGTCTCCTGTCTCCTGACTTTGGATTGGCCCAACTCTGCCCATTGTGGCCATCTTGGTAATGAACCTGTGGGTAGAAGACCTTTCTCTCTCTCTCTCTTTTTCTGCATTTGCCTCCCTGTAACTTTGCCTTTCAAATAAATAAGTAAATCTTAAAAAAAACATTGGGAAGGTAAGAAGAAAATTGTGTTCATGGGTGATATGATTTATATGTAGGAAATCTTAAGGGATATTACAAAAAGGTGCTAGAACTATTAAATGAATTTAGCAAGATCACAAGGTACATGATCAAAACCCCCAAATTAATTGTATTTTTGCATGCTAGTAATAAATAATACAAAAATAAAATCAAGATAATAAAATAATTTACATTAGAGCCAAAAAGAATAAAATATGTAGGCATACATTTAACAAAAAGTGTGATAACTGCATGCTGAAAGCTATAAAATATTGCTAAGAGAAAGTAATGAAAACCTAAATAAGTGCAGAGATACACTATGTTCATGGATTGGAAGAATCAATTTAGTTAAAATGGAAGGTCTCCTAAGATTGATCTATATAGTCAACATTCTCCTAATCAAAATCTTAGTAGGATTTTATAGAAACTGAGAAACAGATTCTAAAATTTAAATGGAACTGCTCATAAATAAATTCATAAAACCCAGGAACAATGTTGAAGACTCTATGCTACTTAGTTATCAAAGCTTACTAAAAAGCCACAGTGATCCAGCTTGTGTGCTGCTAGCTGCACAAACTGTGGACCAATAAGACGGAATTAAGCTCATAAATAAACCTGTACATTTACAATTACTTGATTTTTGACAAAAATGCAAGACAATTCAGTGGGAAAAATGAGTGCTTTCAATAAATTAAGCTGGAGCAGTTGGGTGAGTATTAGTCAAGACTGTTCAAAGAGACAGAACAAGTAATGTACATGAGGGTAGTTCACAAAGTTCATAGAGTTAAAAGGTGTGGGGAGCAACTCGGACTAGACTAAGTTACTGGAATTAAGACTTATTCTATGCATCTGCTCTCCCACAATATGGCGCTGAGAAGGGAGTAACAGCTTCTACACAGCTGCCTCCAGTTCCACCAATAAACTGTAGGACCTGCTCCTGATTGGAGGAGAGCAGCATACTCAGCGTGTGGGTAGCAGAGTTGGGATTGGTGAAAGAGGACTATAAAGGAGGAGAGAGACGGCATGCACCAGGAACATCTAAGGGGAACACCTGTGCAGCCCCCGAGAGAGCTGGCCGGCGGTGTGCCGCTCCCCTGCGGAAGTGGGGAAAGTGGCCAGGGGGAACCGCCCTTCCACGGAGGTGGAAGGGTCGGTAACCAACCCGGGAAGAACCAGCAGCAAACCCGGGGAGGGCCGAGCAGACAAAAGAACAGTGCAGGGTCCTGTGTCGTTCCTCCACGAAGAGGGGGAGCGACATAATGGTGCCGTGACTCGGATAGGAAACTTAGGAGGGAAGAAACGGGAAGAAGTGGGAAAATACCGGAGAGAGAGATTAGCAAAGAGCCTAGGGAAAAGCCGGACGGAAAAGGTGCCGGAAGAAGCTATCAAAAGCCTAGGCATAGACTCAGATACGGACTACGGGGGGAAGCTGGGAGAAATCTCTAAGGTCGAAAGCGAAAGTGAAAGCTAGAACAAACAGACTCGGATACGGACTGTGGGGAGAAGCCAGGAGAAATGAGGGAGGAACATTGTTGGAAGAAAACTTAGGGAAACATACCAGGTAGAGAAAAATGTTAGGGAGGATGAAGCCGCAAGTGCAGGCTGAAGCGGAGACGTAAGCTATCTTGGGATTCTTCAAATCAGCCCGGGGAGCAAAAGGCGAAAATCTGGAACCAGAGGCAGAGAAGTGGGCCGCCAGGTTGGAATTCGCCAGGTTAGTCCGGGGAACTTGGACTGAATGCCGGTGGCGGAAACGTGAGCTACGCTGTGTGATTCGCGGAAGCCGCCGCGTGCAGAGAGAGCACGGGGCGTGAATAGATAGGGAACGCGGGGCTGGCGCGAAGGCCGTGGTGCGGGCGCGAAGGGCGTGGAGACCGCGGAGCGCGCGAAGCCGAGCCGCGCAGAGCCGGGAACCCGCCGCAGGGCGGGCGCCGGGAAGCCGCGCAGATGAGAGAAGCGCGGGCTGAAGCGGCGCAAAGCCGGGAAGCCACTGCGGGGCGATGAGGCGCCGGGAAGCAGCCTCAGGGCGGGTGCCGCGAAACCACGGGGATAAGAGAAATACAAGTTTAGAAGTAAAATGAGAGAAATAGGAATGCTGGCAGATAGAAGTAAAATGGGAGAGATAGGAATGCCCGGAGATAGAGAAATAGAGAAAAATAAGGCCTCCCCTCAACATGGCAATGAGAGAGCTTGGATTCGGTCTGCCTGATTAGGGAGGTGGTGAGCACCTGCGGGCGGCTAGCAGCTTATGCGCCGCAGGTCACCGAAGACAGGCCCAAATCAACATCAATAAGTCTCCCCACAATACCGCAATGAGAAGGCTTGGATTCGGTCTGCCTGATTGATAGGGCTTGTAAGCACCTGCAGGCAGTTCTAGCAGAGCAGAGCATGCGCTGCAGGGCACCGAACACAGGCACGCATCAGCGCCTAAAAACCTCCTCACAACATGGCGAAGAGAGGACCCGGACTCGGTTTGCCTGATTGGTAGGGCTTGTAAGCACCTGTGGGCAACTCTAGCAAGCAGAGCAGAGTGTGTGCCGCGGGGCACCGAAGACAGGCGCGTATCAACACCAAAAATAAAAAGAAAGGGGGATCTGTGGGGAGCAACTCGGACTAGACTAAGTTACTGGAATTAAGACTTATTCTATGCATCTGCTCTCCCACAATATGGCGCTGAGAAGGGAGTAACAGCTTCTACACAGCTGCCTCCAGTTCCACCAATAAACTGTAGGACCTGCTCCTGATTGGAGGAGAGCAGCATACTCGGCATGTGGGTAGCAGAGTTGGGATTGGTGGAAGAGGACTATAAAGGAGGAGAGAGACAACATGCACCAGGAACATCTAAGGGGAACACCTGTGCAGCCCCGAGAGAGCCGGCCGGCGGTGTGCCGCTCCCCTGCGGAAGTGGGGAAAGTGGCCAGGGGGAACCGCCCTTCCACGGAGGTGGAAGGGTCGGTAACCAACCCGGGAAGAACCAGCAGCAAACCCGGGGAGGGCCGAGCAGACAAAAGAACAGTGCAGGGTCCTGTGTCGTTCCTCCACGAAGAGGGGGAGCGACAAAAAGTAAGTTTATTTTGGTGCAGAAGAAATTTCAAAGGCATGTGTACTTTTCTCATAATATTAATTTTCCATGAATATCTTGAGAGCCTTCATGTGTATGGCCTCCAGTGCTTTTTGCCTCCAAATAAACTTACAAGTAAATCAGTTTTCTAAGAAGCTTTAACAAAATTTATTCTTCGTTTATTGTCATCTAGTTGGAAGGCAGAGTGACAGAGTGAGAGAGTGACAGTGAGAGGAGAAATACAGAGAGAGAAAGAGAGAGATAAAGCTTCCATCTTGGTATTCACTCCTCAAATGACTGCAACAGCTAGGGCTGACCCAGTCCAAAGCCAGGAGCCAGGATTTCCATCTGGGTCTCCCACAAGAGTGGCAGGGACAGAAGTACTTGGGCATCTTCCATTGCCTTTCCAGGCACATTGGCCAGAAGCTGGATCAGAAGCAGAGTAGGTGGGACTCAATGGCACTCCGCTGTGGGAAGCTGGCATCACAAGCTGCAGCTTTACCCACTGCACCACAATGCTGGGCTCTGTCATGAAGTTTTGGAAGTACTCTTGTGTATAGAAAGATAGTTATATAAAGAGGATTTATTAGAGGAATTGGCTCACAATATTATAGAGGCTGAGAAGTCCTGTGATAGGCTATCAGCCAGCTGGGGAAGCAGGAAAGTCAGTGCTGTGGCTCAGTTCAGGTCTGAAGGTCTCAGCTTAGGGAAGGCCATGATTTAACTCTCAGTCCCAGACCAAAGGCCTTAGGAACTTGGGGACCACTAGTGAAATTCTTAGAGTCCAGATGCTGGAGAATTTGGATTTTTATGTTAAGTGCAGAAAAAGAAGGGCATCCTCACTCCAGGGGAGAAAACAAATTTGCCTGTACTTTTTTGTTTACGCAGACCCTCAGAAGATTGCATGTTGCTCCCCACACTGAGGGCCATCTTCCCTACTTAGTCTGTTGACTCACATGACAGTCTCCTCCTGAAACACCGTCACAGACACACCAGATGTCAGGCTTCACCTGCTGTCTGGTGTCCCTTAATCCAGTCAAGGTGACAGCTAAAATTATCATTACAGTAGGCATCTGTAAAAAATAAACAAATCTTAGCACTTATTTCACGTCATATATAAAATTCTAGTAAAAATAGACCATAAATCTAAATGTGAGAGCTAAAATTACAATACTTCTAGAATTAAAGAGGGGAACAGATTTGTGACTGTGGATTTAGGCAATTATTTCTTAGATTGGACACAAAAATACATGAATAATAGAAAGTAAAACTTGTGCTTTAAAAAAGATGACACTATGAAAATGTAAAAAAAGCAAGCTAAATAAAAGGGAGAAAATATTTGCAAATTATGTCTGATAATGGACTTAATGTCCAGAATATGAAAATTCTCAAATAATCTGAAGATACAAAACACAGTTTAAAAGTCATCAAAATTTGGCCAGAAACCTCACCTGTAAAGATTGCTGAAATGGAAATAAGCACAGATGCTGAATACTATCAGGCATTAGGGAAATTCGCATTAAAATTCCTGTGAGATATCAGTACGTAATTCATAAAATATATGTGATCAAAAAGGAATGTGCATTACCGAGCTAATGAAGAAACAAACTGGAAACCTCATACTTTGATGATGGAAATGGAAAACAATATAGCCACTTTGAATAACTGCCTAGCAGTTTCCTGAAAAGTTGAATGTATGGTTATTACACAACTCAGTAATTTCTTTTCCATATAGCTGCCCAAGAGAAACAAAATCCTGTGTCCACATGAAGACTTGTATCTGAATGTTCATGTCATTCGTAATACCTGTAAATGGGAGATACTCCAAATTTCCATTGCTATTGTGTGGGGATGGTTGTGTCCCCAGAGGTTCATGTGCTGCCAGCTTGGTCCCCAGTGTAGCAGTGTGGAGGTGGTGGAGCCTTTAGGAAGTAGAGCCTAATGAAAGGTCATGTCACTGGGGCTCCCCCTTAGAAGGGGTTAATGTGTTCCTGTAAGTGAGTTGCTATAAAAGAGAGCAAGGCTAGCTCTTGAATTCTGGAATCCTGTCCTGCCTATGTGACTGTTCCTCTTTCTGTCACACATGCTCCCTCCATGTTGCCATCTGCCATATTGTGCTATATCCATAAGGCCCTTGGCAGACTTGTGGTCTTAACTTGGACTTTCACCTTCCAAAACTGTGAGCTAATCTCTTTTCTTTATGTATTACACAGCCTCATATATTTTTTGATAGCAGCAGAAAACAGACTAAGACATCCATCAGCTAGGAATAGGTAAAAGGTAGCAAAGGGGCTGGCGCTGCCTGTAGTGCCGGCATCCCACATGGGCACCAGCTTGAGAGTTGGCTGATCCACTTTCGATCCAGCTCTCTGCTATGGCCTGGGATAGCAGTAGAAGATGGCCCAAGTCCTCAGGTCCCCAAACC
The DNA here is from genome assembly GCF_964237555.1 of Oryctolagus cuniculus. Classification (NCBI taxonomy): domain Eukaryota; kingdom Metazoa; phylum Chordata; class Mammalia; order Lagomorpha; family Leporidae; genus Oryctolagus; species Oryctolagus cuniculus. The sequence goes on from NC_091441.1 coordinate 121,451,649, forward strand.
CACGTGGGAGACCCAGAAAAAGCTCCTGGCTCCTGGTTTCGGATTGCCACAGCTCCAGCTGTTGCAGCCATCTGGGGTGTGAACCAGCAGATGGAAGACCCTCTGTCTCTACCTCTCTCTGAAACTCTGCCTTTCAAATAAATAAATAAATAAATCTTTAAAAAAAAAGATATTAAATCTACACAATGGAATCACATTCAGTATAAAGAAGGGCAAACTACTGTGCATGCAACCATGTGAATGAACTTTAGAAACATACAAAGGGAAAGAATCCAGACAGAAAGAAAATGCATTTTGCATGATCCCATTTCTATGAAATTTTAAGAAAAGGCAAAACACAGAGAAAGAAAGGTCATTGGTTGCCTGGGGCTGGAAATAGGAACAAGGACTGATGGCAAAAGAACACTAGGGGGCTGGCACCGGGGCTCACTTGGCTAATCCTCCACCTGTGGTGCTGGCACCCCGGGTTCTAGTCCCGGTTGGGGTGCCAGGTTCTGTCCTGGTTGCTCCTTTTCCAGTCCAGCTCTCTGCTGTGGCCTGGGAGTGCAGTGAAGGATGGCCCAAGTGCTTGGGCCCTGCACCCGTGTGGGAGACCAGGAGGAAGCACCTGGCTCCTGGCTTCGGATCAGTGCAGCGTGCCGGCCACAACGCACTGGCTGTAGCGGCCACTCTGGGGGTGAACCAATGGATAAAGGAAGACCTTTCTCGCATTCTCTCTCTCACTGTCTAACTTTGCCTGTCAAAAAAAAAAAAAAAAAAAAAAAAACAAAAAAAACAAAAAAAACAACAACAAAAAAACAAAAAACACCAATGACTTTTTGAGCGATGGAAATTTGTTAAAGCTTGATTGTGGTGATGGTTGCACTCATTTGCACTGTGTGCTCCTAGTGGGTTAATTTTACCATATCATACTTTAAAATGTTACTAAGAAAGGGTATGTTTCCAAAGAGAAAGGTATGCAAACACGATGAAAGTTTAGAAGGGTTTCTATGTGATTATTTCTTTGTTCTTCCTTTTAAAGGGAGTAGGTCCTTTTCTTCTGTTAAATGGTGGTCCTGTCTGTGGTCTTGGGAGGGACTCTTCCCCAGAGCAGACGTGCATTGCAGCTCCTGCTGAGGTGCATTGCAGCTCCTGCTGAGTCTCTTCCTCAGCCGAGGCGGTTGCTAGGAAGAGCAGGCTCAGCTGGGGGGGGCCGAGGCTTCCGGGGCAGCTCCCCTCAGGAAGAGCAGGCTCAGCTGGGGGGGGGCCGAGGCTTCCGGGGCAGCTCCCCTCAGGAAGAGCAGGCTCAGCTGGGGGGGGCGCGAGGCTTCCGGGGCAGCTCCCCTCAGGAAGAGCAGGCGCAGCTGGGGGGGGCGCGAGGCTTCCGGGGCAGCTCCCCTCAGGAAGAGCAGGCTCAGCTGGGGGGGGCGCGAGGCTTCCGGGGCAGCTCCCCTCAGGAAGAGCAGGCTCAGCTGGGGGGGGCGCGAGGCTTCCGGGGCAGCTCCCCTCAGGAAGAGCAGGCTCAGCTGGGGGGGGCGCGAGGCTTCCGGGGCAGCTCCCCTCAGGAAGAGCAGGCTCAGCTGGGGGGGGGGGGCGAGGCTTCCGGGGCAGCTCCCCTCAGGAAGAGCAGGCTCAGCTGGGGGGGGCACGAGGCTTCCGGGGCAGGCTCCCCTCAGGTTTTCCTCTGATTACTCCAGCTGAGCACACAAGAAGAAAGGCAAAGCCACAGGGAGGCATATTAATTAAAATGTCTTCTTTTTGTGGGGCCATTGTCGGTCTCCTCACTTTTAGGAGGTTATAGTATGGATTTACACTTCATTATTTTCTTCCGTCTGCAGCACAGTTGCATAATGAAAGTATCCCACATTTTAATTTTCGGGAATAGTCACTTGGGTAGATAAGCAGGAGTATCTAATTACCAGTGGGGGTCAGAGAAGAAAAAGTTTCTTCTTGCAAGTGAGACTATTGGGAACTATCTGAAGTGGAGCTTTTACTAAGTTAATAGATGACTTCCCTCAGAGCAATTATTGCACATTTCCTGTTTCCTTCTGCTGTAGCTCACTTAGATGTGGTGGGGAAATCTTGTCCTTTGAGCTTGTTGTTGTCTAGCTGCATGTTACTCCATAGGAGATAAACCAACAGTCATGAAAAGAATCCCATTCATTGAATTTATCTCCACTGTTTGTTTAAATTTTCACTGTCAATTAATAAAGAACAGGAGAAGCATGTCTCTTAGGGAATATAAAGAAACTATTGCTTTGATTGTATCTGCTGCAATTGTTGAATGCATTTTTCATTTGACCAATGTTTCTATCTCTTTTACCACAAGGAGGAAAAAGAAAGCAAGCCTAAAAAAAAAAAAAAAAGGAAAGACATCATCAGCTTAAACTCGTTATTATTCAGGAGCATTTTTTGATGTTTTAATTTAAAGATCACTCTATTCTTTGTAAGATCAGAGACTTGTATTTCTGGAACCATATGCTGCTTTGGATCTGTGAATGGAAACCCTGTGGATCACAGTGGGAGTCAAAGCAGAGATCCTGGCAGATTGGTGCTGTCTTCAGTATGTTGCACAAGGCGTTTTTTACTTGGTTTTCCTGAGAAGTATAATCTGCATGTATTAAGGCCACATGTTAGGCATGAATGTTTCCTCCCGTGTTTGGGGAGACAAAAGCCCATGAGTTACAGTCATCTCCTAGTTGACTTGTCAGTACTAGTGTTGCTCAGGATTCTGCTCTCAGAGTAGCTGCATCATCCCCTGGATGGCAGCTTGATGGAAAGCTTTCTCCTCTTCTCCAGATAAGAAGGTAATTTCTTCTCTGGAAGTTCATTCCTTCCTCAAAAACCTTTCCTTGGCCTATTTATTCTTTCTGTCTTGCCCTCTCATCTCTAAGCCTTATCTATCTGTGTGAGCACAGTTCAGTCTTTTTTATGAAATCATCCCCTTGAGTTGAGCCCAGACTTTTCTGAACTCTTGATCCTGCATTTGTCTCATAGAATTCACTTCTAGATTATGACTGGCCCTGAAGGTTGTTTAAACAGAACTTTCCTTTTGTGATGTGAAACTCTTCAGACCAATTAAATTAAGTAGAGTTTGCCTGAGTAAAAAAAAATTTAAAAAAAGCAAAAATAACAAAAGATGTTACATAAATTGAATAGCTTCCAGAGAACATGGTCTGACAGTATTTATAGAAGAACAGAAGGGAAACATAGAAAACAACTCAACTGGCTACCACTTAGTCCTCCAGTCACTTGGTTACAGCTTAACTAGGCAGTTGTTTACAGCTTAGTCAGTTAGCTAGAAGGCCTCTTTTAACCAACTGTAGCTCAGTCATTGTGAGTAAACTCTATACTGGTTTAGTCTGTTGGATGCAGTACAAATGCCCAGCCTGAATCCATGGCCTCCTACAAAATTTTATTTCACAGTAATCATCTTCTAAGACCGGCCGTGTATGTCTCTGTTCAGGAATAAGGTTGGAGTAGAAGTTTGCCATGGAGTCTCTGGGAAGGTTTGTTGTCCTGTCAAGCTGCCAGGTGTTGAGATGGACAGTTAGGATAGTGAATCAAACTGAAAGTAACCATCCAGAATTTATTGGTTTATTGTGACAAAGAGCAAGAGGCATAAAGTGGCCATTGGATTCCTCGTATTCTGTTTTCTTTCCCGTGGAACAGCACTGAGTAAGGGTCAAGGGGTAACAGTGTGGATGGGGAAATATTTTATTATCGAGGGGTCCCAAATAGAGAAGACTCCTGTCTTTTTTTATGGACTCAGAAAAGGAGGACCAGGAAAGTAGAGAAGTACTAAGTCAGAATGGAGTAGCCAAGGCTCATGGTAAGGAGGCCTGTGAGTGGGCACGAGGGATGCTGACATGCATATGAATAGGGGGTTGTCTCAGTACAGAAAATTGCATTGAACTGGCTGTGCACCAAGTCTGACGTAGGGAGGGAAGCCCCCTCCTCCGCCATGAAGCCTGCCTAAAAAAGCCTTGCAGTTGCCTGTGGTTGGCCTGATCACTCAGAAGTAAAATTTTGGCTTAGAGCTGGACTCCTTTTCATCTTCCATTAAGCTGGGATAGCATCTCTTAGACGGAGCCATAAAAGCCCACGTGGGTCCCTGAAGGAGCTGTTGAGGGAATTCAGGAGCCTTGGATCTAGGCAAACCACAGCAGATGCGTGCTTCTGGACTTGATTTGTGTGAGAAGAAATACGTTCCCAAAATTTGTGCTGTCATAGGCACATTTTCTGCTCCTTGTAGCCTAAAGTATTTATTTATTTATTTATTTATTTATTTATTTATTTTGTTTTATTTGACAGGCAGAGTTAGACAGTGAGAGAGAGAAAGAGAGAGAGACAGAGTGAAAGGTCTTCTTCCTTTGGTTCATCCCCCAAATGGCCGCTACGGCTGGGGTGCTGCGCCGATCCAAAGCCAGGAGCCAGGTGCTTCCTCCTGGTCTCCCACGCAGGTGCAGGGCCCAAGCACTTGGGCCATCCTTCACTGCACTCCCGGGTCACAGCAGAGAGCTGGCCTAGAAGAGCAGCAACTGGGGCAGAATCTGGTGCCCCAACTGGGACTAGAACCTGGGGTGCCGGCGCCACAGGCAGAGGATTAGCCAAGTGAGCCGCGGCACCGGCCGCCTAAAGTATTTTTAATTGATGTGCCATTTAATAATATAGTGCTTTGTACTTTTATATAACTCATTGTCTAAATTGTCATGTACAGTTGTGGTATCCAAAAACCAATCTCAGCTGTCGTGTTCCACTGTGTTATATCCTAGTAATCTTAGTGCAATTCAGAGTTGGTGACTAATATGCTTTTAAAAATTATTTATTAGAGAGAGAGAGAGGAGAGGGGGAAAGGGGGAGGGGGAGGGGAGGGGAGGGGAGAAAATGCTCCCATCTGCTGGTTCACTCCTTAAAAGCTGGAAAATCCTGGGGCTGGACTGGGCTGAATCTGGGAACTCAATCCAGGTCTCCCACATGGGTGGAAGGGAAGCAATTGTTTGAGCCATCATTTCTGCCTCCCAGAGTGTACATTAGCAAGAAACTCTTTTCCATAGTAAAGGCATAGGTGATGAAAATTAATGTGTTCTTAGTTTATTTTTTAGTGTTCAAAAAGAGTGATTATTGAGGGGCCGGTGCCGTGGCTCACTTGGTTAATCCTCCGCCTGAGGCGCTGGCATCCCATATGGGTGCCGTGTTCTAGTCCCAGTTGCTCCTCTTCCAGTCCAGCTCTCTGCTGTGGCCCAGGAGGGCAGTGGAGGATGGCCCAAGTGCTTGGGCTCCTGCACCCGCATGGGAGACCAGGAAGAAGCACCTGGCTCCTGGCTTTGGATTGGTGCAGTGCCGGCCATGGTGGCCATTTGGGGAGTGAACCAGTGGAAGGAAGAACTTTCTCTCTCTCTCTCTCTCTCTCTCTCTCTCTCTCTCTCTCTCTCTACCTGTCAAATAAAAAAGAGTGATATTGAGCCAGATTCTCAGTTTTAAAAACCACGATCATTTCCTTGAAATTAAAGGCCATGACCTGGGTCCTCCTAATAGTCTCTGATTACATAAACAGGTAAAGATCAGTTCTTTGGAATATTCCACACTGCTTTCCTGGTGTGCATAGCTCCTTGTGTGTTTGTTACTTCTGTTACCTGTGAGAAAACAAATGCTAGGTTCATACATGGGATGAGTCTAGTGGAAACTGCTGAATGCTTCCTCTAAATTGTTCCATCCGAACATTGGTCAGTTTCCTTTAGGTTAGTGGGAATTAGAGATTTCTCATGACTGTATTTTTCAGGGGAAGTACCCTGGACATTAGGCACAGCTCCTCTCTTATTGACCAGTATTATATAGGCTTCATCAGTTTGTTAATAAGTTTTTTGAGAGCCTTGGAATTGTTGATTTTATTGATCTTTCCTTGGCTTAAGTACAGCAATTGATTATGCCCTAGATATACACTGCTGGCTTCTGATACTTACATAAAACTTGTACCTTGTTTCCTGACACCAGTGCCAGAATCCACATCATTAGAGAGTTTCTAGGCAGAGTAGATAACTTCAGGGACCGAATATGGTGTGTTCAGGTTCTCATTGTTAATATGTGTCTTGATGACTTAATCTTATTCCTGGATGAGTCAAATTATTACTTCCCTGCTACAGAGAATAGAAGGGTAAACACTTGCTTAAATGCTGATGATAGAGTTTTTATTATTTTAAGTTTAGAGCAGTCTGCATGGAAGGTGGCCCTATGATCTTATTACTTTAAATGAGTTACTTCAAAAATTATCAGTTTTGGCAGAAGTCCCTTAGCATTTAGTTGGCCAAGAGCTAAAGCTCCTATACAGAAATGTTAACTCACCTACTTCTCACAGGTTTTGTTTTAGTTACTGCTAGGTTATCTTAAAAAAGCTCATCAGTAGATAACAGTACTTGAAATTCTATATTATATGGGCACTGTTTTGAGCTTATTAGTATCTACTAACATAAGTTTTCAGGTTGAAATTAATATAGACTTTTATATCATAGAATAATTGTGATAATGATGATAATTAGAGCTAAAATTTACTGAATGTTTGGTGCCATAAAGCAGTGTGCCAAGCAGTTATATACATTTTCTCCTTTGATTCTCACCACAACCTGTTAAAGAATGTAGAACTTTGGAGTCTCTTACTAGCAAACTCTGCCTTCTTTTCTGGGGAAGCCTTATCTATATCAGTAAATATTACTTTGGCCCATCTCTGTGTGCCAGGCAGTGGGGTCTTCTCCTGTCTCGTGCCCTATGGTAGCTTCCTGAGTTTCTTAACAAAACATTAACCCTTCTCTTTACTTAAATGCATGTAACACATGATTCTGCCATTAGTAACTTAGAATGGAGTGGACATAGTTGTCATCTGCCCATTTCTTGCTAGGAATTTGGCTTTGAGGAATACCTGTGCATTTCAAGAAGTTTGTGGAAAAATGGAATTAAAAGACAAGTTTATTTTGATGTAAAAAATTGAAACCATGCATAGTTTCTTTCAGCAGCAGTCATCACACTGTACTGTGATCCTTTTTCCACAGGTTGAATATACATCTCAAACCTGAGCAGAATTCTTTATTCACTTTTATTACCAGCACATCTCTCTGTCTTCCCAGTCTCCATGTCATTATCATCCCTCACCCAGATGCCTAATACAAAAATCTGGAGACCACTTTGATTTCCCTCTTGTCCTCATGCTGATCATTAAATTAACAGCACATTCTTTATCCCACAGCTTAAATATATCCCCCAAACTTTCCTTTTTCTTCAGCTAACTGGTCTGCCTACCTCCATGCATATTTTCTTTTTTTTAATTATTTTTATTTATTTGGAAGACAGAGTTGAGAGAGAGAGACAGAGATAGAGAGGTCTCCCATCCACTGGTTAACTCCCCAAATAGCCACAATGACTGGATTGGTCCCAGCAGAAGGCAGGAACCATGAGCTTTTTCCAAGTCTCCAATGTAGGTTCCAGAGGCCCAAGCACTTGGGCCATCCTCTGCTGTTTTCCCAGGCCATTAGCAGGGAGCTGGATCAGATTTGGAGCAGCCAGGATTCAAACCCACGCCCACATGGCATGCCGGCTCTGTGGGTCAGGGCTTTAACCCACTGTGCCAGTGCCAGCCCCCATGCATGCTTTCTTTCAATTCGTTCTCAGACAGTGGTCAGAGTTCACCCTTCAAAGTGTGAGACAGATGATGTTACCCTAGGTCAGTGACCTATAGGTTGGTGTACTCCCTCCCTCCCTCCCCCCCTCCCTTCCTTCCTTCTTAAGATTCGCATATTTATTTGAAAGGTAGAGATACAGAGAGAAGGAGAGAGACAGAGAGAGAGGGCGAGATCTTCTATCCATTGGTTCACTCCTCAAATGGCCACAATGGCCAGGGCTGGGCCAGGCTGAAGGCAGTAGTGGAGAGCTACATCCTGGTCTCCCAGGTTGGTGCAGGAGCCCAAGCACTTGGACTGTCTTCCATTGCTTTCCCAGGTGCATTAGCAGGGGGCTGGATCAGAAGTGGAGCAGCCAGGACACAGACCAGTGCCCATATGGGATACCAGCACTGCAGGCAGAGTCTTAACCTTCTGTGCCACTGTGCTGGCCCCAGTTTCTTCTTTCAAGGAGACAATCCAAACACTGCATTGTGGTGGGCAATCACCTGCATGATGTAATCCACGCCTCCTTCATTTTCCACAGGCTCCCTAATTTTCCAGGCTTCACTTTTCTAGATTTCTTTCTGTTTCTCAACCATACCAGGCTTGTTTCTTTCTCAAGACCACAACAAGATGTGGTTTTCTCTGTGAGTATGGTAGAAGATGAAAGATTTGGATTCTCTCCTACCCCCGTATTCTGTTAGCGTCTTCCATTCCAAATACATAAACAAACTAAATGTAAAGTTGGCTTGCTGTTCAGATGCAGCCTCAAGTTGAAAATCATTCTCTAGCTTCCAACCATACTGCTGCCAGAATCTTTCTACTCCATGCTTGTCAAGACTCACTTAAAAGTCTGCTCTTCAGGGAGGCCTGTCTTGATCGATTGTAGCACCTTGCCAGCTCGATGGTGCCACCTTGTTTTGGTCACATTGAAAAAATTGTCTTGTGTATTTGTTTGCCTGTGATCTAGCCTCCCTGGAGTTCATGCACTGTGACAGTAGAAGCCTTGTGTGCTTCATGCACTGTTTCCCAGCATCCCAGTAATACTGTGCTCATGGCAGACTCTCAACGTGCAGCTGTTGAGTGGATGAATACCCAATCTCTTTTCTTCAGTAGGCAGTGAACTCCTGAAGGCATCTATTGTGTTTTGCATTTTGGTATCCTCACTGTTTTGTACAGAGTCTTTAGCACAGAGTAGGAAATGAGTAAAAGTTGATTTATATTGACTTAAATTTGCCTTATGTTGTTATCTGTGTGACCTTGAACCCCTCAACTTCTTTGAATCTCATGTCTCAGGGTTATTGTCAAGATGAAAGGAGGGTACAAGATCCAAGATGGTGGAATAGGGAGGGAACTTACTGCTCTAGTCTAGGGGAAGATAGTTTAAAAAAAGCAGAAAGAGTATAGTTTCAGGGAAGAATTAGCGAGAAAATGGCAGAGGAAACTCCACGCAAATTAGATGGACATTGTGGACTCACTTGGAGGGTGTGGTTGTGCACACCTCAGGACCCCAGCAGCCAAAAGCCTCAGCACCAGCTCTGGAAAGTAAGGTGAGACCAGACTGCAGCAACCCAAGCCACTGGCAATAAAACTGTGGGGAGAGCCTGGCATGAGTCCAGCTTGGAGCCCCATGGGGGACAGGGTATCTGCCAAACTAGAGGAGAAAAAAAGGGGGCACGTTTTTCTCCCCCTAGCCACCCTGCCCTGGCAACCTGTAACAAGCTGAGAGGGTAGACATAATTTTGGACATACGTAATAGCTGTGCCAGCTTGTGTCCTTCTGCCTAACAACCGGTGGAGCAGAGAAGCCTGAGTCTGGCTGAGAGAATTGACAGGGGGCTGGGTGCTTGTGACTGGGAGGCTTGTGTATCAGGACTGTGAAAATACTCTGACTGTGTTAGAGGGCACAGGGTGTGACTGGGGCTGTGGACAGTCACCGTGGGTGGCTCCACATACTCGGGGCTCCCTGATTCCCTGGTGAGGGTCATTGCTGCAGGATCTATGCTTATACCGAGGACTGCACAGATTCTTTGTGTGGTTCCTGGGCAGTGGGGATGAATATTGTACTGCCTGGGTCTAGTGCCCAGGCACTGGTCTCCTTTGAAAAGAGGAGGTAAGTGTGAGACTGTGCAAACAGAGAAGAACACCCCCCCCCCCCAGTAAAAACAAACAAACCAACTAAAAGAGCAGATTTACCACACCGAACCTGGGTGTTACTTTGGACATTGACTTCACCCTGGAGCACTGAATGTAGCTACCTGGCCATACCCACCACACACCTCTGGGTATTCACTGAAAAAGCAGACACTCTACCAAGCCACAGAGGCACAGTCCAAAGATAAAAGGGAAAAAACAAAACAAAAAAGAAATGAACAAATATCTCCACAAATACCAAATAATAAACACAGCAGTTCAAGAAACAAGAATAGGGAAGACAATATGATGTCCCTATAAGGATACAATACTTCAGTACTAGATGTGAAGATGAAGAGATTGAAGAAATGCGAGAAATGGAATTCAAAAAATTGATTGTAGGATTACTTAAAAGTGTTTAGAAGGAAATCCACAAACAAATGAAATCCATACATTACATGAAAGAAAATTGAGATCTTAAAGAGAAACTAAAACTAAATCTTGGAAATACAACAGCTCTGGAAAGTGAGGTGAGACCAGACTGCAGCACAAATAAAAAATGTGGTGGAAAGCCTTAACGATAGACTTGGTGAAGCAGAAGAAAGAATATTCAAGTTATAAGACAAATCACTGGAAATTTTACAGTGAGACCTCCCCCCCCCCAAAAAAAAGAAGAAATAAGAAAACTAAAAAACAGCTTTGGAGATCTATAGGGTACTATCAAGTGACCCAATATATGGGTCTTAGGAGTTCATGAAGGTGTAGATAGATAGAATGGATTAGAAGGCCCTTTTTAGTGAAGTAATTACAGAAAACTTCCCTAATTTGGAGAGAGGAAGGGCCGTCCAAGTACAGGAAGCACATAGAACTTCAAATAGACATGACCAGAAAGGATCTGTACCACATCACATTGTAGTCAAACTCTCCACAGTAAAACATAGACAAAATATTCTAAAATGTGCAAGAGAGAAACCCCAGACTTCTTTTGGAGGATCTCCAAACAGAATCACAGCTGACATCTCATCAGAAACCCTACAGGCTAGGAGAGAATGATGAGATATAGTTCAGGTCTTAAGAGGAAAAAAAGTCTGTCAACCCAGAATAGTGTACCTGCAAAGTACTCATTTATGAATGAAGGTGAAATAAAATCCTTCCTTAGAAACAGAAATTGAAAGAAATTGTCAGCACCCATCTTGTCTTACAAAAGATGTTCGAGGATGTGCTACACATAGAAACACAGAAACTTGGTCATCACTGTGAAAGAAGGTGAAGACAGAACATCTCCCAATAAAACTACAGAGGAAATCCAAAGTAAACAATAGGAATATTTATGGGAAAATGGCAGTGCCAAGTCAGTACTTACCAACAGTCATCTTGAATGTAAATGGCCTCAACTTTCCAGTTAAAAGATACAGACTGGCTGGATGGATTAAAAAATAAATCCTGTCCATTTGCTGCTACGAGAAACACATCTCATCAACAAAGATACACTCAGATTGAAAGTGAAAGAATGGGAAAAGATATTCCATGCTAATAGAAAGAAACCAAAAAAGAACTGGTGTAGCCATCCTAACATCAGACAAAATAGATTTTAACACAAAAAATGTTAAAAGAGACCAATAAAAGCACCATGTAATGATGAAAGGATCAATTCAACAGGAAGATGTGGCCATTGTAAATTTATGTCCACCTATATAGAGATCACCTGGCTATTTAAAAGAAATGTTAATGGATCTAAAGGGAGACATAGACTCTAATCCACTAGTAATGGAGGACTTCAATACCCCACTTTCAGCAATGGACGTATCAACCAGACAGAAAATCAGCAAGGAAACAACAGAGTTAATCAAGACTACAGACCAAATGGACCAAACAGATATCTACAGAACTTTTCATCCTACAGATGCAGAATAACCATCCTTTTACCAGTGCGTGGAACTTTGTCTAGGAGAGACCACATGCTAGGGCATAAAGGAAGTCTCAACAAATTCAAATAATTGAAATAATACCATGCATCTTCTCTGACCACAATGAAGCTGTAAATGAACAGCTCAAGAATCTGTAGAACATATGCAAACACATGGAGGCTGAACAACATGCTCCTGAATGAACAGCGAGTCATTGAAGAAATCAAAAGAGAAACAAAAAATGACTGGTAATGAATATAGATGACAATACAACATATCAAAACTTACAGGATACAGCAAAAACAGTGTTAAGAGGAAAGTTTATAGCAAATGTTGCCTACATCAAGAAATTGGAAAGGTACCAAATAAATAAGCTAGCAATGCAACTAAAGGATCTAGAAAAACAACAGCAAACCAAATGCGAATTAGTAGGAGAAAAGAAATAATTTTAATTAGAGAAGAGATAAGCAAAATTGAAACACAAAGATAATACAAAAGATCAGCAAAATAAACTTTTTTTGAAAAAATAAATAAAATTGACACATCATTGGTCCAACTAATCAAAAGAAGGAGGAAAAAGACACAAATCAATAAAATTAGAGATGAAAAAGGCAATGTAATAATAGGCACCACAGAAATAAAAAGAATCATCAGAAACTCCAAAGAGCTATATGCCAACAAACTGGGAAACTTAGAAGAAATGGATAGATTCCTAGACATATACAACCTATTGAAATTGACCCATGAAGACACAGAACAAGTAAACCAGTAACAAAGGCAGAAATTGAATCAGTAATAAAGATCCACCCAACAAAGAAAATCCCAGGTCTGGATAGCTTCATTGCTGACTTCTACCAGACATTTAAAGAAGAACTACAATTATTCTCAAACTATTCAAAACAATTGAAAGGGAGGGAATCCTTCAAAATTCTTTCATTGAAGCCAGCATCACCTTAATTTCTAAACCTGAAAAAGATACAACAAAGATAGAGAATGATAGACCAAATTCCCTGATGAAGATAGATGCAAAAATCCTTAACAACATACTAGCAAATTGAATCCAACAACACATCAGAAAGATCATTCACCCAGACCAAGTGGGATTTATCCTTGGAATTGCAGGGGTGGTTCAATATTCACAAAGCAACAATGTGATGCATCACATTAACAAACTGATGAACAAAAACCATATGATTATCTCAATAGATGCAGAGAAAGCATTTGATAAAATACAACATCCTTTCTTCATTAAAACTCTAAGCAAATTGTGTCCAAAGGAACATTTCTCAACACAGTCAAGGTAATTTATGACAAACCCATGGCCAGCATCCTATTGAATGAGGAAAAATTGGAAGCCTTCCAACTGAGATCTGAAACCAGATAAGGATGCCCACTGTCACCATTGCTATTTAATATAGTCCTGAAAGTTTTAGCCAGAGCTGTTAGGCAAGAAAAAGAAATCAAATGGATACAAATTGGGAAGGATGAAGTCATACTATCCTAGTTGCAGATGACATATAGGGGATCCAAAAGACTCTACTAAGAAACTATTGGAACTCATAGAATATTTTGGCAAAGTGGCAGGATATAAAATCAACACACAAGAATCAATAGCCTTTGTATATACAGACAGTGCCACAACTGAGAAAGAACTTTTAAGGTTAATTACATTCATAATAGTTACAAAAAACCCCAAATACAGTGGAATAAATTTAGCCAAAGATGTCAAAGTTCTCTACATTGAGAATTGCAAAACATTAAAGAAACAGAAAAAGATACAAAAATTGAAAAATCTTCCCTGTTCATGGATGAAAGAATCAATATCATCAAAATGTCCATACAACCAGAAGCAGTTTACAGATTCAATGGGATACCAATCAAAATACCAACAACATTTTTCTCAAATATAGAAAAATTGATACCTAAATTCGTATGGAAACATAGGATACCCCGAATAGCTAAGCAATCTTATATAACAAAAATAAACCTGGGAGCATCACAATACCAGATTTCAAGATATACTACAGGGCAGATATAATCAAAACCACCTGGTACTGGTATAAAAACAGATGGATAGACTGGTGCAACAGAATAGAAACGCCGGAAATCAATATGTGCATCTGCAACCAGCTTATCTTTGACCAAGCTAAAATCAACCCCTGGAGCAAGGACAGTCTCTTCAGCAAATGGTGTTGGGAAAGCTGGGTCTCCACATGCAGAAATATGAAGAAAGACCTCTAACTTACACCTCATACAGAAAATCCTCAAAATAGAGTAAAGATTATTAGAGAACATTGGGGAAACCCTGCAAGACATTGGCATAGGAAAAGACTTCTTGGAAAAGACCCCAGAGACACAGGTAATCAAAGCCAAGATTGACAAATGGGATTACATCAAATTGAGAAGCTGCTGTACTGCAAAACAAACACTCAGCAAAATGAAAAGACAACTGACAGAATGGGAGCAATATTTGTAAACTATGCAATTGAAAAGGATTGATAATCAGAATATATAAAGAGATCAAGAAACTAAACAACAACAAAACAAATAACCCAGTCAAGAAATGGGCAAAGGACTTAAATAGGCAGTTCTTAAAAGAAGAAATCAAAATGGACAACAAACATATGAAAAAATGCTCAGGATCACTAAGCACCAGGGAAATGCAAATCAAAACCACAATGAGGTTTCACCTCACTTGTGTTAGGATGGCTTTCATACAAAAATCAACAAACAACAAATTCTGGTAGGATTGTGGGGAAAAGGTACCGTAATCCACTGTTGGTGGTAATGTAATCTGGTGCAGCCATTGTGGAAGACAGTATGGAGAAACCTCAGAAGTCTGAATGTAGACCTACCACATGACCCAGCCATCCCATTCCTGGGAATTTACCCAAGGAAGATGAAATCAGCATATGAAAGAGTTATCTGTACCCCCATATTTATTGCAGCTCAATTTACATTAACTAAGATATGGAATCAAGCCCATCAACTGAAGAGTGAGTAAAGAAATTATGGGGGCTAGCACCGTGGCTCAATAGGCTAATCCTCCACCTCTGGCACTAGCACCCTGGGTTCTAGTCCTGGTCGGGGTGCCAGATTCTGTCCTGGTTGCTCCTCTTCCAGTCCAGCTCTCTGCTGTGGCCTGGGAGTGCAGTGGAGGATGGCCCAAGTGCTTGGGCCCTGCACCCCATGGGAGACCAGGAGAAGCACCTGGCTCCTGGCTTTGGATCAGCGCAGTGCGCTGGCTGCAGCACCTGCTGCAGCGGCCATTGGAGGGTGAACCAATGGAAATGGAAGACCTTTCTCTCTGTCTCTCTCTCTCTAACTCTGCCTGTCAAAAAAAAGAAATTATGGGATATGTAGACCATGGAATTCTATGCAGTGATAAAAAAACCAACTAACCAACCAAACAAAATCTGGTCTTTGCAACAAAAAGGATTAAACTGAAAACTGTCATACTTAGTGAAATAAGCCAGTCCCAAAAGGACAAATACCATATGTTTCCCTTACCCTCAGTAACTAATAGAGCACCTAAAAAAATCTATAGAAGTGAAATTGACACTTTCAGGAGCAATGACTTTGAATAGCCCTTGGCATTACTATTGAGGAACAGTTTTTTTTTACATTATTTGTTGAACTATTTTCTTAACAGAGTTAATCATATATGTATATAGTTAATTGAAAATATATGTTAGTAAAAAATAAGAATGGGAATAGGAGAGGGAGGAGGAAGAGTGGTGGGAGGGCAAGTGTAGTGGGAAGAACCACCATGCTTCTAAAGTTGTAATTATGAAATGTATGAAGTTTGTATTCCTTAAATAAAAAGTTTCTGGGGGAAAGAAAGATTAAATGAGGTGCAAGGGTACTGCACTCTAGAAATATTGGGGATGTTGTTATCGTTGGTTGCTTTTCCCCTAAACATGCCAGCAGAGTGGTACCTTCCTCAGCACTAACAAAGCTACCCCTTAGTGGCCTTCAAAGGACTGAGATGCATCATATGGTAAATTCTCAGGAGGTTAGAATGATGTTATGACGACTCTTTTGCTTCTGAACTGTTTATAGTTAGTCAAGCTGCTTGGTAACTTGGAGCTCCCGACAGACACATCACTGTTGCCAACACAGTTCTTATTTTCCCTGTGCTTCCCTAGTGTTTCCATTAGCCATGTAATAGAGTTTTCGCCAGCTAAATTATTAGCATCCAACTGTTCCTATGTTAATGCCTGTGTTCAGTTCATTAAAAAAAGAAAAAACTCCTGATACCAATTCTTAGTTCATTTAAAAATGGTTTAAAGCTCAGGGAATACTTTTTTTTATTAAAAAAATCATTCAGCTCAGGGAGTTTTTCTCAGCTGGGGCTGAGGATCTCCACAATTATCAATGGTTATCTGGAAAAGTTCAATTGGAGTGCAATTCGCTGATGTGGTATTAAGCATCACAGCTACTGGAGCTGTATTTTTCAAGGAGTTCTGAAGTGAAGGCTGGAGAAAATTGATTTTGCAGATGCTTAGATGAAAGGAGTCTCTTTAGATTAGGCAGAAAAAGGACGTTTGAGATAATCTCAGTCTGGGCCAATGGTGATTTTACACCAGCCAGAGAACAGGAGCACAGTGGGGCTGTAGGAGGTGTTAGCATGGGTCCAAGGGCATAGAAGATCAGGGAGAATCTGAGGGGAAGTAAGTGCCAGCCCAGGTAGGTTTGGATAATTTATTTATTTATTTTTTTGACAGGCAGAGTAGACAGTGAGAGAGAGACAGAGAGAAAGGTCTTCCTTTTGCCATTGGTTCACCCTCCAATGGCCGCCACGGCTGCTGGGCTGCGGTTGGCGCATCGTGCTGATCTGAAGCCAGGAGCTAGGTACTTCTCCTGGTCTCCCATGTGGGTGCAGGGCCCAAGGACTTGGGCCATCCTCCACTACACTCCCGGGCCATGTCAGAGAGCTGGCCTGGAAGAGGGGCAACCGGGACAGAATCCGGCGCCCTGACCAGGACTAGAACCCAGTGTGCCGGTGCTGCAGGCGAAGGATTAGCCTATTGAGCTGTGGCGCCAGCTAATAATTTATTTTTAGTTTTCTCTTTCCTGTTTTAGTTGTTTAAAATCCGGAGTCTTTGATCCAGGATCTCTGTTCTCTTGTCCTACTTTGTATGTTTTAACTTTTCTTACCGCTTGCCTCTGCATAGCATCTGCATCTGCTCAGTGATACTGTTAGTAGTTTCATGGCCAAGCTGACACCCTACTCAGTGGGTACTGAGTGAGTAGAGCCTGGTTTTGTTCAGGTCTTATGTTTGTATGTTTATTGGGATCTTCTGGGAATATTATTCTTGATCCTAAGATCATAATGATTGTGAACTTAGATTTTCAGACATCTTATCTTAAAACACCAATTTTTCAAACTTTCCACACATTCACTTTCCATAGGCATATATCAACTCCTTCCAACTGAGATCTGAAACCAGACAAGGATGCCCACTGTCACCATTGCTATTTAATATAGTTCTGAAAGTTTTAGCCAGAGCCATTAGGGAAGAAAAAGAAATCAAATGGATACAAATTGGGAAGGATGAAGTCATACTATCCTAGTTGCAGATGACATATAGGGGATCCAAAAGACTCTACTAAGAAACTATTGGAATTCATAGAATATTTTGGCAAAGTGGCAGGATATAAAATCAACACACAAGAATGGACCAAGTCAGGCTTGAGTCAGGTCAGTGAGCAGCGAGTTGTGGTGATAGAGAACTGTGAAGGGCACTACTGTGGCATATTCAGGACCTCTTCCTCCATTTCAATTTTGGTGCCTCCCAAAATGGCTTTCCTAAATTGTGCTGAGTCAGGAGACAGGAATTCACTATAACCCCCAGCTTGTTGAAATGCTTGGGACCAGAAGCTTTTTGCATTTTGGGTTTTTCTCTAGATTTTGAAATATGTGCATGTGCATAATGAGATATTTTGGAGATGGAGTCCAAGTCTAAATGTGAGATGTGTTTATGTTTCATATACAGCTTAAACAGATAGCCTGAGGTAATTTTATGTGATAGCATACATAATTTTGTGCATAAAAAGTTTCATGGTGTGAAAATTTTCCACTTGTAACATCATATTGATGCTCAGAAAGTTTTAGATTTTGGAGCCTTCCGGATTTTGGATTTTCAGATTAGGGATTGCCCAACCTACACATCGACAGACTGTTACTAATGGACTGGGCTTGATGTTCTAACAACTCAGGTCCCATTTTCTGATTTAACAGAACTGATTGACTTCTCCAAATCACGTATGTTTCTTAACTTCATAGAACATTAGGTCCACCTCATGTGAAATTGTTTTTAATAGATCAAAAATGGTGAAATAGTGGTTATTTTATATAAAGTTGATAACAATAGTTATTTATAAATAATATTTATAGAATAGCTAATATTTTTATACTTAACATGTTAATTATAGCATTTATTCAGGTTAATACAAACAATACAAGCAAACAGAAGCAATATTCAAGTTCGTACAAGGCTTATGATTGCTCTTGAGTTGATAGGTCTATACTTGGTGCCTGGCATTGTTCAGCATGCTTTACCTGGGTCCTGGGTGGTTTCAATAAAATCTTTTTTTTTTTAACAGGCAGAGTGGATAGTGAGAGAGAGAGAGACAGAGAGAAAGGTCTTCCTTTGCCATTGGTTCACCCTCCAATGGCCGCCATGGCTGGCACGCTGTGGCTGGTGCACTGCGCTGATCCGAAGTCAGGAGCCAGGTGCTTCTCCTGGTCTCCCATGGGGTGCATGGCCCAAGGACTTGGGCCATCCTACACTGCACTCCCTGGCCATAGCAGAGAGCTGGCCTGGGAGAGGGGCAACTGGGAAAGAATCTGGCGCCCCGACCGTGACTAGAACCTGGTGTGCCGGCACCGCTAGGTGGAGGATTAGCCTATTGAGCCGCGGTGCCGGCCTCAATGAAATCTTACAAACGCCGTTTGAGCTACTAATTTCCCCTTATTTGGGTGAGTCTCTGGAAAGATCCTCAGTAGTTGCCTGAAACGACTCAGATAGTATGGATTCCGATATATGCTATGTTGTTTCCCACATGCCCTGCAGGGTTGCCACACAGTTCCAGAGTCAGTCTGTCCTTCCACATGTTACACCTTGGTGCCTTCTTTGTATCATTCCTTTTGAGCTTTGTAGCCATGAGTAAGTAAAATAAGAGTTACTGCCATACAAAGTGATACTGCTGTAGTTGATCTGATAGCTGAGGAGGCTACTAGTGGCTATTAGGTAGGTAGAGTGCTAAGCGTGGATGAGCTGGACAGTGGGATGATTCTCATCTGGGTGGGGCTGGGTGGCTTAGTATGAGATTTCATCATTATACTCAGAATGGCATGCAACTTAAAACATTATTTCCAGAATTTCAATTTAATTTTTTTGGACAGTGTTTGGGCATTAAGAATCGAAACCACAGAAAATGGAAAGTGAATCTTGTAGAGTTTAAGCACATTATCCACAGTAACACAGCCCTGGGGGATGAGCCAGGATGGACCCTAAGTTGTTGTCTGGGAACCTGTGCCCTTTAGGCCATCCTGCCTTGTGTAGATGCAGACAGGTCTACTCTAACCTCATTAGGCAAGTGTTCAGTTGAAAACCAGTGCTTCAAGTTCTCCCCTGGATGAGGCTTTCTGAAGAGACTACAGATATGCATAAAAACATAGACTGTTTAAGTTTAAACATAGACTGTCTAACATAGACTGTTAAGTTTACCAAGGGTTCAGGTGGGGAAAGGCTGAATGGGCAGAGCACAAAGGATTTCTTGGGCAGTGAAAATATTCTGTATGGTACTATAATGATACATGCCACTGTATTTGTCCAGACCCATAGATTGTGCAACACCAAGCATAAACTCTAACAGAAATCATGGATTCTGGGTGATTATGATGCACCAGTGTAGATTGATCGGTTTAACAGATGCATAACTCTGGTGGGGAGTGTTGAGTGCGGGATGACTGTGTATGTGTGGGCCCAAGTACTTGAGCCATCATTTGCAGGATGTATTAGTGTTTCAGTCTGGGATGCCGGTATTCCAGATGGCAGCTTAACGTGCGGCAGCACCACTGCACCTGCCCCCACACATTATTTTAAATCAGAGAGGTGTTTACAGAACATTTTGCACATGTTTTTTAAAAGCATATGGAAAATGCTTAGCATATTTTAAAGCCGTAGAATCGTTATTGTAAATACATCAAGAAGGGAATTGGTTTTAATTATTATCTGAATCTGGGGTCATAGACTGTTAAAGTTCTTGTGACTTTCCAGATCATCTTGAGAGCAAGTCTTTTTGGTGTGAGAATCTCTTGGCTTTTCCGTTTGATGGGGGTATCACTAGTTATAAGGTATTTCATTACCTGTGAACATTCTCACAGTTTCTTGCTTTGACTAATGAGAATCCTATTTTCTTTTAATATCCTCTTATTGTCTTTGATATTCGGAATCGCATAGACATGGTTAAAAGGAATAGATAAATCATACTGATGTTATTTTTTCCATGAATCCCTTTTTGTCTTTAACACTTTGTGTTCTCTACGTATGGACCCAGGCAAACAAGTAACCCTGTAATGATTTTCTTCTAATTAGTTAACTCTCAAACTAAATTAGATCTGAATCAGTGATTTGCAATAAATACATTAAGATTATTATCTGTTGAGTGCTATCCATTTTACTTCTGTCTACAAATTATTAGTGTACCATTTGTTTACAAATTTAGTAGGAGTAATTATGTAATAAAAAAAGATACTGTCACTTTAAATTAACGGCTCAGCTGCTAAACCCTTGAGACTATAATGAAAGACATCAGTCACAGCTTCCAATTTTGCTACATAAAGAAGAAGGGCATGATTAGATTTTAATGAACATACTTTTGTTTAACTATATTATTGTTTTATTGTATTCTAGATATGGTGATTTCAAAGCACCACACAAAATTAATGAACACCATAATTTCTTCCAATTGGTTGTAAATTCAATGGATCTTTCCTCTAAGACACAGCTATTTAGCACTCTTATTCCCAGTTGGCTGATGGCAAATATGGTGTGGTCCTGCACTAAGTCTTGTTTCAAATGCCCCAATAGGATTTGGTCTCCCTTGTCTTCCTGAGGAATAAGTGGAGGGTCACTTAAGGTCTCACAGCCTGGCTGAGTGCGCTGGTTGCTGAGTTAGCCACGTGTGCCTTTGCTTCTTCTTAGGTAGAGTGGAGATAACACAATCTACTTTGTAGGGTTGTTGTGAGGAATGCCTCTGGTTAAGGATGTGACCCTGTTTCATGAATTACAAAGGTTACACAGAGTTGGCCATGCTGACTATCTACAAGCCTAACCTGTTGTTCTGAAGCCATAGCAGAAGTTCAGAAACCTTCCCATTCTTACTGTTTTCCTGAAATGTGCCATCTCAGGTGCTGCTTAGAACTTGCAGACTCCTGGCCCTCACTCCTGGACTGCAGAATTAGTCTGTCCTCTGGGCCTCAGGATTATGGGTTTGACAAGATCTCTTTGCAGTTTTTGTGGTACCTAACTTGGAAGCTCCCCAAGAAGGCAGTGAACCTCTTTTTTTAAAATGATTTTTAAAATTTTGTTTAAGGAATACAACTTCATGCATTTAATATGTACAGATTTTGGAACATGATGATTCTTCACCTCCTACCTTGTTTCCACCTATACTCTTGCCTTTCTTCCTCCTTTATCTTCCTTTCCTGTTCTCATTTTGTACAGATTTTCAATCAATTTTTATACTCATAAAATTAACCCTATCCTAAGCAGAGAGTTTACCAGTTAGTATGAAGAAAAAATGAAGAAAAGAACAAAACCAGCCAGCTGACCAAACAAACAAGAAAATATTATTCCTTGACAGTTAAGGCACAGGCTTAACTGTTCAAAGCCTGTTAAGCCTGTGCATTAACTGTTCAAAATCATCACATTTCAAAGTGTCAGTTTCACTCCCATAGATTACATTTTAGGTACTTTATCAGTTACCACAGATCAGAGAGTTCATATGGTATTTGTCTTTTTGTGACTCGCTTATTTCACTAAGTATAATGGTTCTCAGTTGCATCCATTTTGTTGCAAATGACAGGATTTCATTTTTTACTACTGTGTAGTATTCCATAGTGTATATAGACCATAATTTCCTTATCCAGTCTTCAGTTGATGGACATCTAGGTTGATTCTGTATCTTAGATATTTTAAATTGAGCTGAAATGAACATGGGAGTAGAGATCACTCTTTCCATATGCTGATTTCATTTACTTTGGTTAAATTCCCAGGGGTGGAATGGCTGGGTCATATGGTAGGTCTGTATTCAGCTTTCTGAGATATCTTTTTTTTTTTTTTGCCAGGCAGAGTTAGACAGTGAGAGAGAGAGAGAGAGAGAGAGAGAGAAGAGAGAGAGAGTTATAGACAGTGAGAGAGAGAGAGAAAGGTCTTCCTTCCATTGGTTCCCACCCCCAATGGCCGCCACAGCTGACACTGCATTGATCTGAAGCCAGGAGCCGGGTGCTTCCTCCCGGTCTCCCATGCGGGTGCAGGGACCCAAGCACTTGGGCCATCCTCCACTGCCCTCCTGGGCCACAGCAGAGAGCTGGACTGGAAGAGGAGCAACCGGGACTAGTACCTGGTGCCCCAACCGGGACTTGAACCCAGGGTGCCAGCGCTGCAGGTGGAGGATTAGCCAACTGAGCCATGGCGCCAGCTGAAGCTTTCTGAGATACCTCCATACTGTCTTCCACAGTGGCTGTGCCAGTTTACATTCCCACCAGCAGTGGATTAAGGTACCCTTATCCCCACATCCTTGCCAGCATTTGTTGTTTATTGATTTCTGTATGAAAGCCATTCTAACAGGGGTAAAGTGAAACCTCATTGTGGTTTTGATTTGCATTTCCCTGATGGCTAGTGATCCTGAACATTTTTTCATGTGTCTATTGGCCATTTAGATTTCCTCTCTTGAAAAATGTCTGTTCAGGTCCATGGCCCATCTCTTAAGTGGGTTGTTTGTTTTGTGGTTGTTTAGTTTCTTGAGCTTTTTATAGATTCTGGAAGTTAATTAATCCTTAGCATTTTCATAGTTTGTAAATGTTTCTCCCATTATGTTGGTTGCCTCTTCACTTTGCTGAGTATTTCTTTTGCAGTGCAGAAGCTTCTCAATTTGAAGTAATACCACTTGTTAATTGTGGCTTTGATTAGCTGTGCTTCTGGGGTCTTTTCCAAGAAGTTTTTCCCTATGCCAATGTCTTGTAGGGTTTCCCCAATGTTCTGTAGTTATTTGATGGTATCACATCATAGATTTAGGTCTCTGATCCATTTTCAATGGATTTTTGTATGATATATGAGGTAGGGGTCTTTCTTCCTACTTCTGCATGTGGAGATCCAGTTTTCCCAGCAGAAGAGACTCTCTTGGCACCAGGGTTGATTTTTGCTTCTTTGTCAAAGATGAGTTGGTTGTAGATGCACGGATGGAATTTATTTTCTGTTCCATTGGTGTACATGGCTGTTTTAGTGCCAGTATCAGGCTGTTTTGATTATCACTGCTCTGTAATATCTCTTGAGGACTCATATTGCGATGCTTCTTACGTTGTCTTTGTTTACAATTGCTTTTGCTATTTGGGGTCTCTTGTGTTTCCATATCAATTTTACCATCTTTTTTATGTATCTGAGAAGAATGATGTTGGTATTTTGATTGGGGTTGCGTTGAATCTATAAATTACTTTTGGTAGTATGAACATTAAAGATGTTGTTTCTTCCAATCCATGAAATGCAAGAATTTTCCACTTTTTAAAGTTCTCTTCCCTAAATTTTTGTAATTTTCATTGTAGAGATCTTTGCTGTCCTTGGTTAAATTTATTCCAAGGTATTTACATTTTTTGTAGCTATTGTAAATGGGATTGATTTTAGAAGTTGTTTCTCAGTTGTGGCATTGTATGTGTATACAAAGGCTATTTTTTGTTTGTGTTGATTTGATATCCTGCTACTTTACCAAACTCTTCTGAGTTCCAATAGTCTCTTTATGGAGTCTTTTGGGTTCCCCATTTATAGAATCATGTCATCAGAAAATAGGGATTGTGTGACTTCTTCCTTCCCTATTTGTTTTTTTTAAAGATTTATTTTATTTATTTGAATGACAGAAGTTACAGAGAGAGATAGACACAAAGAGAGAGGTCTTCCATCCACTGGTTCACTTCCCAGATGGCTACAACAGCTGGAAGCTGAGCCAATCCGAAGCCAGGAGCTTCTTTGGGGTCTCCCACATGGGTGCAGGGGCCCAGGCACTTGGCCATCTTCTACTGCTTTCCCAGGCCATAGCAGAGAGTTGGATCAGAAGAGGAGCAGCCGGGACTAGAACCAGCACTCATATGGGATGCCAGTGCTTCAGGCCCGGACTTTATCCCACTGTGTCACAGCATTGGCCCATCCTTCCCTATTTGTATCCCTTTGATTTCTTTTTCTTGCCTGATGGCTCTGGTAAAACTTTTAGGACTATGTTAAAAAGCAGTAGTGAGAGTGGGCATCCTTGTCTGGTACCAGATCTTAATGGGAATGCCTCTAATTTTTCCCCATTCAGTAGGATGCTGGCTGTGAGTTTGTTATAAATTGCTTTGATTATGTCGAGGACTGTTCCTTCTATACCTAATTTGCTCAATTTTTTTATCATAAAAGGATGTTGAGTTTTATCAAATGCTTTCTCTGCATCTATTGAGATAGTCATGTGGTTTTTGATCATCAATTTGTTAATGTGGTTTATCACAGTTACTGATTTTCAGATGTTGAACCGTACTTGTATACCAAGGATAAATCTCACTTAGTCCAGGTGAATGATCTTTCTAATGTGTTGTTGGATTAAATTGTCTGTTTTCATCAGGGTATTTGTCTATAGTTCTCTTTCTCTGTCTTATCTTTTTCTGACTTAGTAATTAAGGTGATATTGGCTTCATAGAAGGAGTTTGGGAAGATTCCCTCCCTGTCAATTGTTTTGAATGGCTTGAGAGGAATTGGAGTTAGTTCTTTAAATGTCTGGTAGAATTTAGCAGTGACACTGTTGGGACCTGGGCTTTTCTTTGTTGGGAAGGTCTTTATTACTGAATCAATTTCTGCCTTTGTTATTGGTCTGTTTTGGTGTTCTAAGTTTTCATGACTCAGTTTAGGTAAGTTATATGTGTTCAAGAATTTATGCATAGTTCTAGGTTTCCTGGTTTGCTGGTATACAGCAAATTCCTTATTTTTCTTTTTATTTCTGTAATATCCTATTATTACATTTCTTTTTTCATCTCTGATTTTGTTGATTTGGGTCTCACCTCTCTCTCTCTCTCTCTCTCTCTCTCTCTCTCTCGGTTAGTTGGGCCAATAGCGTGTCCATTTTGTTTATGTTTTTTAAAACAACCAGCTCTTCACTTCTTGATATTTTGTATTTTTTGCTTCAATTTTGTTTATTTCTTCCTCAATTTTAATTATTTCTTTCCTCCTATTAATTTGGTATTTAGTTTGCTGTTGTTTCTCTAGGTCCTTGAGATGCATTGAGAGCTCATTTATTTGGTGACTTTCCAGTTTCTTTTTTTAATAAAATAATTATTTATTTGAAAGGCAGAGTTACAGAGAGACAGAGGCAGAGAGAGGGAGAGGGAGAGGGAGAAAGAGGGGTCTTCCATCTGTTGATTCACTCCTCAAATAGCCTCAATGGCTGCAGCTGAACCAATCTGAAGCCAGGTGCCAGGAGCTTCCTCCGGATCTCCCACATGGGTTCAGGGGCCCAAGGACTTGGGCCATCTTCCACTGCTTCCCCAGCTATAGCAGAGAGCTGGATTGGAAGTGGAACAGCTGGGACACAAACTGGTGTCCATATGGGATGCCAGCACTGCAGGTGTCAGCTTTACATGCTATACCACACAACCAGCCCTCCAGTTTCTTGATTTAGACAGTAAATGCTATGAACTTTATTCAGAATTACTTTAATTTTATTATTATTGTCATCTTCATTTGTTTCCAAGAATTTTTTTGATTTCTCTTTTAATTTCTTTTATGATCCATTGTTTATTTAGAATCATGTTGTTCAGTCTCCATGTGTTTGCATATGTTCTTGAGTTTTTTGAGTTGTTGGTTTCAAGCTTCAATCCATTAGGATCAGAGAACATGCGTGGTATGATTTTGATTGGTTTGAATATGCTGAGACTTGATTTATGGTCTAGTATATGGTCTATCCTAGCGAAAGTTCAATGCCCTGCTGAGAAGAATAAGTATTCTGCCACTGTGCCATGAAAAGTTCTGTAGATATCAGTTAGATCCATAGTGTCCATTAGTTCTGTTGTTTCTTTGTTGATTTTCTGTCTGGTTGATCTATCCATTGATGAAAGTGGGGTGTTGAAGTCTCCCAGTACTATTACTGTTGTATTGGAGTCTATGTCTTTCTTTAGATCCATTAACAGTTCTTTTAGATAGCCAGGGACCCTGTAAATGGGTACATATATATTTATTATAGTCACATTGTTCTGTTTTGTTGATCCCTTCATAAATACATAGTGTCCTTCTTTGTCTCTTTTAACAGTTTTTGTGTTGAAGTATATTTTGTCTGATGTTAGGATGGCTATACTTGTCCTTTTTTTCCCCATTAGCATGGAATATCTTTTTCTATCCTTTCCTTTCAGTCTGAGTGTATCTTTGTTGGTGAGATGTGTTTCTTGTAGCAGCAAATGGATAGGTTTTATTTTTTAATCCATTCAGCCAGTCTCTGTCTTTTAACTGGAGAGTTGAGGCTATTTACATTCAAATTTACTATTAATAAGTAATTACTTGGACCTGCCATCTTCCCGTGAACATTCTAATAATCTACTTTGGATTTATTTTGTACTTTTAATGGTTTTTTTTTTGTATTCACATTGTTTCATGATGATGGCTTGCTTTCAGTGTTTTTGTGTGTAGCACATCCTTTAGCACCTTTTCTAAGGCTGGACATGTGGTGACAAATTATTTCAATTTCTGTTTATTATGGAATGTCATTATTTCACTTTCATTTATAAATGTGAGCTTTGCAGGGTACAGTATTCTGGGTATTTTTCTCTTAAGATTTGGACTATATATTGCTATTGTCTTCTAGCCGATAGGGTTTCTGATGAGAAGTCAGTGTGAGTCTAATTGGAGATCCTCTGAATGTAATCTGGTGTTTCTCTGTGCACATTTTAGAATCTTTTCTTTATGTTTACTGTGAAATGTTTGACTACAGTGTGTCATGGTGAATATCTTTTCTTGTCATATCTGTTAGGAGTTCCATGCACTTCCTATACTTGGATCTTCCTTTTTTTCTCCAAATTAGAGAAGTTTTCTGTAATTATTTCAGTAAATAGACCTTCTAGTCCCTTCTCTTTTTCTACACCTTTAGGCACTGCTAAAGCCTGTATGCTGAGTCATTTGATAGTATCCCATATATCTCCAACACTGTTTTTAAGTTTTCTAATTTCTTCTTGTTTTTGTTCTAACTGTAAAATTTCTGGAGATTTGTCTTCTGGCTTGGATAGTATTTCTTTTGCCTCATCAACTCTGTTGTTAAGGCTTTCTGCTGCATGTTTTATTTAAGATATTGAAATTTTCATTTCTAGTATTTCATATTGATTTCTCTTTAAGGTATCAATTTCTTTTTTTAACTTTTATTTAATGAATATAAATTTCCAAAGTACAGAATATTGATTACAATGGCTTCCCCCCCCATAACGTCCCTCCAACCCGCAACCCTCCCCTTATCCACTCCCTCTCCCCTTCCATTCACATCAAGATTCATTTTCGATTCTCTTTATATACAGAAGATCAGTTTAGCATACATTAAGTAAAGATTTCAACAGTTTGCTCCCACACAGAAACATAAAGTGTAAAATACTGTTTGAGTACTAGTTATAGCATTAAATCTCAATGTACAGCACACTAAGGACAGAGCTCCTACATGAGGAGTAAGTGCACAGTGACTCCTGTTGTTGACTTAACAAATTGACACTCTTGTTTATGGCCTCAGTAATCACCCTAGGCTCTTGTCATGAGCTGCCAAGGCTATGGAAGCCCCCTGAGTTCACTGACTCTGATCATATTTAGACAAGGCCATGGTCAAAGTGGAAGTTCTCTCCACCCTTCAGAGAAAGGTACCTCCTTCTTTGATGACCCATTCTTTCCACTGGGATCTCACTCGCGGAGATCTTTCATTTAGGTTTTTTTTTTCCCCCAGAGTGTCTTGGCTTTCCATGCCTGAAATACTCTCATAGGCATTTCAGCCAGATCCTCATGCCTTAAGGGCTGATTATGAAGCCAGAGTGCTATTAGGACATTTGCCATTCTATGGGTCTGCTGTGTATCTCACTTCCCATGTTGGATCATTCTCTCCCTTTTTGATTCTATCAGCTAGTATTTGCAGACACTATTCTTGTTTATGTGATCCCTTTGGTTCTTAGTCCTATCATTATGATCAATTGTGAACAGAAATTGATCACTGGGACTAGTGAGATGGCATTGGTACATGCCACCTCGATGGGATTGAATTCGAATCCCCTGGTATGTTTCTAACTCTACTGTTTGAGGTAAGTCAGCTTGAGCATGTCCCGAATTGCACATCTCTTCCCTCTCTTATTCCCACTCTTATATTTAACAGCGATCACTTTTCAGTTAAGTTTCAGCACTTAGGAAGAATTGTGTATTGATTACAGTATTCAACCAAAAGTATTAAGTAGAACAAACAAAAAAAATACTAAGAGGGATAACATATTAAGCTGCTCATCAACAGTCAGGGTGAGGGCTGATCAAGTCACCATTTCTCATAGTGTTCATTTCACTTTAACAGGTTTCCTTTTTGGTGCTCAGTTAGTTGTCACCTATCAAGGAGAACAAGTGGTATTTGTCCCTTTGGGATTGGCTTATTTCACTCAACATAATGTTTTCCAAATTCCTAACAGGGATCACTTTTCAGTTAAAATTTAAACACCTAAGAATAATTGTGTGTTAATTACAGAGTTCAACCAATGGTACTAGAACAAAAACAAAATACTAAAATGGATAAAGTATTACATTGTACATCAATCGTCAGGACAAGAGCTGATCAAGTCACTGTTTCTCATAGTGTCCATTTCACTTCAACAAGTTTCCCCTTTGGTGCTCAGTTAGTTGTCGCCGATCAGGGAGACCATATGATATTTGTCCCTTTGGGACTGGCTTAATTAACTCAGCATGATGTTTTCCAGATTCCTCCATCTTGTTGCAAATGACTGGGTTTTGTTGTTTTTGACTGCTGTATAGTATTCTATAGAGTACATGTCCCATAATTTCTTTATCCAGTCTACTGTTGATGGGCATTTGGGTTGGTTCCAGGTCTTAGCTATGGTGAATTGAGCTGCAATAAACATTAATGTGCAGACATCTTTTTTGTTTGCCAATTTAATTTCCTTTGGGTAAATTCCAAGGAGTGGGATGGCTGGGTTGAATGGTAGGGTTATATTCAGGTTTCTGAGGAATCTCCAGACTGACTTCCATAGTGGCTTGACCAGTTTGCATTCCCACCAACAGTGGGTTAGTGTTCCTTTTTCCCCACATCCTCTCCAGCATCTATTGTTGGTACATTTCTGAATGTGAGCCATTCTAACTGGGGTGAGGTGGAACCTCATTGTGGTTTTGATTTTCATTTCCCTGATTGCTAGTGATCTTGAACATTTTTTCATGTGTCTGTTGGCCATTTGGATTTCCTCTTTTGAAAAATGTCTATTGAGGTCCTTGGCCCATCTCTTAAGTGGGTTGTTTGTTTTGATCTTGTGGAGTTTCTTGATTTCTTTGTGGATTCTGGTTATCAACCCTTTATCTGTTGCATAGTTTGCAAATATATTTTCCCATTCTGTCGGTTGTCTCTTCACTTTCCTGACTGTTTCTTTTGCAGTAAAGAAACTTCTCTATTTGATGCAATCCCAAATGTTAATTTTGGCTTTGACTACCTGTGCTTCTGGGGTGTTTTCCAAGAAGTCATTGCCGGTACCTATATCTTGCAGGGTTTTTCCAATGCTCTCTAATAATTTGATGGTGTCAGCTCATAGGTTTAAGTCTTTAATCCATGTTGAGTGGATTTTTGTGTAAGGTGAAAGGTAGGGGTCTTGCTTCATGATTCTGCACGTGGAAATCCAATTTTCCCAGCACCATTATTGAATAGACTGTCCTTACTCTAGGGATTGGTTTTGGACCCTTGATCAAATATGAGTTGGCTGTAGATGTTTGGATTGATTTCTGGTGTTTCAATTCTGTTCCATTGGTCTATCCATCTGTTTCTGTACCAGTACCATGCTGTTTTGATTACAACTGCCCTGTAGTATGTCCTGAAATCTGGTATTGTGATGCCTCCAGCTTCGTTTTTGTTGTACAAGATTGCTTTAGCTATTCGAGGTCTCCTGTGTCTCCATATAAATTTCAGCATCATTTTTTCTAGATCTGAGAAGAAGGTCTTCGGTATCTTGATTGGTATTGCATTGAATCTATAAATTGCTTTTGGGAGAATGGACATTTTGATGATATTGATTCTTCCAGTCCATGAGCATGGAAGATTTTTCCATTTCTTGGTATCCTCTTCTATTTCTTTCTTTAAGGTTTTGTAATTTTCATCGTAGAGATCTTTAACGTCCTTGGTTAAGTTTATTCCAAGGTATTTGATTGTTTTTGTAGCTATTGTGAATGGGATTGATCTTAGAAGTTCTTCCTCAGCCATGGCATTGTCTGTGTATACAAAGGCTGTTGATTTTTGTGCATTGATTTTATACCCTGCTACTTTGCCAAACTCTTCTATGAGTTCTAATAGTCTCTTAGTAGAGTTCTTTGGGTCCCTTAAATAAAGAATCATATCATCTGCAAAGAGGGATAGTTTGAGTTCTTCCTTCCCAATTTGTATCCCTTTAATTTCTTTTTCTTGCCTAATAGCTCTGGCTAGAACCTCCAGAACTATATTGAATAGCAGTGGTGAGAGTGGGCATCCCTGTCTGGTACCAGATCTCAGTGGAAATGCTTCCAACTTTTCCCCATTCAGTAGGATGTTGGCTGTGGGTTTCCATAGATTGCTTTGATTGTATTGAGGAATGTTCCTTCCAAACCCAGTTTGCTTAGAGTTTTCATCATGAACGGGTGTTGTATTTTATCAAATGCTTTCTTGGCATCTATTGAGATAATCATATGGTTTTTCTTCTGCAGTCTGTTAATGTGGTGTATCACATTGATTGTTTTGCGCACATTAAACCATCCCTGCATACCAGGGATAAATCCCATTTGGTCTGGGTGGGTGATCTTTCTGATGTGTTGTTGCATTCTATTGGCGAGAATTTTATTGAGGATTTTTGCATCTATGTTCATCAGGGATATCGGTCTGTAATTCTCTTTCAATGCTGCATCTTTTTCCGGCTTAGGAATTAAGGTGTGCTGGCTTCATAGAAAGAATTTGGGAGGATTCCCTCTTCTTCGATTGTTCTGAATAGTTTGAGAAGAATTGGAGTTAGTTCTTCTTTAAATGTCTGGTAGAATTCAGCAGTGAATCCATCTGGTTCTGGGCTTTTCTTTGTTGGGAGGGACTTTATTACTGTTTCAATTTCTGTCTCAGTTATGGGTCTGTTTAGGTTTTCGATGTCTTCCTGGTTCAATTTAGGTAGGTTGCATGTGTCCAGGAATCTATCCATTTCTGATAGGTTTCCCTGTTTGCTGGCATACAAGTCCTTGTAGTAATTTCTGATGATTCTTTTTATTTCTGTGGTGTCTGTTACGTTTCCTTTTTCATCTCTGATTTTATGGATTTGGGTCTTTTCTCTTCTTTTTTTTAGTTAGTTGGGCCAATGGGGTGTCAATTTTGTTTATTTTTTCAAAAAAACAGCTCCTCGTTTGGCTGATTTTTTGTAATTTTTTTTTGGATTCAATCCTGTTGATTTCTTCTCTGATTTTAATTATTTCTCTTCTCCTACTAGATTTGGGTCTGGTTTGCTGTAGGTTTTCTAGATCCTTGAGGTGAATTGAAAGCTCATCTATTTGGTGCCTTTCCAATTTCTTGATGTAGGCACCTATTGATATAAACTTTCCTCTTAACACTGCCTTTGCTGTATCCCATAAGTTTTGGTATGTTGTGCTGTTATCCTCATTTACTTCCAGAAAATTTTTGATTTCTCTTTTAATTTCTTCTATGACCCATTGTTCATTCAGGAGCATGTTGTTCAATCTCCATGTGTTTGCGTATGCTCTAGGGATTCCTGAGTTGCTAATTTCCAACTTCATTCCTTTATGGTCTGAGAAGCTGCATGGTATGATTCTAATTCTTTTGAATTTGCTAAGACTTGCTTTATGGCCTAGTATGTGGTCAATCCTAGAGAAGGTTCCATGCACTGCTGAGAAGAATGTAAAATCTTTAGCTGTAGGATTGAAAGTTCTGTATATATCTGTTAGATCCATTTGGGCTATAGTGTCGTTTAAATCTACTGTATCCTTGTTGATCTTCTGTCCTGTTGATCTGTCTATTTCTGAGAGTGGAGTATTGAAGTCCCCCAGTACTATTGTATTGTGGTCTAAGTCTCCCTTTAAGTCCCTTAACAAATGTTTTAGATAAACCGGTGCCCTGTAGTTAGGTGCATATACATTGATAATTGTTATATCTTCTTGTTGTATTGATCCCTTAATCATTATATAGTGTCCCTCTTTGTCTCTCTTAACAGTTTTTGTGGTAAAGTTTATGTTGTCTGATATTAATATGGCTATGCCCGCTCTTTTTTCATTTCTGTTGGCATGGTGTATCTTTTTCCAGCCTTTCACTTTCAGTCTGTATGGATCTTTGTTGGAAAGATGTGTTTCTTATAAGCAGCAAATAGATGGGTTTTGTTCCTTAACCCAATCAGCCAATCTGTGCCTTTTAACTGGACTGTTCAGGCCATTAACGTTCAATGTGACTAATGATAAGTGGTAACTTTGCCCTGCCATTTGCCAAAGATAAGTTCTAGTATATGCTTTGAATTCCCTGTGATCTTTTGCTGTGAGGTTTCCTTCCTTTACCTTCTTTCATATTGGTGACCGTGTTTCTGTGTTTCTGTGTGTAACACATCTTTTGCAGGGCTGGATGAGTGGCGACAAATTCTTTCAATTTCTGTTTGCTATGAAAAGTCTTTATTTCACCTTCATTCACAAATGATAGCTTTGCAGGATGTAATATTCTGGGCTGGTAGTTTTTCTCTCTTATTACCTGGGCTATATCTCGCCATTCCCTCCTAGCTTGTAGGGTTTCTGACGAGAAGTCAGCTGTGAGTCTGATTGGAGATCCTCTGAGAGTAATCTGACGTTTCTCTCTTGCACATTTTAGGATCTTTTCTTTATGTTTCACTGTGGTGAGTTTGATTACCATGTGTCGTGGTGAGGATCTCTTTTGGTTGTGTTTATTAGGGGTTCTGTGAGCTTCCTGTACTAGGACTTCTCTGTCCTTCTCCAAACCTGGGAAATTTTCTGCTAATATCTCACTAAAAAGGCCTTCTAATCCTTTCTCCCTCTCCATGTCTTCAGGAACTCCTAGAACTCAAATGTTGTTTTTTTTTTTAATAGTATCCTGCAGATTCCTGACAATATGTTTTAGATTTCTAATTTCCTCTTATTTTCTTTGGTCTGACTGTATCCTTTCCTGTTCTCTGTCTTCTAAGTCCGACATTCTCTCTTCTGCTTCACCCATTCTGTTTGTAAGGCTCTCTATTGTGTTTTTCATTGATCTATTGAATTCTTCACTTCATTATGATTTCTCGTCACTATCACAGTTTCCTATTGTACTAGTTGTTTCATTTCATTTTGATTCCTCCTCAATATTTCATTTTCACGAGAGAGATTTTCTATCTTGTGCATTAAGGATTTCTGTAGTTCAAGAATTTGTTTTTGAGAACTTCTTAATGTTCTTATTAATTTTTTGAGATCTGCTTCTTGCATTTCTTCTAACTCATCATCTTCATAATCTTGAATTGGGGTGTCTTTTTCATTTGGGGGTGTCATGGTGACTTCCTTGTTTTTATTACCTCGGTTTTTGCGTTTGTTATTTGGCATATTGGAGATATTTGGTTTCTTCACTGTGGTGCTTTTTCTTGTTATACTATGACTCTAGATTAAGTGGACTGTCTGTTTTTGATGGAGCCTTAGAGGCTTGAGATGGGTGTGGCCTGAGAGCTCTGTTTGGTGTGCCAAAGGTGACACTCCCAGGTTAGGCATGGTAGATCTCTCTCTCTCTTTCTTTCTTTTTTTGATTCAAAAGGGAAGTAATTCCGCACAGCTGAACGAAGTTGGAGGTAGTTAGCAGGCAAATAATACACCCACAGGAGCCAGAGATCGGAAGCTCTTTCCCAAGGACCACACAGGGAATCTGTTCTGCCCTCAGAGTGGGCTCAGATTCTCCTTCAGTCTCCCACTGGGTTGCCAAAGTTACGGAATTGTAGCGTCTCTGGAGAGTACTCACATGAATTCTGTGAGTTCTCTCCCCCACCATCTCTTTTTTAACAGTCTCAGTTCAGTAGCACCACAAATTTACTAGGTCCTAATCTCCTGTTAATTCACTCCGTCCAGAGTTAGGTTTTTCTGCTAGGCTCAGGGCCGGTGCAGACCTGAGGTCACTCTGCTTATGACGTATGTCCAAGATGGCGCCTGTTCTTTGTCTTGCTCGCCCTTGAGAGGTGAGCGGAGAGAGAGAAACCCGTGTCCGTACCAGTCACCTTTTTTTTTTCTCTCTCTCTCTCTTCCAGTTAGCCTGGTGAACTTTCCCCCCCGGGGGTCGTTCCCTCTAGTCTCCTCTCTCCACTTGCCTGCCGGTGTCTCGGGCTATTGAAGTTCGGCTCACCTCGCGTTCCAGCGCTGGTGTGTTGAGTCTGCCGCTGGTGTCCCGAACTGTGGGCTCCCATGCTCTCCACGCAGGTCCACTGTGAATCACGCATTCCGCAAGAGTTTCTTCT
This sequence comes from Oryctolagus cuniculus, assembly GCF_964237555.1. NCBI lineage: Eukaryota > Metazoa > Chordata > Mammalia > Lagomorpha > Leporidae > Oryctolagus > Oryctolagus cuniculus. The sequence continues at coordinate 121,486,270 of NC_091441.1, forward strand.
GCTGTTTCCTCCCCTACTCTTCCTTGATTCTGCAGTATCTCCACTTTTATTAAACTGTCTCTCCCCAGACTATCATTGTGCTCCCTTCCTATTCCGCCATCTTGCCAAAAGGATTAAGGTATCAATTTCATGGGAAAAATTTTCATTCACATAATATATCAGTTTATTTAGTTCATGGATTTGCTTCTGATTGCTTTTGAGTTACGCTATAGTTATTTTTTTGAATTCCATTTCTGGCATTTCCTAAATCTCTATTTTCACATTCTAATATTGAAATGTTGCAGTGTTCCTTTGGAGGGCTTACAGTGTCTTCCTTATTCTTTTTTTTTGAGATTCTGCTTTTATAATTAGGCATTTGTAGGTTTTCTTTTTATGTCTGATTGCCTTTATCTTTCAACAATGTCTCTGGAACATATACACTTAGTGGAACATTTATACTTTTAACGAATATTAAGAGATGTGTGGTGGTTGTGGCCAGGGAGCTCTGTTCAGTGCTCCAGGATGGGGTGAGTATCCAGGATAACACCCACGTTTGGTGTGATAAATCTCTGGCTAACTGAGTGGAGAGGATTGGTCACCTCTGTTATTGCAGTTACTCCTTCTCCTTCAAGCTGAGTATTGCCCAGATGTTAGTCCCAGTGTGTTCAACACTCATCTGCACCACATATGAACTGCACAGATGATCTGTGGAGTCCTTCCTGTGAGCACAGTTCACTCTGCTCTGAGCTACTCCAGACAGCCAAGTGTGCAGAAATACTCTGTGATTGCCCAGAACCCAGCTATACTCTCCCTCCTCTCACAAGGTTACAGTGTTTCCTGCATCTGAGCTCCCAGGGCTCTCAGGGTCAAGGAGTGCCAGTGGGGCCACTTCGCCCAGCTATCCTGTCCTATCTGCAAGGAAACTAAGGTGTTTCCAGAGCCGCTGTTCATGTGTGTTCCAGCCTGCTGGACTGAGTCTGGTCCTCCCAACCAGTTTCGATATCAGTGGGGAACACAGGTTTTTCTCTCTGGTAGCATTTCTGGTTCATAGGTGTGCAAATACCTGCCAGCTGCAGCCCCACTTGCTTCACTGTTGTGCTGGACATGGAGGAGAGTCCCACAGGCGGCACTTCCCTTCCCTAGGGGTGGGTCTCCCCCCCACATTGCTGAGTGGGTGGGCACAGCTGGTGCTGTGGAGACCATCTCCCTTGGTTGCTCTTGCGCTGCTGTGGTTGCCCCTGCTGATTAGGTAGAGAGCAACCCCAATAATTGCTGGCTGTATGCACAGGAATTGAGTCTCAGTCTCTTGGTTTTAGCCTGAACCAGCCCTTGCTGTGTGGGCATTGGGGGAGTGAACCAGCAGATGGAAACTCTCTTTGCTTTTCAAATAAAAATGAATAAATAACTACATTTTAAAAAGAACAGGCATATTATTTTATTTTGAGTGGCAGAATAAACATTTATTCGAGACCCTGAGTTAATGCATACATACACCTGTGCTCACACAAACTCTGCGTCATCATTTATCCTTGTGTTAACTTGTAGATTTCTAAGTATTTTTTAATTAAGAATTTTAATGTATGTATCTTGTGGAGGAAGTGATGGGGTCGAGGGGAGAGAGAGAGAGAAGGAGAGAGAGAGAGAAAGAGAGAGAGAGAGAGAATGAATGTTCCCATCTGTTGGTTCACTCCCAAATGCCTACAGCTGCACTGTGCCAGAAGGAGAACCAGGAGCTGGAAACTCAATCCATGTCCTGCCCATAAGTGGCAGGGATCCAGCTACTTGGACTTGGACTGTCAACTGCTGCCTCCGAGGTCCTGCACTGGTGGGAAATTCAGATTGGGAGTTGTAGCTAGAAATCAAATCCTGGCAATTCAGTATGGAATTTGGGCCTGTTAACCAATATCTTAACTTGTAGGACAAATGCCCACCCACCCCTAAAGAGCTAAACTCTTCAATATGAATCTCAGGCAACCTTTAAGACTTTCGGGGTGGTAGAAGGGTAGAGGGGGTGGCATAACATAACTATTTAAGCTGCCACCTGCAATGCAGGCATCCCACAAGAGCACCTGTTTGAGTCCAGCTGCTCAACTTCCAATTCAGCTCCCTGCTAATGTGCCTGGGGAAGCAGTGGAGGATGGCCTAGGTCCTTGGGCCCCTGTACCCATGTGGGAGACCTAGATGAAGCTCCTGGCTCCTGGCTTTGGCCCAGCTTAGCCCTGGCTATTGTGGCCATTTTGGGAGTGAACCAGTGGATGGAAGATATCTCTCTCTTTGTAACTCTGCCTTTCAAATAAATAAAATAAATCTTTAAAAAAAAAAGATTTTCCGGGACCAGGACAAGAATGTTCTTGGAAGCCCACTTACTATATGTCCAATTATTTCAAAGTTGTAAATAAGACTAGAAAACTATTAAATAATACAGTTCTATCTTTGTGCATTAGTGAAACATATATTTTAATGACTTAACAGGCCAGGTTTTGTGTTCATCATTGTTCAGTGATAGAAAAAGCAGTAGACACAGTTAGCAGCCTGTGCACCTGGCACGCCTAGCACTCTGAGACCCTTGAATGCATGGGCATGGACATGCCAGCTCCCACTCTCTGAGGATTCTGAGGTCCTGGATGCCTAGAATAGTTCCATGGGTAGGTTCCTCATTTTTTGTCCCAGGTACTGTTACAAGTGTGGTTCCCAAGACAGCAGAGCCTCTTTCATTAAAGAGAACTTCATAAAATCATGAAGATCCAACATTGGAAGTGAGTGTAGAGGTCATTTGATCCAAGGTCTGTCTTTATCATAGCAGCTGAGATGCAGGGCGGGTTATGTGACTAGCTTAAGGCTGCATCCCTAGCTCAAAGCATAACTAAGACTAGAGCTCAGATCTTCTATCAACCTTTTCCTATCTGCTCAGCCTTTTTATTTGAAGTGAAGTCTCCAAGTAGGTGTGTTTTCTGTTGGTCTTTGGTTTCTGAGTGTTTTTCAGGCAGTGTTGTAAGTGAGCATGCTCCCCTGGGTAACTAGTGATAGAAGCTTGGCACTATATTGGCAGTAGGTTAATTGAGGATTGAGGAGGCACATAAAGGTGGGAAGGTGCGTGCTTCCTGGAGCAAAAGTTGTAGTTGACAGCAGAACAGAGAAAAACATGAAATCAAAAGTGGATCTTGTGCCAAGCGTGAGTGGGAGACCATCCCCATAGAGGGAATGGAGACACTCCTGGTGATATATCACTCTTCTCTTTTCTTGTTCTCTGCGTAGGAGAGAGATTCCTGTAACAACTTCTAATGTGCAAAGAAGTTACATAAAGATGCATTTTTACTCTGTTTACTTGATCCTCTACCCTCCAGAACTGAGTATAATATTATTTACTTATTTATTTTTTTGGTTATGAAATGAGTTGCAAGCTTGCTTTTCCTCGTCTACTTGAAGAGAAGTGTATTTTAGTAGTAGAATTCTTACCAGCCATGTGGATAACTCACATTTAATTTCCAGACTAGGTAACCATAATCTAATCCTGGCTAACACTAGCTTCTTGAACAGGTTTGGGTAAGTCACTATTTCTTGTTAGCAGTGTAAGGGAGCTTAGCTAGGCATCGTGCAGATTAGGAGAGTGGATTCTGAAACTGCCCTTAACTGTGTGACCATAGAAAAGTCACTTAAGATCTCTGAAACTCACTTTATTAATCTGTAAAGCAGGGGTAATAACCATATCTACCTCAAAGAGTACTATGAAGATTAAATGACTTGTACAAGGAAAGATCTTGTAAAAATGCTTGGTACTCAAAATGTTTGCTGCTATTATCAGCTGTTTCTTAGGTCTTGTTTTTTGAGTGTATACCTAGAAAACACACGTAAGAATTCCAGCAACTTTACAAACTATCAAACCTATCTTTTTTCTACTTCTCTCCTTGTATTTTATTGATTTATTTTTATGGGAGTGGCATAGAGACAAACAGGTAGAATGAGCTCTCATTACCTGGCTTGTTCCCCAGATGCTCACGATAGCGGGGCTGGGCCAGTATGAAGCCGGGAGCCAGGAACTCCATGGAGCTCTTGCAGTTAGGTGGTAGGGACTCAATTATTTGAACCATCATCACTGCCTCCTAGGATCTACCTAAGGAGGAAGTTGGAGTTAGGAGCCTGAGCCAAGTATCAAAGCCAGGTTCTCTGATGTGTGTCCTAACTGCTTAGGGCAGAATGCCTCTCCTCATGTTGTTAGTATTGTTATGAAACCACGTTTCACTCAGCTTCCTCAAGCCAGAATCCTGGGAATTACTTTCACAACTCTTCTCTCCCCTTGTTCCTCAAGCTCAATCATTAGTAAATATTGCTAATAGAGTTTTCTAAATATTTCAAGTCTAATCAAGGTTTTCTTTAAGCAGTTTTGATTCCCCCTTGTGTTATCACTGTCCTGTCTGTAGTCTATCTCCCAAAGAAACCTTCTAATTGGTCCACTGTCTGCCTTCTTGCTGCATTAATCCTTCCTATTGTCTTCAATATGATCTTTTAAAATCCAACATTTGATAATAGCACTTGTTTAAAGTGATTTAAAGGTTCACAAAAGAGCAGAGTGTGCTTTCTTCAGCTTGCCACAAGAGGATGTCACAGTCTGACCACAGAAACATTTCTTACCCTTTGGCTCCTGATGTTTCAGAAATGCAGAAGTCTTTGCCTTAACCTGAACTCACCTTGTGCTTTCCCCACTCTATCAGCCTGTCCACCTGGAACACCAAACATTCTTCAAGGCTCAGTTAAAGTGTGAAGGCTTCTTGGGCGTGAGCAGGGCTGGAGCTGCCTCTGTGTTCCATGTTATGGGGTTATCTCTTTTCTCATATACAGTTGGATTCTCTTAAGGACAGAGATCAGCTTCTGTATTTCAGTGTCCAGGAAAGCAAACATTTTCAAAAAATTAAATTTACTTTTGCATAATTATTACTCTGTTCTAATTTAGAAGAAACCATTTGCCCTGATTATTCAGATGATTATTGGATTTCTTTAGCCCATCTACATACATCATAGAAGCTCAAGTCTGACATCAGATAACCACTTGGAAGTCAATTTATCCTTTACCTTAGCTTTGTCTCCTGTTCCGCAGACCCACTTTTCATAGACTCTGTGCTGACCAGTGTTCTGTCAGATGTTTGATGAGGGGATTATTCTGTGTATTAGAGAGTCCCAGAATAGATTTCAGAGCATATGCAAGTGTTCCTTGCTGCTGATAGTGGCAAATTCTTAGTGGTTGGCAAGATTATGCATGGTTGGTGTGGGGAATAAGTAGGTCACATGGAGCAAGGTGTTCATTCAGCAATACTTGGATGCTAGCAATATGGTATCCCCTCCCCTTACATTTGAATTAAGGATGAGTAGACTTACTATGAAAATATGAAAACTGAAATGCTGCAAAATTCAGAATTTCTAAAATGTTGACAATATACCACAAGTGGAAAATTCTACACATGACCTCACGTTGTGAATTGCAATAAGACTATAGATGCACTATAATTATCCTATACAATTACCTTCAGGTGGTATGTATAAGGTATATATAAAACACGCATGATTTTTTTATATTCATTTATTTGAAAGGCAGAGTTACAGAGAGGGAGGGAGAGACAAAGAGAGATGTTCTTTCCGTTGATTCACTCCCTCAGCGATTGCAATAGCCAGCACTGGGCCAAACTGAAGCCAGTAGCCTGGTCTCTCTTTGGGTCTCCTGTGGCTGGAAGGGACCCAAACACTTAGACAATCTTCTGCTGCTTTCTTAGGTGCTGTAGCAGGGAACTGGATCAAAATTGGAGCAGCCAAGACTCAAACTGACTATACGGACTGTTGGTGTCACAGGTAGTAACCTGACCCACTATTCCACAATGCTAGCCCCATGAATTTCTTGTTTGGACTTGGGTCCTATTCTCAGGATCTCATTGTGTACATGCAGATATTCCAAAATCTGAAACCAGTTCTGGTTCCAAGCATTTTGTTTAAGGGATACACACCTTGTAATTCCTTTTACCAGAGTGTGGATTTGGCATTCAGATTCTGATCTCATATCTTGAGGACTGCATGATCTTCATTGCAAAGTCAGCCTTGTCTTTCTGCTGCCAGTGCACAGGCATAGGTTCATGGTATCCTGTATTATGTTGCCATTGTCACACTCTTCACACTTCTTTGGTCTTTTCTTTCTTGTCAGAAATGTTGCGTTGTAGTCCTGCATCAGTGTTTGACTTACTCTAATTGTGGTTTTATCCTTGTTCAAACTATGTAGAAAAAGTTGCCGTTTTCATGTATGGTGTAAGGAATTGGTCAAAGTCATTGTCATTGTCATCGTTGTAGTAGTAGTGGTAGTAGTAATAGTAGTAGTTCTTCTCTCTTTCTTTTTGGTAAGGCATATCCAGCTATTCTAGCATCATTCATTGAAAAGCTACTCTTTTCTTCATTGAATTACCTTTTTATCATTTTGAGAATTCAGTCAAAATTTTTTGGCACCAAAATAAGCTTACCTTTTATCTCAATTTTCCATGAACTTTTTGGAGTACCATAGTGTATATAAGGATTTAATTTCAAACTCTGTTCTGTTTTACCTCTCTGAAGTGCATCATTATGACAATATCACACTGTCTTGATTATTGTCTTATGTTAGTAAGTTTGGGGGCTGGCTCTGTAGCGCAGCGGGTTAATGCCCTGCCCTGGGATGTCGGCATCCCGTATGGCGCCAGTTCAAGTCCCTGCTGCTCCACTTACGATCCAGCTCTCTGCTGTGGCCTGGGAAAGCATTAGAAGATGGCCCAAGTCCTTGGGCCCCTGCACCCGTGTGGGAGACCCAGAGGAGGCTCCTGGCTCCTGGCTCCTGGCTTTGGATCAGCTCAGCTCTGGCCGTTGAGGCCAATTGGGGTGAGCCATTGGATGGAGGACCTCTCTCTCTCTCTCTCTGCCTCTCCTCTCTCTGTGTAACTCTGACTTTCAAATAAATAAATAAATCTTTAAAAAATAGTAAGTTTGAATTCAGGTAGTGCAACATGTAGTTTTTCCAACATGTAGTTTCCAACATGTAGTTTTTCAAAATCAAATTCTATTTTTTTAAGCTGACTTCCTTCTCCTATCTTTTATCCCTCTCTTTAAATAATTCTTACGTGGTACGTAAAGTCACTGTAACTGTAAGAAGTGGTTCTCAAAGTGTGGTCATTGGAACTTGGTAGAAATGCAAATACTTAACACCCTTCCTTCCTCTGCCCAGCATTTCTGGTGAGAAGCCTGAGGGACTCAGCGTTTGATTTTTAACAACGCCTCCAGGTGTGGTTCTGGTGTCCACTGAAGTGGGAGATACTGGTACAGAGCGTTTTTCTACCCCAGGGGTCAACAAAGGTTTCCTGCACAGAGCCAGGCATGTTAGGCTGAGGGCCACGTGGTCTCTGTCAGGGTGACTCAGCTCTGCTATTCTGGCAGAAAAGCAGCCCTGGATGATGCGTACATGAGTGAGCATAGCTGAGGAGCAGATTCCCTCTGCAGGCCACAGTGTGCAGCCCTGTTGTACTCTGCTCTCGCCTTCGCGAGTCAGCAGCCTTGACTTCTGCTCCATTCCGCTTGGAGATCTAGGTTCTCCATCATTTTATAAACTCTCTAACATAACCTCCTAGAGAGAGAGACTCTCTTTGTGACTTAATGCTCAGTAGTTCTTTTAACAGTAATTTTTTTAAATGCTGAAGTTAGATATTTCTTTTTTTGATATTTCTTTTTTTTTAAGATTTGTTTTTATTTATTTGAAGGAGTTACAGAGAGAGGTAGAGCCAGAGAAAGATAAAGATAAAGAGAGAGAGAGAGAGAGAGAGCGAGAGCTCTTCCATTCTGCTAGTTCATTTCTCAAATGAGCACAATGGCCAGAACTGAGCTTATCTGAAGGCTGGAGCCAGGAGCTTCTTCTGGGTCTCCCATGTGAGTGCAGGGTCCCAAGGAGTTGGCCTATCTTCTACTGCTTTCCAGGCCATAGCAGAGAGCTGCATTGGAAGAGGAGCAGTCGGGATTTGAACCAGTACCCATATGGGATGCCAGTGCTACAGGCTGGGGCTTTAACCCACTGTGCCACGGCACCAGCCCCTGAGGTTAGATATTTCATCTCACACCACCAAGGCCTAAATGCTCATACTGTATTCGTATATCTATTAAAAATTCTTCTTTCTTCTTTTTTTAAAATTTGAAATGTTTTTCAAAGTAGGCCAATTGCTTTTTAAAATTTTTTAAAAATGATTTTATTTATTTGAGAGACAGAGACAGAGAAAGGTCTTCTATTCACTGGTTCACTCTCCAGCTGGCCTGGACAGCTGGAACTGAGCTGATCTGAAGCCTGGAACCAGGAGCTTCTTTGGAGTCTAGCCATGCACGTGTGTGGGCTCAAGCAATTGGACCATCTTCTGCTGCATTCCCAGGCCATAAGTAGTGGGCTGGATTGGAAGAAGAGCATCCAGGACATGAACTGGTGCCCATGAGTTGCTGGCATTGCAGGCAGAGGCTAAACACACTATGTCACAGTGCCGGCCCTGGTCATTTGCTTTTTAGGCTCACTCTTGAGCCTGATGCCATGTGAGCCCTCCATGTCAGTCACTCTACTGGGAGTCATAAATCTCTGAAGATCATCAGCCCCAGAGCTGGTGTTGGTAACAAGGTGGGTTAGTTTGCTAGGGCTGCCATTAAAAAGTACTCAAGACTTAGTGATTTAAATTAATCGGACACTTTCCCTGCAGTTATGGAGGTTAGAAGTCTGAAATCTGGTGACTGCTGAGCCTGATCTTGTACATCTCTAAAGGAACCCTTTCTTTCCTGTTTATTAGTCTTTTTTTTTTTTGGAAAAATGACATAATTTTAAATAATGAACCAAAATTGTATATATTTATCCTGTGCAATGTAATGTTTTATATGTATACATGGTAGAAAGGCAAAACTGAGCTAATGAATTTATGTGTTACCTTACATGTTTTCTTTCTTTATGACTAGAGCCTTTAAACTCTCTTAGGCCAGCATTGTGGCGTAGCAGGTAAAGCCATTGCCTGTGACACTGGCATCCTATATGGGTGCTGGTTCTTGTTTTGGCTTCTCGGCTACTGACCCAGCTCCTTGCTAATGGCCTGTGAAAAGCAACAGAAGATGGTAGTGTTTGGGCCCCTGCTACCTACAAGGGATACCCAAATGAAGCCCCTGGCTGTTGGTTTCGGCCTGGTGCAGCCCTAGCTGTTGCAGCCATTTGGGGAGTGAGCCAGCAGATGGAAGATTTTTCTCTCTGTCTCCCTCTTTATAACTCTGATTTCCAAATAAATAAATAAAATCCTTAAAGAATCTGTCCTGATTATCAGGTTACATTGTTCATTATAATGGGAGCCAAGATGGCGGAATAGTGAGGGCGTGCACAGATAGTCCAGGAAAATTTAGTTTAATAAAAGTGGAGTTATGGTAGCCTCAGAAAAAGGATCAGGAAAAAACTGCAGAGGAAACTCTTCCGGATCTAGTGGCTGTGACTCGGAGGACCTATGGGGAGAGCAAGGTTGCCCACCGCGCGGAAGCCGAGCTGCGGGAGCTGCAGGGTCTGTGCGCCAGTGCAGGAAGGGGAGTGGACACAGACGACCAGCGGGGAGAGCAGGGACGCCCAGGGCTCCGAGTCCAAACATCAGCGCTGGAAGGGGAGGTGAGCTCAGTAACCCGAGACATTGGCGGGGAAACGGCGGTCAGAATCTAGAGGGGAGCGGGCTTGAGGCGGGAAAGTTCACCAGACTGACTACAGGAGAGAAGGAAAAAAAAAAAGGTGTGTGGGGGGGTACTGGTACAGACGAGTTTCTCTCTCTGCCAATCTTGCAAAGGCGAGCAAGAGACAAAGAGCAGGCCCCACTCTGGATATACATAACAAAGGGGAGAGCTAAGGAACTGAGGCACTACAATTCAGTAGCCTAGGCAACCCAGTGGGAGTCCGCAGGAGAAACTGAGCCCGCACAGACTCTTTGGGTAGAAGCCAGAGATCAGAAGCTAAATACCATCAATTCTGCTCAGCTGTGTGGTACTACTTACCTCCTGCATAAAAAAATAAAATAAAATAAATAAATAAATAAATAAAAAGAGATTTACCACACATAACCTGAGGGTGTCACCTTTGCACACCCGTAACCCGGAAGAACCAAGCAGAGCTCTCAGGCCACACCCATCTCAAGCCTCCAAGGCTCCTCCAACAGCAGACAGTCCACTTAACACAGACACAGTATAAAAAATAAACTCACAGTGAGGGAAGAAGAATTAACATTGCCAAGCAACAAACACAAAAATCGAGGGAACAAGATCAACGATGACACTATGATGCCTCCAAATAAACAAAGCACCCCAAACCAAGATTATGAAGATGATGAGATAGAAGAAATGCAAGATACGGATTTCAAAAAATTTATGATAAGAACATTTAGAAGTTTTCAAAACCAAATTCTTGAACTACAGAAATCCTTATTGGACAGGATTGAAAATCTCTCTCGTGAAATTGAAATTTTAAGGAAGAATCAAAATGAAACACAGAAACTAGTAGAATAGGAAAGTGTGATGGTGAAGAGAAATCAAAATGAAATGAAGAGCTCAAAAGATCAAATGACAAACACATTAGAAAGTCTAAAAAACAGAGTCAGTGAAGCAGAAGAGAGAATTTCGGACTTAGAAGATAGAGCACAGGAAAACATACAGTCAAACCAAAGAAAAGAAGAGGAAATTAGAAATCTAAAAAATATTGTTGGGAATCTACAGGATACTATTAAAAAAACCAACATTCGAGTTCTAGGAGTTCCTGAAGGCATGGAGAGAGAGAAAGTATTAGAAGGCCTTTTTAGTGAGATACTAGCAGAGAACTTTCCGGGTCTGGAGAAGGACAGAGACATCCTAGTACAGGAAGCTCATAGAACCCCCAGTAAACATGACCAAAAGAGATCTTCACCACAACACGTTGTAATCAAACTCACCACAGTGAAACATAAAGAAAAGATCCTAAAATGTGCAAGAGAGAAACGTCAGATTACTCTCAGAGGATCTCCAATCAGACTCACAGCAGACTTCTCATCAGAAACACTACAGGCTAGGAGGGAATGGCGAGACATAGCACAGGTGCTAAGAGAGAAAAATTGCCTGCCCAGAATATTATATCCTGCTAAGCTCTCACTTGTGAATGAAGGTGAAATAAAGACCTTTCATAGCAAACAGAAATTGAAAGACTTTGCCGCCACTCGTCCAGCCCTGCAAAAGATACTTAAAGATGTGCTACACTCAGAAACACAGAAACACGGCTATCAATATGAAAGAAGGTAAAGGAAGAACACCTACCAGTAAAAGAGCATGGGAAGCTCAAAGCATATACTAGAAAATATCTCCGGGAAAATGGCAGGGCAAAGGCACTATGTATCAATAGTCACATTAAACATTAATGGACTTAACTCTTCAGTTAAAAGACACCGATTGGCTGATTGGCTTAAGGAACAAAACCCAACTATTTGCTGCCTACAAGAAACACATCTCTCTAACAAAGAGGCATGCAGACTGAAAGTGAAAGGTTGGAAAAAGATATTCCATGCCAACAGAAACCAAAAAAAAGCAGGTGTAGCCATATTAATATCAGACAAAATAAACTTTAATACAAAAACTGTTAAGAGAGACAAAGAGGGGCACTATATAATGATTAAGGGTTCAATTCAACAGGAAGATGTAACTATTATAAATGTATATGCACCTAATTACAGGGCACCGGTCTATTTAAAAGATATGTTAAGGGACTTAAAGGGAGACTTAGATTCCAGTACAATAGTACTGGGGGACTTCACTACTCCACTCTCAGAATTAGATCATCCGGACAGAAGATCAACAAGGAAACAGCAGATTTAAATGACACTATAGCCCAAATGGATCTAACAGATATCTACAGAACTTTCAATCCTACAGCTAAAGATTTTACATTCTTCTCAGCAGTGCATGGAACCTTCTCTAGGATTGATCACATACTAGGCCATAAAGTAAGTCTCAGCAAATTTAAAAGAATTAGAATCATACCATGCAGCTTCTCAGACCACAGCGGAATGAAGCTGGAAATTAGCAACTCAGGAAACCCTAGAAAGTGTGCAAGCACATGGAGACTGAACAACATGCTCCTGAATGAACACTGGGTCATTCAAGAAATCAAAAGAGAAATCAAAAACTTTCTGGAAGTAAATGAGGATAACAACACAACATATAAAAACGTATGTGATACGGTAAAAGCAGTATTGAGAGGCAAGTTTATAGCAATAGGTGCCTACATCAAGAAATTGGAAAGGTACCAAATAAATGAGCTTTCAGTGCATCTCAAGGACCTAGAAAAACTGTAGCAAACCAGACCCAAATCTTGTAGGAGAAGAGAAATAATTAAAATCAGAGAAGAAATTAACAGGATTGAATCCAAAAACATTACATTGTTCATTATAATTACCAGGTTGTATAATACATCTCTTGATTTCTTCTAACAACCCCCAAGCTGTGTCCCTACTCCTACCCCTCAGCTCTTCGTGACTGCGATTCCAATACTTGCTTCTCTGAGTTCAAATTTTAAAAATTCTGCATGTAAGTGCGATCATGTGATAGCTGTGTTTTTGTCTCTAGCTCCTCTGTGATGTACCTTTGTTAATTTTTTTTTGTCTGGATGATCTCTCCAGTGATGACAGTGGAGTGTTGAAGTCCTCCACTGTTTCTATAGTGGAGTCTATTTCTTGAGGTCTAATAATATTTTATTTATATATTTGGAAGGTCTTGTGTTGGGTGCATATATATTTGTGATTATTATATCCTCTTGCTGAATAGATCCTCTTATCACTGTAGTATTCTCTCCTCTCACAGTTTTTGCTTTAACGTCTATTTTATCTGATATGAGTATAGCTAATCCTGTTTGCTTGGGATTTCCATTTACATCATGTATCTTTTTCCAATTTTTCAGTTTCAGGCTACTTCTGTCTTTACCTGTGAAGTGAATTTCTTGTAGGCAGCATATAGTTGGGTCTTTTTTTTTTTTTTTTTGTAAATCCATTCGGTCCATCTGTATCATTTGAATGGGATATGTAATACATTGACTTTTTTGGAAAGATTTATTTATTTATTCGAAAGGCAGAGTTACAGAGAGGTGCAGGGAGGGAGGGAGGGAGGGAGGGGGAGAGAGAGGGAGAGGGAGGGAGGGAGGGAGGGAGGAGAGGTCTTTTATCCGCCCATTCATTCCCCAGATGGCTGTGATGGCCAGAGTTGCCCTGATCCAAAGTCAGGAGCCAGCATCCTCCTCTGGGTCTTCCAGATGGGTGCAGGGGACCAAGGACTTGGGCCATCCTCCACTGCTTTCCCAGGCCATAGCAGAGAGCTGGATCGGAAGTGGAGCAGCCAGGACTTTAATTGGTGCCCATATAGGATGCTGGCACTGCAGGTGGAAGCTTTACCTGCTATGCCACAGTGCTAGCACCAACATTCACTTTTAAGGTGAATATTTGTAGGAAATAATGAACTGTCATTTTCTTGATTGCTTACTTATTATTTTATATATTCTCTGTGTCTTTCTGCCTTTGTTAGTTATCTTTATGTTTTGATAACTTGCTGTTATAATAAGGTTGTCTTCTCTTTCTCCTTTGTATATCTGCTCTGTGAATAAATTTTGTGCTGTCATGTGTTTTGTGATGGTTACTTCTAATGTTGGACTTCCTTAAGGATTTCTTGTAGGGATAGCCTGGTGGTGATGAATTCTCTCAGTTTTTGCTTCTCTGGGGAATGCTTTATTTCTCTTTCACTTCTAAAGGGTAGTTTCACTGGATATAGTATTCTTGGTTAGAATATTTTTTTTAATTTCAAGAATGTGAATATTTCATCCCATTCCCTTCTGTCCTGTAGAGTTTCCATTGATATGTCTGCTGCTAGTCTAATGGGTTTTCTTTCAAAAGTCATTTGGCTTTTTTCCCTCACTATCTTTAGAATTCTCTCTTTGTCCTTAACTTTTGACAATTTGGCTGTAATATGCCTTGCAGAAAGTCTTTTTTTTTTTGGTTGAATCTGGCTGGAGTATTTTGAACTTCCTATATTTGATGTCCATATCTCTTTCAAGGCATGGAGAGTTTTCACCCATTACTTCATTAAATAGATTTTCAATGCTTTTTTCCCTATTCTTTTCCTTCAGGTGTCTCTATCATATGAATATTTGTTTGCTTAATGGTATCCCATGTGTTCCATGGGCTTTCTTCATTCTTTTAACTTCTTTTATCTTAATTTTACCTGACTGGGTTATTTCAAAATTCTTTTCTTCAAGAGTACAGTTTCTTTATCAGCTTGGAGTTTTCTTCTGTTGAAGCTCTCATTTGGATTTTTTCTTTAATTGATTAAAATGTTAAGTTCCATAATGTGTGATTCCTCCTTCTTAATGATTTCTCCTTGCTCAATTTCTCATCCTCATCATGCATTGTTTCCCTAATTTCTTTGCCTGTATGTATTCTCTTTCACCTCAGTGCATTTTCTTAGGATCATCATTATGTATTCTTTTTCAGGCTTTTTGTATGTTTCTTTCAATGAAGTATCTATTTCTAAAGAATTATTTTTTCTTTTTTTGGAAGTATCATGCTTCCTTCCTTCCGTCATTTTCCTGTCCCTACATGGATGTTTGCACATCTAGTATAACAGTTCCTTCTTCTTTAGGGATTAATTTTCATTGGGAACGATTTCTTTCTGTTTAGATGCAATGTGAGATGTCATCTGGATAGTTGCTTTGCTCAGAAGTGTGACCTCTGAGTGATATCTTCAGTGGTAAGCGTTGTTAGCAGTTATGAGTGTCTCACTAGTCTAGGCTCCAGCAGTTCCTGGAGGTAGTAGAATGAATTTGAAGTGGACCTGGGCTTCCAAAGGTATGTATCTTCGGGCCCTAGTTGATTGGCTATCAGTCATACTAGATTTTGTGATGGCAGTAGCCACATCCTTGGTACTTTATAACATACAAAGATATGTCCTTTTGTCCCATCAGGCAAGCTGGAGTGTTGCAGGGGCTTGTGACATCAGTATCTGTGGCCCTGTAACTGTATGATGTGACTTGGATCTTCCTTAGATGCCGTTGGATGGGCATGGGCGATACTGGATCTAAAGCACTAAAAGCTTTTTCTCAGCACTGGGGCATATGGTTGGATTTTTTCCTAGGTCCTACAGATAAATACAGATTATGCTTGAGATTCTGCAATGAGCTGCAGGGCAGGAAGAGTACCTTGCCCAGGTCGCGTGAGAAAAGTGTAGGTTATGCTGGGAATTGTGCACTGGCAGATGTGAGCTTTCAGCAATGGAATGGAAATAGTGCCTTTCCCATATCCTGAAGGGCACACACAGCTGTTCCTGGGATTTATAGAGCCAGTTAACAATCACAGGTTGATAGATGCAATGGAGAGCTTACTCAGGCTCCACGTTTCATGTACAGATTATTTTGGTGACTGCACCAAACAGGCATGGGTCTGGAGCAGTGGAACACAGATAGGGTCCTCCCCTAGTCCCACAGGTAAACAAGGTGGCTCTGTGGGGTATTGCCTGATAGCCCTAGTCCCAGAGCTGTAGGACTTAGAAAATGTCTTACCCCCATCCCACAGGTTATTCTGGGGATTGTATACCAGCAGGTGCAACCCCAGATCAGTAGGAGCACTGGTGTCCCTGGGACTTTTAGAACACATAATCAGAGGCCCAGAGCTGCAGGATGAGGTGAAACCTTACACATATCCCTTTAGGTGACTCAGGTGACTGGTGAACGCAGCTCCAACATCCCAGTCCCAGAGCTGTAGGGCTTGGAGGATACCTTACTTATGTCCTACATGGTGATAGCATGCTGTCCTGGAGATTGAACACTAGGAGGTATAGGCCTGGAGCAGAGGAGTGCAGACAGGGTCTTTCCCAGATCCCATTGGAGAGCATAAATGTCCCTGGGAGTTATAGAACCGACAGTCAAGTTCCAAATCTACAAGATGCATGGGGTTCTTAACCAGATCTCATAGGGTGAGTATGGTTTATGCTGAGGCCTGTGGACTAGCAGCCGCCAGCCTGAAGCAGATAAATGCAGATAGGGCTCTCCTCATCTTGCCAGTGAGTGTGAATTGCTCCGAGGATTGCAGCACCAACAGCCATAATCCCATAGTGACAGAGAGAAAGAGAGAGAGAGAGGTCTTCTACCCACTGATTCACTCTCCAAAGGACCTCAAGGGCCTAGGCTGGGTCAGGCCAAAGCCAAGAGCCAGGACTTTCTTCATGGTCTCCCACATGAGTGCAGGTGCCCAAGGACTTAGGCCATCTATTGCTGTTTTCCCAGGCACATTAGCATGGAGCTGGACCAGAAATGGAGCATCCAGGTCTCCAAATGGCACCCAATATGGGTTGCTGGCATGGCAGTTGATAGCTTTACCCACTACACCATTGCGTGGGCCCATGCCTGTGTTTTAAAGCCCTTTGCTACTTTTATCTCATTTTGCATTGACTACCTAGTATTTAACAGTTCAGCAATTAGGGATGTTCAAAGTGTGTGTCCCATTTTGTTGAGCAGAGTTGGAGCTGGAGGGAGAAGATGACCTTGTCTTAAAAGTGGTCACATCAGAAGGTCTAAGAATTCCAGGTTAAAGAGTATAATACTCATCTTCAGGAAACTCAGCATCACTGGATGTTTTTAAGCAGGATAGACATGTGATTAAATTGGTATTTGAGTCACCTATTATGGGCAGTTTGAAGAGGTGATGTAGAGATTTTTTCCCCCACTCATTCTAAAGCTCTTTTGATTTAGACCATACAGGTTGTGATCAGGTTTGGAAGTGGAGTAATACTTAATTCTTTCTTAGCAAACAGCTGAAGGATATAGTCTGCTGCACTGTAGACTTCATGCAAAATGAGGCTGCATGTGTTGGAGAATGTCACTGCTAAGACAAGAGATCTTTAAGTCTATGAGCACTGCAAACACCTCACACGCAAGACTGGGCAGGAGTGGACTCCTGGAGAGCAGGGATGCGTTTGTTGGAATATTGTACCTCATGCTGGGCTTTCTGAGAAGCAAGTGTGACACAGGTGCCCACTCTGCCCCTCCTCTCATCTAAAATGTGTTCACCAAGAGACTTACTGCCTCATTGTTCTCAGAAAAATGCAGGACAAATCCCAGGGCTTGCTTCTTTGACCTTTTGTTGTGCTTCCTGCAGAAGAAATGACTGGAGTGTATTGCCACTGCTTGCATCTAACAGTCCATCAGATGACCAGTGCTCTGACAGCTTTATGTTTCTTTGTTCTCTTTGTAGTGATTTCTTTTTTTTCTTTCTTTTTTTTTTGACAGGCAGAGTGGACAGTGAGAGAGAGACAGAGAGAAAGGTCTTCCTTTGCCCTCCAATGGCCGCCGTGGCCGGCGCACTGTGGCTGGCGTACCGTGCTGATCCAAAGCCAGGAGCCAGGTGCTTCCTCCTGGTCTCCCATGTGGGTGCAGGGCCCAAGCACTTGGGCCATCCTCCACTGCACTCCCGGGCCCCAGCAGAGAGCTGGCCTGGAAGAGGAGCAACCGGGACAGAATCCTGTGCGCCGACCGGGACTAGAACCCGGTGTGCCAGCGCCACAGGCAGAGGATTAGCCTATTGAGCCGCAGCACTGGCCCTGTAGTGATTTCAATTATAGTCTGAGTATCCTTAATCTAAACGTCTTGAATCTGAGTTGCTCAGAGATCTGACACCAATGTAATGCCACAACTTGAAAATACCACACCTAACCTCATATGGCTGGTCACAGTCTGAATGCAAGTGTACCAAAATATTGTATCACATTACCTTCTGCCTGTGCATATAAGGTGTATGTGAAACAGCAATAAATTTTGGCTTTATGTCTACGTCCTATCCCCAAGAGATCTCATTATGCATGTGCAGATATTCCAGAATCTAAAACAGTCTGGGACCGAGGTTTTTCATAAGGGACATTCAAGCTGTACCGGCTGGTGTGTGTATGTTGTAACAGGGCCATTTCTGAAGGGGAAAAATATGGCCAGGCCCAGCTCTTTACAGAGCAATTCATGAAAAATATAGGATGATGCCTCTTTCTTGGAAGCTATTAGAAATTAGAAATGGGACTAATCCTAACCTTCTTCTTTTTTAAAAAAAGATTTTATTTATTTATTTGAGAGGTAGAGTTACAGACAGTGAGAGGGGGAGACAGAGAGAAAGGTCTTCCTTCCTTGGTTCACTCCCCAAATGGCCACAATGGCCAGAGCTGCGTCGATCCGAAGCCAGGAGCCAGGTGTATCTTCCCAGTCGCCCCTGGGTGCAGGGGCCCATCTTCTACTGCCTTCCCAGGCCACAGCAGAGAGCTGGATTGGAAGAGGAGCAGCCAGAACTAGAACCAGTGCCCATATGGGATGCCGGCACCACTGGCAGAAGATTAACCTGCTGCACCATGTTGCCAGCCTCAAGCCTAACCTTCTATCTTAATCTTCATTTATGATGTACGCTGGTAGAGTTGAAAGAGCATGGGCTCGGAGTCCAGAAAGTTGGGTTTTTCTTTTAAATCTGCTTCGGTCTAGGCCTCAGTCAAGGCAGTTATGTTCCCTAAGTCTCAATTGCCTCCCCTACAAAGGATCTGAAAGACCATTCACGGACAGATGTGTCTGGTAAAGTGGATCTAAGGAAAGGATGCCCAGGATGCTACTGCAAGAAAACACGGAATTTTACCACAGAAATTGAAGGGAGATCCTATACCAGATCTCTGAGAGATACATAGATCATTAGATTTTCTCACTTCTTTATTAGATCTTTATAAATCCTTTTCTGCTCCTTCGTTACCATTTTATCTCCCTCCCTACTACTGCCTTTTTCTTTCTGTAATGAGAATCTACATGAAAAGAAAGTTTAGCCTAACGGTTAACATGGCTGCATCCTACATCAGAAAATCTGGTTTGATGCTCATCTGTAGCTCCAACGCCAGCTTCCTGCTAATTCAGACCCTGGGAAGCATTGATAATAGTCCAAGTAACTGGGTTTCTGCCATCCACATGAGAGACTAGAGTTGGTTCCCGGCCATTGGCTCTGGCCCTGACTATTGCAGATATTTTCAGAGTGAACCAGTAAGCAGAAGCTCTCTCTCAAACATTTTCCTTTTAAACATTGTGGCATATAGCAGATAAAGCTGCTGCCTGTGACACCCACATCCCATATGGGTGCCAGTTCATGTTCCAAGTTAGCTTTCTGCTAATGGTCTAGGAAAGGCAATGCAAGTGGTCCAGGTGTTCGGGCCTCTGACATTCACTTCGGATACCCAGATGAAGCTCTTGGCTTTGGCCTGGCCCAGCACTGGCCATTGTGGCCATCTGGGGAGTGAACCAGCAGATGAAAGATCTCTGTCTCTGTCTCTGTCTCTGTCTTTGCTTCTCTCTCTTTCTCTTTGACTCTGGCTTTCAAAATAAATCTTAAAAGAAATGTAAAACAAAAATCTGGAAGATCGAATATGTTTTTCAGTGTGATTGAAACAAGAGAAACTTGGTTGCTGTGGTGTTTTTGCTTATTTCTGTTCAGTGAGCTAAGTGCAATGACTTGGAAACCCTGGTAATCAGCTGGGAGGGGCATGGTGGCTATGTTTCCTTGGCATAGCAGTACAAAGTGAATTTTTTCAAACTCCACTTTGTTCAATACCCAGTGTCAGTGTATCAGACATTTATGAATTTCTGTTCCAGAGTGGGCATTCCTCCCGTTTCAGCTGGCCCACTTGACCAAATAATAATAACTATGTACTTTTAAAGTGCCAGCAGGGAGCTCTCAAGTGTTGAGTTTGTAGCTTTGTCAAGTAGTCTACTGTTTTCAGTTTTCCTTTACTACTTTTAAAAGCTTACTTCTATACCAGGTGTCTTTATAGTTATTTATGTAAGCATCTACACCATAACCTCCTTGGATGCAGAAACTATGTTTTTGGCCCTGTGGTAGTTACAAAGCATGTGGAGTGCAAATCCTGGCATATAGCACTTAATCCTTGAGTTGAACTCAGTTGAATTGAATTCTCTGGATTGTCTAGCGATTAGGCATTAGGGCACACAAAGTCAACACTTTTTGGTAATCCATTCAGCTTCCCTGCTCCAGGTATTGAGCAGTGCTGCCAAGGCTAGTGAGTGCAAACACAGAATAGAGTGTGGTATGTCTGTTGGCCATTTTTAAATGTGTAATAATTTACCTATTTGTTTTCTCATAAATACAACTTTAGAAATATAGGGATTCAACCCTCCTACCCACTCCCCTACCCCTGTTCCTCCTCCCTCTCCTATTCCCATTCCTATTTTTTACTAAGATGTATTTTCAATGAACTCTATACACATATGCTTAACTCTCTGTTAGGTAAAGAGTTCAACAAACATATGTTTACAATAATCACATCTTCCTGTTTAATTGATCCTTTAATCATTCGATAGTACTCTTCTTTGTCTCTTTAAATTTTTGTGTTAAAGTTTGTCTGATATTAGGATGGCTACACCAGCTCTTTTTTGGTTTCTGTTAGCATGGAATACCTTTTTCCATCCCTTCACTTTCAGTCTGTGTTTATCTTTGTTGCTGAGATGTGTTTCTTGTACGCAGCAAATAGATGAGTTTTGTTTCTTGATCCATTCAGACAGTTTATATCTTTTAACTGCAGAGTTGAGGCCATTTATATTCAAGGTGACCGTTGATAAGTAATGACTTGGCACTGCCATTTTTCCATAAATATTACAATTGTTTACTTTGGATTTCCTTTGTGTTTTTACTGGGAGAATTTCTGCCTTTACCTTCTTTCATAGTGATGAGTATGTTTCTGTATGTAAGGCTGGAAGGGTGGTAACAACTTCTGTCAATTTCTGTTTGTTATGGAAGGTGTTTATTTCACCTTCATTTATAAATGAGTGTTTCTCAGGGTACAATATTCTGGGTTGACCATTCTTTTCTCTTAAGACTTGAACTATACCTCGCTGTTCTCTCCTAACCTCTAGGGTTTCTAATGAGAGGTGAGCAGTGAGTCTAATTGGAGAGCCTCTGTATGTAATCTGGCATTTCTACCCAGCATATTTTAGAATCTTTTATGTTTTACTCAGTAGAGTTTAACTACAGTGTGTTGTGGTGAAGATCTTTGCTGGTCATGTCTATTAGTAGTTCTATGTGCTTCCTGCACTAGAACATCCCTTTCTGTGTCCAAATTAGGGAAGTTTTCTATAATTATTTCACTAAAAAGGTCTTCTTTTTAAGATTTATTTATTTACTAGAAAGTCAGAATTACACAGAGAGAGGGGGGGGGTGTCTTCTGCTGCTTTCCCAGGCCATAGCAGAGAGCTGGATCGGAAGTGGAGCAGCCAGGACTCAAACTGGTGGCCATTTTTTCTCCTTAAAATCTCAATTTCATGGGTAAAATTTTCATTCATGTCATGTATGGATTTCTTTGTTTCATGAATTTGTGTCTGATTACTTCTAAGTAATCCTATGATCAATTTCTTGAAAACCATTTTTGGCATTTGATCAATCTTTTCAATCTTCACATTCTAATATTGAAGTGTTGTTTTCATTTGGGGGCGTCATGTTATCTTCCTTATTCTTTTTTCTTGAATTGCTTCGTTTATTATTGGGCTTTTGTGATGATATTTGTTTTGGCCCCCACCCCCCGTGATTGCTTTTGTCTTTGGATTATACCTCTGTAGCTTAGTGGAGTGTCAGCTCTTTCAGTGAATACCCAAAGTCCTGTGTTGGGTATGGTCAGGGAGCTGTTCACAGTGCTCCAGGTTGAAGGGAGTGTCCAAGGTGACACTCAAGTGGGGCATGATAAATCTCTATCTCTCTCTCTTTTTTTTAATCACAGAATTTTGTTCTGCTTCACTGCTGTATTCTCACACTTAAAGGAGACCAATGCCTGGGCGTTAGCCCGAGTTGATACAGTTTTCATCCATGCTGTCACAAGAACTACACAAATCGTCCGTGCAGTCCTTGGTATGAACTTGGATCCTGTAGCAATGACCTTCACCAGGGTATCAGGGAGCCCTGAGAATGTGGAGCCATGCACAGTGACTGCCCAAAGTCCCAGCCATACCTGCACGCTTCATGCAGCGTCAGTGCTCTCACAGTCCCAGCACACAAGGCTCCGACATCACAAGCACCCAGCCCCTGTCAGTGCTCCCAGCCAGACTCAGGCGTCTCCTCTCAGCTGGTGGCTGGGCATGTGGGCACCAGCTGGCACAGATGTCACATTTGTCCAAAATGGCAACTGAACTCTCGTGGCTAGTCACAGTGGCCAGTGCTGGTTGGTCGGGGAGAGAGAATGTGCCCCCTTTCTTCTTCTTCTAGGTTGACAGGTACACTGTCCCCCACAGGGCTCCAAGCCGGGCCCATGCCAGGCTCTTCCCATAGCTTTATTGGCAGTAGATTGGATGACTGCAGTCTGGTCTCACCTCACTGCAAAGCTGCTGCTGGGGTCTGGAGCTGTGCTCATCCATGCCCTCCACCTAGATCCATGGTGTCCTCCCGGTTTGCATGGAATTTCCTCTGCTGTTTTCTCCCTAATCTTTCCATGAGATTTCATTTATTTAAACTATCCTAACATACACTAGAGCAGTAAACTCCCTCCGTATGCCATCATCTTGAACTTATCTCCTCAGTTTCTGCTGTCTCTCCATTGGCCATTTGTATTTCCTCCTCTGAAAAGTGCCTGTTCATATCCTTTGCCTATTTCTTAATACTACTATAGTTTTTTTTTTTTTGACAGGCAGAGTGGATAGTGAGAGAGAGAGGCAGAGAGAAAGGTCTTCCTTTTACTTTTGGTTCACCCTCCAATGGCTGCTGCGGCTGGCGCACGGCGGCCAGCGTACCGCCCTGATCTGAAGGCAGGAGCCAAGTGCTTCTCCTGGTCTCCCATGCAGGTGCAGGGCCCAAGCACTTGGGCCATCCTCCACTGCACTCCCGGGCCACAGCAGAGAGCAGGCCTGGAAGAGGGGCAACTGGGACAGAATCTGGCACCCCGACTGGGACTAGAACCTGGTGTGCTCGTGCAGCAGGTGGAAGATTAGCCTATTGAGCCATGGCGCCGGCCAATACTACTATAGTTTTAATGATATGTAATTATTTTAAAATTTATATGAGTAAAATGGACATCTTTTCATTTGATTTTTTAAAGATTTATTTATTTAAGTCAGAGTTAAAAAGAGAGAGGAGAGGCAAAGAGAAAGAGAGAGAGAGGTCTTCCATCTGATGGTTCACTCTCAATTGGCCACAACGGCCAAAGCTGTGCCAATCCGAAGCCAGGAACCAGGAGCTTCTTCCGAGTCTTCCACATGGATGCAGGGGCCCAAGGAACTGGGACATACTCTACTGCTTGCCCAGGCCATAGCAGAGAGCTGGATTGGAAGTGGAGCAGCCAGGTCTTTAAACTGTGTCCATATAGGATGCTGATGCTTCAGTCCAGGGCGTTAACCTGTTGAGCCACAGCATTGGCCTCTCATTTGATTTTTGTTTATAGTCCTTGCCCATATTCTTTGTTACATATTGAACTTGTTTTTTAATGGAGCATTAAGCCTTTGGCTATAATGTAAATTAAAAATATATTATCTTAGGGCTGGCGCCGCGGATCAATAGGCTAATCCTCCACCTAGCGGCGCTGGCACACTGGGTTCTAGTCCCGGTTGAGGCACCAGATTCTTTCCCAGTTGCCCCTCTTTCAGGCCAGGTCTCTGCTGTGGCCAGGGAAGGCAGTGGAGGATGGCCCAAGTGCTTGGGCCCTGCACCCCATGGGAGACCAGGAGAAGCACCTGGCTCCTGCCTTCGGATCAGCACGGTGCGCAGGCCGCAGTGTGCCAGCCGTGGCGGCCATTGGAGGGTGAACCAACGGCAAAAGGAAGACCTTTCTCTCTGTCTCTCTCTCTCTCACTATCCACTCTGCCTGTCAAAAAAAAATTATCTTAGAAAGTAAAAAAGAGGGCCGGCGCCGTGGCTCAATAGGCTAATCATCCGCCTTGCGGAGCCAGCACACCGGGTTCTAGTCCTGGTCGGGGCACCGGATTCTGTCCCGGTTGCCCCTCTTCCAGGCCAGCCCTCTGCTATGGCCCCAGAGTGCAGTGGAGGATGGCCCAAGTGCTTGGGCCCTGCACCTGCATGGAAGACCAGGAGAAGCACCTGGCTCCTTGCTTCAGATCAGCGCGATGTGCCGGCCGCTGCGCGCTGGCCGCGGCGGCAATTGGAGGGTGAACCAATGGCAAAAGGAAGACCTTTCTCTCTGTCTCTCTCTCCCTCACTGTCCACTCTGCCTGATAAAAAAAGAAAGAAAGAAAGAAAGAAAAAGTAAAAAACAAAGAAGTAAGGAAGACAAGAGGGAGGAAGGGAAGTACTATTATATTCTTAGAATTGTATCTATGAACTATATTGTTTCTGTTCTCTTTGCATTAATTCACATTAACATGAGCATTGTGTTGTGATGATTACTATGCATTACTATACATATGCTATGACCCTGAGATTTGAATGTATTAATAAATTCCTTTAAAAAAATACATAGCCGGCTACTCTTTGGGAATGAGAAGGCAATAGTACTTTGCCATTTTACACTTGACATTTTATAAGCCATGCTGGTCTTGTCTTCTGATGTGTAATTTTGACTCCATAATTGCCTGTAAGAGACAAAATCTCAGTTTGGTCACGTGTAATACCAAGTATCATAGTATCAGAGGAATAGATTCTATGATTATAAAGAATATCTGGGGCCTGGCGCTGTGGTATAGTGAGTAAAGTACCTACCAGCAGTGCCGGCATCCCATATGGGCACCAGTTCGAGTCCCGGCTGCTCTACTTCCCATCCAGCTCTGTGCTATAGCCTGGGAAAGCAATAGCAAATGGCCCAAGTCCTTTGGCCCCTGCACCCACTTGGGAGACCTGGAAGATGTTCCTGACTCCTGGCTTCGCATCAGCGCAGCTCTGGCCATTGTGGACAAATGGGGAGTGAAACCCAGCAGATTGAAGACCTCTCTCTCTCTCCTTTTCCCTCTGTGTAACTCTTTCAAATAAATAAATAAATAAATAAATAAATAAATAAATAAAAAAAATACCTGTGGAGGTGAAGGACAGGAAGAGCTTCCATCATGGGTAAAATGATTTTTTTAAAGATCTATTTATTTGAAATTCAGTGTTATACAGAGAGAGAAGGAGAGCCAGAGAAAGGTCTTCCATCCACTGGTTCACTCCCCAGTTGGCAGCAATGGCCGGAGCTGCACCAATCCGAAGCTAGGAACCAGGAGCTTCCTCCAGGTCTCCCATGCAGGTGCAGGGGCCCAAGGACCTGGGCCATCTTCTACTGCTTTACCTGGCCTTCGAAGAGAGCTGGACAGGAAGTGGAGCACCTGGGACTCAAACTGGTGCCCATATGGGATGCTACCCCCACTCACTCTTGGAAGTCACAGTTTGTGCTGCTGGTATTTTTCCATAATAGATCTGATTTTCTGTAACTTTATTGCTGCCAGGAGGGAAGAAATGGTCCCTTTTGCTTTAAAGTTCCTGAGCGAGTGTCTGGTGTGGCAGCGTCACATCCCTGTGGTAAGAGAGCTGGGGAGAGGCAGTCAGAATCTAGTATTTTTAGCTTTGATGGGGAGGACTTGGTGCTGCTTGCTCCGCATTGAGACGCATTGAGTGTAGACTGCCCAAACACAGAAAAGGGCTTCTGAAGTAGGCAGCCCAAATCAACAGCAGACATCTACCACACCTTTGTCATGCTGTCGATGCCATAAGACTTCCTTGTTTGCCGTGTGCCCTAGCACAGTGCTGTTGTAGGCACAGGCAATAGCCTGCAGATGTGAGAAAAGTCAGTCCCCTGTTCCAAGAGCAGCCTTCATGTCAGAAACAAAGCTGGTGAGATGGCATTGGTACATGCCACCTTGATGGGATTGAATTGGAATCCCCTGGTATATTTCTAACTCTACCGTTTGAGGTAAGTCAGCTTGAGCATGTCCTGAATTGCACATCTCTTCCCTCTCTTATTCCCACTCTTATATTTAACAGGACTAATAACCAAAGGGATCACATAAACAAGACTAGTGTCTGCAAATACTAGCTGATAGAATCAAAAAGGGAGAGAATGATCCAACATGGGAAGTGAGATACACAGCAGACCCATAGAATGGCAGATGTCCTAAACAGCACTCTGGCCTCAGAATCAGCCCTTAAGGCATGCGGATCTGGTTGCAAAGCCCATGAGAGTATTTCAGGCATGGAAAGCCAAGACACTCTGGGGGAAAAAAAAAAACCTAAATGAAAGATCTCCGCGAGTGAGATCCCAGTGGAAACAATGGGTCATTAAAGAAGGAGGTACCTTTCTCTGAAGGGAGGAGAGAACTTCCACTTTGACCATGGCCTTGTCTAAATATGATCAGAGTCAGTGAACTCAGGGGGCTTTCATAGGCTTGGCAGCTCATGACAAGAGCCTAGGGTGATTACTGAAGCCATAAACAAGAGTGTCAATTTGTTAAGTCAACAACAGGAGTCACTGTGCACTTACTCCTCATGTAGGATCTTTGTCCTTAGTGTGCTGTACATTGAGATTTAATGTTATAACGAGTACTCAAACAGTATTTTTCACTTTATGTTTCTGTGTGGGAGCAAACTGTTGAAATCTTTACTTAATGTATGCTAAACTGATCTTCTGTATATAAAGAGAATCGAAAATGAATCTTGATGTGAATGGAAGGGGAGAGGGAGTAGGAAAGGGGAGAGTTGCGGGTGGGAGGGACGTTATTGGGGGGAAGCCATTGTAATCCATAAGCTGTACTTTGGAAATTTATATTCATTAAATAAAAGTTAAAAAAAAAGAAACAAAGCTGGTGTCTCAACAAGATGATAGTTTCTAATGTTTCCTGGTACAGACGCTGTGTCCCTTTGAATGAATGCCACCTGTGTTCTTTTCAAATAGCCTTTTTGAAATTTGCCAATGTAGGCTGGCGCTGCGGCTCACTAGGCTAATCCTCTGCCTGTGGCACTGGCACCCTGGGTTCTAGTCCTGGTTGGGGCGCCGGGTTCTGTCCGAGTTGCTCCTCTTCCAGTCCAGCTCTCGGCTGTGGCCCGGGAAGGCAGTGGAGGATGGCCCAAGTGCTTGGGCTCTGCACCCGCATGGGAGACTGGGAGGAAGCACCTGGTTCCTGGCTTCGGATCAGCACAGTGCACCGGTCGCAGTGCACCAGCCACAGTGCGCTGGCCATGGCAGCCATTTGGGAGGTGAACCAATGGAAAAAGGAAGACCTTTCTGTCTCTCTCTCACCGTCTAACTCTGCCTGTCAAAAACCAAAACAAAACAAAAAAACAAACAAACAAAAAAGAAATTTGCCAGTGTAAAACTGGAAGGTGCATCTTCTTTTCTCTGTTGAGCCCTGTAGATCTTTCCACAGCTGAGTTCTCAATGACCTCCTTCCCTGCTGACAGCATGGCAGTTTTCTGAGCGGCTCTTAATAAAGTTGCACTCAAACATCAAAGAAAACTGGCATATTTTATTTTCCAGCTGTTGGCTGGTGATCATCCCCATCCTTCCTTCCTACAACGCAGTTCTTAGAACAACTCCTACTTGAAAGTCTGGAATCTATCAGCCTGTTTTCCTCAGCACAGGGCACTGACTTGGTAGCCAGCATGTAATTTTATTTTTTTATTTTTGGATAGATGAATGAGGCAATATGGTGTTCTGTCAAGAATCCAGATTTAGGGACAAGCAGACCAAGAGGTTGAATTCTTTTTAGTTACTTTGTGGTTGTGTAACTTTTGACAGCCGACTTAATGGCAGTGACCCTCATCTACGTATCTACCAAGCAGAGATAATAGTTCCCATGTGTAGAGTTGTGGCAATGATCAGATGAGATAATATGTAAAGTGACTGGTGCATAGTGGGTGCTTAGTAAGTGGCATTTATTTTCTTATTCATGTTGGAGTGATGACTCACTAAATGGTAAGTGAATAAATGAAAAAAATTTAAGTGAATGTCACGAGAAAGTCTGTAGGTGGATGGAGAGCTTCCTAGTGGGTTCCAGGTGGGTTTAAGGTCCCAGGGATTTATGTCCTTTTATACAATGTCTTATTTCTTAATCTATTTTCTGTTTCTTACAAAGAAAATAAGTTTATTTTGGTTTGTGATTCTGGAGGATGTAGAAGTTACTGGCATCTGCTCAGCTTCTGGTGAGGCCACATGCTGCTCCATGCATGGTAGAAAAGCAGAAGTGGAAGTGATGCGTGTGGGAGGAGTATGTGAGTGACAACGCCTGAATGGAGGTCCAGGCTCCCTTTAAAACAACCCCCTTTCTTGAAAGCTAATCCATTCCTGTAAGAGCTAACCCAGTCTCCCCTCTAATCCATTCCTGTGAGAGTCTCCCCCAATCCATCCCTGTTTGAGAAGTTTCCCCTCAAAGACATTAATCTGTTCATGTAGGTGGTGCCCCCATGATTTCGTCACCACCCAAAGGCCCTTCTTCTCACCACCACCACATTGGAAATAAAAAATCAACATGAATTTTAGTGGAACAAACTCTATTCAGACTGTACCAGTTTGAGAAGGAGAATAGAAACAGTTCAATTTGGGTTGAGAGTCCACTATCATGCTTTCCCCCATTCTTCCCATTCTCTTTAGAATGTGCCTACCTACTTTAGCACCTCCACACATTCCATATGTAACTCAAGGGTCTCCTCTTCCTTTCAGACACTTTCCTGGACTCTTCAGTCTAGGTTCAGTGCCACCCATTTCATTTACTTGCTGTGGTGTGTCAGCAGACTTGGGTCACTAGCACTCAATGCAGTGACTGACTCTTTGCAAGCTGAATAAATGGATGATTAGATTGCTGTGCAAACTGTGCAATCAGCCCTGATGCCTTAAACAAATATTCTGATGCAAGCTCTAGTTTTCCTAATAGTAGTAAGATGAAGTTGAACTTAATTTCGTTGTCTTCCACCGGACTTATTATACATGCCTTTTAAAACATTTGTATTGAACCAACGGAAAAAGGAAGACCTTTCTGTCTGTCTCTCTCTTTCTCTCTCACTGTCCACTCTGCCTGTCAAAAAAAAAGTAATCACAGTAAACAATGGCTAAAATTATATAGATTATGTAGAAATGGAAGATGTGTGACAACAATTACATAAAGAAGGTTGGATTTTTATGTAGTTCATCTATGGATTTTTATGTATGCTCATATAACAAAATAACATCAGTTTT
Organism: Oryctolagus cuniculus; assembly: GCF_964237555.1. Lineage (NCBI taxonomy): Eukaryota > Metazoa > Chordata > Mammalia > Lagomorpha > Leporidae > Oryctolagus > Oryctolagus cuniculus. The sequence continues at coordinate 121,515,445 of NC_091441.1, forward strand.
TAATGAAATCCAGTAGTATTGGGAGGGCTTCAATACTCCACTTTCAACAGTGAACAGATCAACCAGACAGAAAATTAACAAGGAAACAGCAGATTTAATTGACTCTTTAGGCCAAATTGACCTAACAGATATCTATAGAACTTTTCATCCTACACTTGAAGAATACACATTCTTCTCAGCAGTGCATGGAACTTTCTCTAGGATTGACCACATAAAGCATAGTCATAAAGCATAAAGACTTGCCATAAAGCAAGTCTCAGCAAATTCAAAAACATAGAAATTATATCATGTATCTTCTGGGAACACAATGGAATGAAGCTGAAAATCAGCAACTCAGGAATCTCTAGAGCATATGCATATACATGGAGACTGAACAGCATGCTCCTGAATGAACATTGTGGGTCATAGTAGAAATCAAAAGAAAAATAAAAAAATTTCTGTAAACAAATTAAGATGACAACACAACATATCAAAACTTATGGGATACAGCACAATACTTTATAGTTTTTGAGTCTGTGTGGGTGCAAACTCTTGAAATCTTTACTCAGTATAGAGTTGATCCTCTGTATATAAAGATAATTAAAAATGAATTCTAATGAAGAATGGGATGAGAGAGGGAGTAGGAGATGGGATGATTTGTGGATGGGAAGGTTGTTATGGGGAGAAGAACCTCTATAATCTGAAAGTTGTACTTTTGAAATTTATATTTATTTATTTTAAAAATTTTATTTATTTATTTGAGAGGTAAAGACAGTGAGAGGGAGAGACAGAGAGAAAGGTCTTTCATCTGCTGGTTCACTCCCCAAGTGTCCGCAGCAGCTGGAGCTGTGCTGACCTGAAGCCAGTAGCCAGGAGCCTCTTCCAGGTCTCCCACACATGTGCAGGGGCCCAGGGAGCTGGGCCATCTTCCCCTGCTTTCCCAGGCCATACCGGAGAGCTGAATGGGAAGAGGGGCAGCCGGGACTAGATCCGGCGCCCATATGGCATGCTGACACTGCAGGGAGTGGCTTTACTTGCTACACCACAGTGCCAGCCCCAGAAATTTATATTTATTACATAAAAGTTTTCAGTTAAAAAAAGAGGAAAGTTTAGCAATAGGTGCCTACATCAAGAAATTGGAAAAGCACCAAATAAATGAGCTATCAGTGCAGCTGAATGACCTAGAAAAACAACAGTAAACCAAACCTAAAGCTAGTAGGAGAGAAGAAATAATTAAAATTAGAGCAGAAATCAACAAAATTGAATCTAAAATACAAAAGATCAGCAAAACAAAGAGCTGGTTTTTTGAAAGAATAAGCAAAATTGACACACCATTGTCCCAACTAACTAAGAAAAGGAGAGAGAAGACCCAAATCAGTACAGTTAGAGATGAAAAAGGAAATGTAACAACAGACACCACAGAAATAAAAAGAATCATCGGAAATTACTACAAAGATTACTGCAAAATTTACTACAAAATTACCAACAAAGTGGGAAACCTAGGAGAAATGGATAGATTCCTGGATACATACAACCTACCTAAATAGAGCCATGAAGATGTAGAAAAGCTATAACCAACACAGAAATTGAATCAGTAATAAAGGCTCTCCCAACAAAGAAAAGGCCAGGACTGGATGGATTCCCTGCTGAATTCTACCAGACATTTAAAGAAGAACTAACTCTAAATCTTCTCAAGTTATTCAAAACAATTGCAAGAGAGGGATCCTCCCAAATTCTTTCTATGAAGATAGTATCACCTTAATTCCTAAACCTGAAAAGATGCAACAGAGAAAGAGAACTACAGACAATTTCCATGATGCACATAGATACAAAAATCCTCAACAAAATTCTAGCCAATCGAATCCTACAACACATCAGAAAGATCATCTATCCCGACCAAGTGGGATTTATCCCTGTTATGCAGGGATGGTTCAGTGTTCACGAATCAATCAGTGTGATACATCACATTAACAAACTGCTGAACAAAAACCATATGATTCTCAATAGATGCAGAGAAAGCATTTGATAAAAATACAATATCCTTTCATGACAGAAAACTCTAAGGAAATTGGGTATAGAAGGAACAATCCTTAACACAATCAAGGTAATTTATCACAAAACCAGGGCCAGCATCCTATTGAATGGGGAAAAGTTGGAAGCATTCCCACTGAGATCTGGTACCAAACAGGGATGCCCACTCACCATTGCTATTCAATGTTATCCTGGAAGTTTAGAGCCATTAGGCAAGAAAAAGAAATCCAAGGGATACAAATTGGGACAAAATAAGTCAAACTGTCCCTATTTGCAGATGCCATGACTCTCTATATAGGGTATCCAGAGGACTCCACTAAGAGAGTATTGGAACTCATAAAAGAGTTTGGTAAAAATTCAGGATATAAAATCAGTGCACATAAATCAGCAGCCTTTATATACACAGACAATGCCATAGCTGTGAAAGAACTTCTAAGATTAATCCCATTCACCATAGCTACAAAAAAATCAAATACCTTGGAATCAACTTAACCAAGGGTGTCAAAGTTCTCTATGATGAGAATTACAAAACATTAAAGAAAATAGAAGAAAATACAAAAAAGGGAAAAATCCTCCATGTTCATGGATTGGAAAAACCAATATCATCAAAATGTCCATTCTTCCAAAAGCAGTTTATAGATTCAATGCAATACCAATGAAAATACCAAAGACATTCTTCTTGAATCTAGAAAAAATGATGCTGAAATTCATATGGAGGCACAGGAGACCTCGAATAGCTAAACCAAACTTATACAACAAAGACAAAGCCAGAGTCATCACAATACCGGATTTCAGGACATACAATAGGGCAGTTGTAATCAAAACAGCATGGTACTGGTACAGAAACAGATGGATAGACCAATGGAACAGAGCAGAAACACCAGAAATCAATCCAACCATCTACAACCACTTGTATATGATCAAAGATCCAAAACCAATCCCTGGAGCAAGGACAGTCTGTTCAATAAATGGTGCTGGGAAAACTGGATTTCCACGTGCAGAAGTATGAAGCAAGACCCCTACCTTACACCTTACACAAAAATCCACTCAACATGGATTAAAGATCTGAATCTATGACCCGACACCATCAAAGTATTAGAGAACATCAGAGAAATCCTGCAAGATATTGGCACAGGCAAATACTTCTTGGAAAAGACCCCAGAGGCACAGGCAGCCAAAGCCAAAATTAACACCTGGGATTGTATCAAATTGAGAAGCTTCTATATGTAACAAAAAATAAATAAAAAAACAAAAAACAGGAAAGTGAAGAGGCAACCGACAGAATGGGAAAAAATATTTGCAAACTGTGCAACAGATAAAGGGTTAATAACCAGAATCTACAAAGCAATCAAGAAACTCCACAACATAAAATAACAATGCACTTAAGAGTGGGCCAAGGACCTCAATAGATATTTTTCAATAGAGAAAATCCAAATGGCCAACAGACACATGAAAAAATGTTCAAGTTCACTAGCTGTCAGGGAAAGGCAAATCAAAATCACAATGAGGTTTCACCTCATCCTGGTTAGAATGGCTCACATACAGAAATCAACTAACAACATATTGACGAGCATGTGGGGGAAAAGGTACCCTAATCCACTGTTGGTGGGAATGCAAACTGGTGAAGCCACTATGGAAGAAAGTTTGGAGATATCTCAGAAATCTGAATGTTATCCTACCATATGACCCAGCCATCCCACTCCCGGAATCGACCCAAGGGAAATGAAATCAGCAAATAAAGAAGAACCTGCGGGCCGGTGCCGCGGCTCACTAGCCTAATCCTCCACCTAGCGGCACCGGCACACCGGGTTCTAGTCCTGGTTGGGGCGCTGGATTCTGTCCAGGTTGCCCCCCTTCCAGGCCAGCTCTCTGCTGTGGCCAGGGAGTGCAGTGGAGGATGGCCCAAGTCCTTGGGCCCTGCACCCCATGGGAGACCAGGAGAAGTACCTGGCTCCTGCCTTCGGATTGGCCTGGTGCGCCAGCTGCAGTGTGCCTGCCGTGGCGGCCATTGGAGGGTGAACCAACGGCAAAACAAAGACCTTTCTCTCTCTCTCTCACTCTGCCTGTCAAAAAAGAAAAAAAAAAAAAGAAGAATCTGCACCTCCATCGTTATTGCAGCTCAATTCACGATAGCTAAGACATGGAATCAACCTAAATGCCTCAATGGAAGACTGGATGAAGAAATAATGAGATATATAGTCTATGAAATACTACACAGCGGGAAAAAATATGAAATGCAGTCATTTGCAACAAAATGCAGGAATCTGGAAAACATCATACCTAGTGAAATAAGCCAGTCACAAAGGAATAAATATCACGTGTCCTCCCTATTCTGTGACAACTAACTGAGCACCTAAAAGGAAACCTGTAGAACTGACATTGGCACTATGAGAAGCAATGACTTGATTGATTAACTCTTGTCCTGACTGTCGAGGAACAATTTACTATTTTATTTTATTTTTTTACTATTTTATTTTTCTACTTAATAATGCTGGTTGAACTCTTTACTTAACACAGAATTATTCATAGATGTTTAAATCCAATTGAAAATTGATCCTTGTTAAAAATAAGAGTGGGAATAAGAGAGGGAGGAGATAAACAATTCGACACACGTGCCCTTGGACTTACCCCTAAGGGTAAAGATCAAAACTTGCCATGGGACTCCAAATCCCTTAAGCTGGGTGGTACTAATGCCATCTTACTAGTTTAAGTGATCATTTTAAGTGTGTAACAGATCATATAGATAGGAATAAGTGTCAAAGGGATCACATAAATAAGACCAAGTGTCTGCTAATAATAGAATTAAATAGGAGAAATGATCCAATATGGGAAGCAGGCCATACAGCAGACTGATAGAATGACTAATGCCCTAAACAGCATTCTGGCCTCAGAATCACCCCATGAGGCATTCAGATCTGGCTGGAAAGCCCATGAGAGCATTTCAGGCATGAAAGCCAAGACACTGTGGCAAAAAATGACCTACATGAAAGATCTCTGTGAGTGACTGTGCACTTGCTCCCCACGTAGGACCACTGTCCTTAATGAGCTGTACTATGAGAATTAATGGTAAAACTAGTCTTCAAGCAGTATTTTATACTTTGTATGTCTGTGTGGGTGCCAACTATTGACATCTTTATTTAGTATAGAGTTGGTCGTCTGTATATAAAGATAATTAAAAATAAATCTTAATGAAGAATGGGATAGGAGAGGGAGTAGGAGGTGCGACTGGAATGGGGGTGGGAGGGTAGGTATGGGGGGAAGAACCATTATATTCATAAAGCTGTACCAATGAAATTTATATTTATTAAATAAATGCTTTATAGGACAGTATAAAAGGATATTTGAAGAAAAGACCACAATATGACAGTATAAACTTTGGATAACTTATATAGTTCTTCATTTAATCTGTTTCATGAACACATTTCTCATTTATGCAATAGATACTTTTTTCCTGTAAAAAATAAACTTCACTAAAAAAAAGCTAGTTTTTTAAAAAATGTGCCAATTGAGGCTTGTATTTCATCCAACCTCAATTTTCCTGAGTAGAATTGGGTGAGATTTCCTAGCATGGTGCAGAGTTGCTGCTTATTTTTGGGTGGAATAAAAAGTGTCATTAGCTTATATGCTGAGGTGTCACATTTAGAAGTCCTAACAGTTAGCTGGCTGACTTAAGATCAGGGAAGGTGAAATTATTGCTTATTATAGAGATATTTCCATCTCTACTTTGGGTCCTTATTTGATGTGATCATTCTGCTGACTTGGTAACACAGAGAAGGGGAGGTAGAGATAGTTCATTTTTATCTTTGTCCTATATGCCACCTGTAGTGGGCATGCACCTGGCTCTATACAGCAGTACATCAGTGTATATGGCCGTAGTTATTCTCTAAAATAATTTTTATGTAGACTTGAAACATAATTTTTGTCACTTTCAGAAATGTTCGAGAAATACCTTTGGGGCCGGTGATGTTGTTGACTTGGTTAATCCTCTGCCTGCGGCGCTGGCATCCCATGTGGGTGCCGGGTTCTAGTCCTGGTTGCTACTCTTTCAGTCCAGCTCTCTGCTGTGGCCCAGGAGGACAGTGGAGGATGGCCCAAGTGTTTGGGTCCCTGCACCCGCATGGGAAACCAGGAGGAAGCCCCTGGCTCCTGGCTTCGGATTGGCGCAGTGCTGGCTGTGGCGGCCATTTGAGGAGTGAACCAACAGAAGGAAAACCTTTCTTTCTCTCTCTGTCTCTCACTGTCTATAGCTCTACCTGTCAAATAAATTTAAAAAAAAGAAAAATACTGTAAATTCTGTCAGCAAGATAGTTTTTGGGTGAGTTGTTTATTATCTCTGCTCTGATACTAAGCAGCTGCCAGCTGAGTTAAGATCTTCCTTTCTCTAAGTCTCAGGTCCTCACTTACAAAATGAACATCAGGTAGGTGATTTATGTGGGTTTGATTTCTGCTCTTCCAAGAGTCTTGGTGCCATCTGTGCTTCTCTTACACTCTCATGTGCTGACAGTGTTGATTCCTGGGAGAAGGCTGGAAAACCCAACAGACAGCTCCATTCTGTCCTGTCTCCCTCCCGCACTCTCCTAGAGGCTCCACCTCTCTCACTGACTTTTCTTCATGTGCTCCTTAGTCTCCGATCCCTCCCCACTTTTGCTTCTGCTTCCATTCTCACAATCTCCCTTCATTTCCACACTTTCCACCATTGCCTTCCCTCCCTGCCTTGTTTCTTTCCCCTCCGTCATCCCCTCGCCTTTTCCTCAGGTTTGTTTCAAAACCCTTCCAGAGCACACATTGGCCTGTGCTCTCTCAGCAGTGCTGGGGTCCCTAGGTGAAATGCCTGTGCTGCTCGTTTTAGGTAGAATGCTAAGTGTCCTAAGACCTGTGAAGGTCAGGTACCTGTCGGCTGGAATAAGCAGGGCTTCCAGCGAGACCAGGTTGACATAGAGGGATGACCCAGGGGATTTTCCCTTCCAGTTAGCCCGTGGTGAGATCAATCATAATATGTCTCCTGGAAAATTGAACTCAGGGAGTTGAAACCGGTGAGATTCTTTGTACCTAAAGCAGCAGAAGGGGAGGCAGGAAGAGATGCAGGGACTGGGCAGCCGTTTAGGGGAAGTATCTTAAAATACTTCTGCTGATTCATGCATATCCTCAGCCCTCACTGGTTTCTGTACAGAACATTGAGAAACAAGTATTTATGAAACCCAAAGTCTCCAAAACTCCTTGATTGAGTTTAAATATGTATCCCATCAATTTTTCACATAGACATGAAGAAGTCATAGAAGCTTGCAGCAAAAATTAGCAGTAAACTTCTTAGCTGTCTGGAGTCAACCCTGCATTCTACATAGAGACAAATGTATATATGGATTGGAAAGGCATTGTAATGGCTTACATCTGAGTGAGGAGGTATGTGGGAAAGCAGGCAGCTTTGTTTTCTCCAACCAAAGGTGACCGGATTTGAGTTGCAGGAAGTCAAACTTCATCGAATGAGCAGAGAGAATTTCTCATAAGCAGATCTTTCCCACAAGGTGATGGGATCTCTGAGTTTCTGGTTCAAGAGGAGGTGGAAGGAAGACAGCTTACAGGGAATTTGTTCACTCATTCAGCAGATATGTCCTGAGTACCACTCAGTGTCGAGCACTCTTCCAGGTTCTGGGATCCAGCAGTGGACAGAGATGTCTGGAGGGTTCTGTCACACGGGAGACTATGATAGATAGCTTCTAAAATTCCTGATAACTTGAGGGTAAAACCGCAGTTTTTTTGACTCTTAGGAAAGGGGATTTTGTTAGCTAAAAATAAATGAAGCTATCACACATAAACTGGTTTTTGAGAATTAAAATCAAATAAGATGCAATTATATCTGAAAGCACTGACCATTGGGATCAGATGAGTTTGTCTCTGTAAGTTTACTTGCTGTGTAGTTGTCATGTTGAGCCCCAGCACCGAGTCTCAGAAGAAGGCTGGTCATTTGTGCTTTCAAGTATCTTGGATTATGAATGAGTAGGCATCCACTCATCTCATTAGTTTTTTTAATGTCTAATGTGGGAATGTGTTGTATTTGCAGTGGTAAGGTATCACAGCGGAAACTGAGAAGGTAGGACTCATTTCTGGTCCCTTTTTCCTGGTTTCATCTTTCTCTCCCAGGTTCAGAATCTTATTTGCTTCAGAGGCTGGTGGTGTCCTCAGGGCCCCAAATTCCCAAGCTTCCTTTGTCTTCTGTGCTGCTTGACCTTCCTACAGCATATCAAGCTTTTTAAATTGTTCATGTCTATCACCTCTCTTCTTCTCCCTGGTGAATCTTCTTTTCTTTACTCCTGCTTCCCAAACTCCCACTTAGCAGTGAGAACATGGTCACATTTAGGAGGCAGCACAGCCTGGAGCCTGGCTTCTCCAAGTTTATCATGTGTTGACATCACTGTGGCTCTTGTCAGCGTGTTGATTACACTTCAACAGGTCTGGGTAGGCCCTGAAATTCTGCATTTCTAACAGTCTCCTAGATATTGCTGCTGCTGCTGCTCTGTAAATCACAATTTGAGAAGCAAGAGTTTGATAGGTGAGAAATAAGGAACTTTCTCACTTAACTTTATGACTTTGGAAAAATTATCTATCTCCCTGGACCTAGTGTTTGATAGTTGATAAACCAGCCCGCTGCTTCTCCCTGCCCCTGCCCCAGCACTGAATATTCTCAAATTTAAAATTCAAACCATGTGCATATGTAGAAAATGACTTCCCAGTTCACAGAGAGGGCTTGTGAACCATGTGGTCACATTTTATGTCAGAATAACGGAGAGTATAGGGTATTAAGTGAATCCTCTCACCAGGGCCCATTGGAATATCAAGAGTGAGTTAAGGTTCCAATGTAACTGCTACTGCTCCTGATTAGAATACACCATCGACCTTTTCGTTATGTTCCCTTGGAAAAAACAAAATCTACTTCCTGCAAGCTACACTTGACATTCTTGTACACTTGGGAACCTGGCTTATTTACACTGGCATGCTGTGGGGGTAAATTTGAGGCAACTTTTCTGCACTGGTCTGTTTGTGAATCTGAGACTTAGCATCTCTCTAAATTTAGTGGGCATTTTCTGCCTTAATGAATATCTAACTGTGTAAATATAGATGTTGTTTGGTCAGCACTTTGCCCAGCACTATCTTCTAAGGACAATTCGCCTGCAATGAACTCCTGAGGCACACATGATTCCCCTCTACCAGCCTTACACAGATAGCTGATCTGGGCTCACAGGCATAAATCACCTCTTTGCAGAGAGATGCTGACCTCTGGAGAGTCCCTATTTTGTCCAAGAAGTCTCTGTCCTGGAGGTGACTACCTCATTTCTGAATTCCTGGGGCTTGCTATTGGCAAACCTTATCCTCCCTTCCTGGGGATTGTGGATTTTTTTTTAGAGCTTGAGGTTCTTTGGGGTAAAAGTGGTCTTAACCTGAAGTCTACAGATGGCTTGTAGGGGACATAATTTACAACTCTTACTTGCTCCATCTGTACACTGGAGGGGTAGGGCTGAGGATAGACTACAACATTTCCCAGATTCTAAGCATTCTGTGATTCAGAAACTATAGGGACCTCTGATCTAATGGGGGCTCTCTGAGTCCCGAGGCAACTCATTTGTGAACATGTAAAGTAGAGGTAGCCTTTTTCTACATTTCACTGACTGTGAAGGTATTATGGAGGATGCAGAGAGGTGGTATGGACAGTATGCTTTTCTACACCTCACAATATATTGTTCATTCATTAAAGGATTGAGAATTAAATATTACATGGCATCCTCCATTTGGAATGAAGATTCCAGGATAAAAGACCTGCTACTAGTCACGTGTCAGCGTAGAGGAAGGCACATGCTTCAGCAGCGGGATGTGCTAAATAAACATCTGTGTGTCCCATGTTCTCTAGCTTCCCAGAGGAACTGTAGGACACATGGTAGAACTGTCAAAAGCATGCACAGTCAGCTATTTAGGGTGAGGGAAACCCATTTTATTTGGGAATCCTAACTAACCAGTATGGCCTGAGTGTTCTATGTTTTGTAACAGTGAAGAGAGCTACATGTGTTTCCATCAGTAGTAAGACCAGACAGGTGATTCCCTGGGACAGTTTGGGGAGGAGTTAGCAGTAGTCCATGATTCAGGAAAACAGCCACAGCCTTCAAAGTAGTGCACAAATTCTGCTTTAAATTAGAATGCCCTGGAGGGATTCTTGTTTCTTTATACACATCAAAATAATTCACACACATGGTGCTGGCATTATGGTGTGGTGGGTAAAGTTACCCCCTGCAATGCCAACATCCCTTATGGGTACTGGTTTGAGTCCTGGCTGTTCCACCTCCAATCCATCTACCTGTTAATGAGCCTGGGAAAGCAGCAGAAGATGGCCCAAGTGCTTGGGATTCTGTACCCTTGTGAGACGCCTGCAAGAAGCTCCTTGCTCTTTCTCTTCCTCCATATCTCTCTCTCTCTCTCTCTCTCTCTCTCTCTCTCTCTCTCTCTCTCTCCTTCTCTCCTTCTCTCTGTAACTCTGCCTTTCAAGTAAATAAAAATTTAAAAATACTTTAAGTATAATTCATGCACAGAGTTATACAGAGTTATAAACATCAAATAGTAGTTGAGGATTCTGATAAAAACTACTTTTTACTCCCTGGGCTTGCTTGAGCATCTTTCAAAAACATGGATTCCTAGGGCTCTATTCAGATCTCCCAAATTGTCTGGATAAGTGAGAAATGTTCTAAATCTTCATTATGTCCTAGGGCAGTACAGCTCTGAAAGTTTCTTATGTGCTGGCCCAGGCTGGCTCACCTGCTCACACAAACACTTAAGGACTTTAGGCCTTCAATACTTGTGGAGAGAGTGCCAGAAAAGTGCTGTGTATGTATTCTGAGTAGGGAGAGATCACTTTAGCAACCATCGTCAGAGTCAGCCCCCTGAATGAATTGGCATTTAAATGGACTTTGATAGATGGGTCGAGATGAGGCACATCCTGTTCTTCCTGTCCAGGAAGCGGGCTTTCCTTGTGGTCAAGATATCCTGTGGGTTGTGGCAAGGTCATAACCCAGGCTGCATACCATTTGTTTAAAAATTATTTTAAAAGTCAGTATATAACAATTGTACAGATTTATGAGGTGCAACACATGGGCTATGTAATGATCTTAAAGGCATTTAAGAGAGATGGATTTCAGTTTCTTCTCTTTGGGTTGTTTTAATAGACCTTTTGTTTACATACATGCCCAGCTGACTCTGATATGCATGATGCTTATTGATGTTTCTTCTGGTGAAGGGGAATGAGATGAAAGGTCAGTGCAGTACTCTCACTTCTGCATTTCTTTGAAACTAACACACTGCCTTGCAAAATGCCATGGCAGAAGATACCATGAACCAAAATGAAAATATGCTTGTGACTAGCTTGACCTATTCACCAGTCTCCAAATACTAATCTCATTATGTGCTTCTAATACCACACGGGAGGACAGATGCCTCTGAATGTCAACAAGTGATCGTATTAAAACAGTCTCTTATTTGCTTATCAGTGAAGCCAAAGAAATGCAAGCTTTTGCTGTTTCCTAGGCACTGCATTCCTTTCCTCTTCCCTATTCCTATTATGTTTCTTTGACCTCAATCTTTACAGATCACTAATGACCTCAATTCCTTGGAAGCTTTATTTTCTTCAGTGGAGCAAAATCTTTTCTTGTTTAAAGCTGGAGTTTTTCCTTTTTTAAGAATTTAGAAAAAAAAGAATTTAGGCTCTATCTGAGGAGATGCTATATTATTTTTTGCTGAAAGAACAATAAAGCTAAATATTAGATTGATAATAGAATGTTTTGAGATTCTTGAGAGAAACGTACTACCCATAAAGTAGGGACACATTGTTTCAATGGAGAAGTAAGTGCAACAGTAGGGTTAACTCAAAGAATATTATAAATCATTACCTAAGAGTATATAAATAGACAAATAAGGAACCATTTATAAATGGAAGATTAACAAAATACATTTGCTCATTATTTAAATAGGAAAGAAAGCAAGGGGCAGATGATTCCAAAGTGCACTGATTTTTCATACTTGACAAAATACTAAACTCTTTGTTGAGAACTGAAATAGACAAATGATGGTGCTGTTAGTTGGAATGACAGAAAATCGGGTAAGAGCAGAGTAAGAGGCAGTTGTCAGAATCCTTTTCAAAAATCATGTTCAAAGAATTTTGTTTTGGGGGAAAGAGAGAACCCCTAGTCCTTGGGAAGGCTTAGGACTGTGTACCTGGAAGTCATGGTTTTCTGCATTCATTTCACTGTCTAGAATCTGGGACACAGTTAGGGGTTAATTCTAGAAGTTCCATCCCAGGCATCCCATAGAGAATCAAGTCCAGTGCCATGGAAATTAGGATTAATTCCAGCCCAAGGCCTAATGTCAGGTTTAGAGTTATGACACTAAGAGTTTTGAGTTAAGTGAGAACAGTGCAGAATTGAGACAATTCAGAAATGCCTTAGGGCATAATGACTCAGTATCTTGGGCTCCTGCAAGGGAAGAGTGGTCTTTGGTTTATCTGAAGGGATTGTAGAGAAAGAATGGTTCTTATGATTGCCATGTATATGCTGAGTGCACATGTCCAAATAACTCAGATACTGTGTAGTCTACCTACAGAGCAGGCTAGCATAATCGCAGAACCGAGCATTATCATTCTTCAGGAAATACAGAGACCTGGGAAGTGTAAAGGAGAAAATTTTATTTGTCAACTTAACTTCTATATCTCAGATCTATTTGCTGCCTGCAAGAAACAGATCTCACTAACAAAGATACACATGGACTGAAAGTGAAAGGAGGGAAAAAGATACTCCATGGAAACAGAAACCAAAAAGGACATATGTAGCAATCCTATTATCAGACAAAATAGACTTTAACATAAGAACTGTTGAAAACTGTCCAGAAGAGGGCTCCAAGATGGCAGAATAGGGAGGGAAGTCACTGATAGTCCAGGAAAAGATAGTTTAATAAAAGTGGAGATACTGTAGTCTCAGAGAAGAGTTAGGGAAAAACGCAGAGGAACCTCTTCCAGAATTAGTGGGACACAGTGGGCCTACGTGGAGGGCATGGGCGCCCATGGCTTGGGATCCCAACTGCTGAATCTACACACCAGCGCTGGAAAGGGAGGTGAGGTGAAACTGCAGTAGCTTGAGACAATGGTGGAAAAGCATCAGGAAGAGCCTAGAGGGAATGAGGCTTGAAGCCCCATGGGGGATAGTACACCAGCCTAACTAGAAGAGAGAGAGAAAAAAAAAAATAAAAGGGACCGGTACAGACACGATTCCCTCTCTCCACTCACCGTACAAAGGCGAGCAAGACAATAGAACAGGCGCCATTTTAGACATACATAACAGCTGCACCAGCTCAGGGCTGTGCCTGCACTTAGCCAAGCAAGAAAAACCTGACTCATGGGGAGAAGTAACAGGAGATTAAGACCTAGTGAATGTGTGGAGCTTATGAACCAGAATTGTGGAAAAAACACTTAGAAAAAAAAAGGATTTGAAAAAAGAGAGAGAGAGAGAAATTTACCATGCCAAACCTGGATGTGTCACCTTTGGCACACCCTTAATCCTGAAGAACTGAACAGAGCTCTCTGGCCACACCCACCACAAGCCTCTAGAGATTCACCAAAAGCAGACAGTCCACTTAATCTAGAGACATAGTATAATGAGAAAAGCCACCACAGTGAGAAAAAAAGAAGAAACCAAAGAATATCTCCACAATGCCAAACAACAAACGCAGAAACTGAGGAAACAAGAACAAGGGAGACATCATGATGCTCCCAAATGAACATGACACTCCAATCAAGATTATGAAGATGATGAGATAGAAGAAATGCAAGATACGGATTGCAAAAAATTTATAAGAACATTTAGAAGTTATCAAAAACAAATGCATGAGCTACAGAAATACAGTACAGGACAGAACAGAAAATCTCTCTTGTGAAAATGAAATCTTAAGGTGGAATCAAAATGAAATGAGGAATTTAGTAGAACATGAAATTTAGATATTGAAGACAAATCAAAATGAAATGAAGAATTCAGTAGAACAAATGAAAAACACTTTTAAGAGCCTTAGAAACGGAATCAGTGAGATAGAAGAGAGCATATCAGACTTAGAAGACAGAGCACAGGAAAGTATACAGTCAAACCAAAGAAAAGAAGAGGAAATTAGAAATCTGAAAAATATTGTTGGGAATCTACAGGATACTATTAAAAAACCCAACGTTCGGGTACTAGGAGTTCCTGGAGGCATGGAGAGAGAGAAAGGATTAGAAGGACTTTTAGTGAGATACTATCTAGCAGAAAAGTTCCTGGGTTTGGAGAAGGACAGAGACATCCAAGTACAGGAAGCACATAGAACCCCCAGTAAACATGACCAAAAGAGATCCTCACCATGAACGTTGTAATCAAACTCACCACGGTGAAACAAAGAAAAGAGTCTAAAATGTGCAAGAGAGAAACGTCAATTTAGTCAATTACTCTCAGAGGATCTCCAATTAGACTCACAGCAGACTTCTCATCAGAAACCCTACAGGCTAGCAGGGAATGGCAAGATATAGCCCAAGAACTAAGAGAAAAAAACTGCCAGCCCAGAATATTATATTCTGCAAAGCTTTCATTTGTGACTGAAGATGAAATAAAGAGCTTTCATAGCAAACATAAATTGAAAGAATTTGTTACCACTTATCCAGCCTTGCACAAGATGCTTAAAGATATGTTATACACAGAAACACAGAAAGATGGCCATCAATGTGAAAGAAGATAAAGGAAGAAAACCTCCCAGTAAAAGATCACAGGAAGTTCAAAGCATATATTAGAAAATATCTTTGGGAAAATGTCAGGGCAAAGTTACTACTTATCATTAGTCACATTGAACGTTAATGGCCTCAACTCTCCAGTTAAAAGGCACAGACTTACTGAATGGATTAAAAAACAAAATCCATCTATTTGCTGCTTACAAGAAACACATCTTTCCAACTAAGATGCAGGCAGACTGAAAGTGAAAGGTTGGAAAAAGATATACCATACCAACAGAAACCAATAAAGAGCTGATGTAGCCATCTTAATATCAGACAAAATAAACTTTAACACAAAAACTGTTAAGAGAGACAAAGAGGGGCACTATATAATGAATAAGGGATCAATTCACAGGAAGATGTAACTATCATAAATGTATATGCACCTAATTACAGGGCACCGGTCTATTTAAAAGATATGTTAAGGGACTTAAAGGGAGACTTAGACTCCAATACAATAGTATTGGGGGAATTAAATACTCCACTTTCAGCAATAGACAGATCAACAGGACAGAAGATCAACAAGGAAACAGCAGATTTAATCGACACTGTAGCCCAAACGGATCTAACAGCTATCTACAGAACTTTTCATCCTACACTTGAAGAATATACATTCTTCTCAGCATAACATGGAATCTACTCTAGGATTGACCACATACTAGGCCATAAAGCAAGTCTCGGCAAATTCAGAAAAATTGGAATCATATGATGCATCTTCTCAGACCACAGTGGAATGAAGATGGGAATTAGCAACTCAGAAATCCCTAGAGCATATGCAAATACATGGAGACTGAACAGCATGCTCCTGAATGAGCAGTGGGTCATAGAATAAATCAAAAGAGAAATCAAAAACTTTCTGGAAGTAAATGAGGATAACAATATGACATATCAAATCTTTTTTTTTTATTTTTTGACAGGCAGAGTGGACAGAGAGAGAGACAGAGAGAAAGGTTTTCCTTTTGCTGTTGGTTCACCCTCCAATGGCCACCGTGGACAGCGCTGCGGCCGGCACACCATGCTGATCCGATGGCAGGAGCCAGGTACTTATCCTGGTCTCCCATGGGGTGCAGGGCCCAAGGACTTGGGCCATCCTCCACTGCACTCCCTGGCCACAGCAGAGAGCTGGCCTGGAAGAGGGGCAACCTGGACAGAATCCGGCGCCTCCACCGGGACTAGAACCCGGTGTCCTGGCACTGCAAGGCGGAGGATTAGCCTAGTGAGCCGCGGCACCAGCCGAACATATCAAATCTTATGGGATACAGCAAAAGCAGTGTTAAGAGGAAAGTTTATAGCAATAGGCACCTACATCAGGAAATTGGAAAGGCACCAAATAAATGAGCTATCAATGCAACTCAAGAATCTAGAAAAACTGCAGCAAACCAGACCCAAAACTAGTAGGAGAAGAGAAATAATTAAAATTAGAGAAAAAATCAACATAATTGAATCAAAAAAAAATTACAAAAGATCAGCCAAAGGAAGAATTGGTTTTTTGAAAAAATAAGCATAATTGACACTCCATTGGCCTAACTAAAAAAAGAAGGGAGAAGACCCAAATCAATAAAATCAGAGATGAAAAAGAAATTGTAACAAAAGACACCACAGAAATAAAAAGAATCATTAGAAATTACTACAAAAAGTTGTATGCCAGCAAACAGGGAAATCTATCAGAAATGGATAGATTCCTGGACACATACAACCTACCTAAATTGAACCATGAAGACGTAAAAAAACCTAAGCAGACCCATAACTTAGAAAGAAATTGAATCAGTAATAAAGTCCCTACCAACAAAGAAAAGCCAAGGACCGGATGGATTCACTGCTGAATTTTACAGACATTCAAAGAAGAACTAACTCCAATTCTTCTCAAACTATTCAAAATACTTGAAAAAGAGGGAATCCTCCCAAATTATTTCTATGAAGCCAGCATCACATTAATCCCTAAACCTGAAAAAGATGCAGCAGAGAAAGAGAATTATAGACTAATTTCCCTGATGAACATAGACAGAAAAATCCTCAATAAAATTCTGGCCAATAGAATGCAACAACACATCAGAAAGATCATCCATCCAGAGCAAATGGGATTTATCCCTGGTATGCAGGGATGGTTCGGTGTTTGCAAATCAATCAATGTGATACACCACATTAACAGACTGCAGATTATCTCAATAGATGCAGAGAAAGCATTTGATAAAATACAACACCCTTTCATGATGAAAACTCTAAGCAAATTGGGTATAGAAGGAACATTCCTCAATACAATCAAAGCGATTTACGAAAAACCCACGACCAACATCCTATTGAATGGGGAAGAGTTGGAAGCATTTCCACTGAAAGCTGGTACCACACAGGGATGCCCACTCTCACCATTGCTATTCAATAAAGTACTGGAAGTTTTAGCCAGAGCCATTAGGCAAGAAAAAGAAATTAAAGGGATACAAATTGGGAAGGAAGAACTCAAACTATCCCTCTTTGCAGATGATATGATTCTTTACTTAGGGGATCCAAAGAACTCTACTAAGAGACTATTGGAACTCATGGAAGAGTTTGGCAAAGTTGCAGGATATAAAATCAATGCACAAAAATCACCAGCCTTTGAGCCGGCGCCGTGGCTCAATAGGCTAATCCTCCACCTTGCGGCGCCGGCACACCGGGTTCTAGTCCCGGTTGGGGCGCCGGATTCTGTCCCGGTTGCCCCTCTTCCAGGCCAGCTCTCTGCTATGGCCAGGGAGTGCAGTGGAGGATGGCCCAGGTGCTTGGGCCCTGCACCCCATGGGAGACCAGGAAAAGCACCTGGCTCCTGGCTCCTGCCAGGATCAGCGCGGTGCGCCGGCTGCAGCGGCGGCCATTGGAGGGTGAACCAGCGGCAAAGGAAGACCTTTCTCTCTCTGTCTCTCTCTCTCACTGTCCACTCTGCCTGTCAAAAAAAAAAAATCACCAGCCTTTGTATACACAAGCAATGCCATAGCTGAGAAAGAACTTCTAAGATCAATCCCATTCACAATAGCTACAAAAACAATCAAATACCTTGGAATAAACTTAACCAAGGAGGTTAAAGATCTCTATGATGACAATTACAAAATCTTAAAGAAAGAAATAGAAGAGGATACCAAGAAATGGAAAAATCTTCCATGCTCATGGATTGGAAGAATCAATATCATCAAAATGCCCATTCTCCCAACAGCAATTTATAGATTCAATGCGATACCAATCAACATATCAAAGGCATTCTTCTCGAATCTGGAAAAAATAATGCTGAAATTCATATGGAGGCACAGGAGACCTCGAATAGCTACAGCAATCTTGTACAACAAAAACAAAGCAGGAGGCATCTCAATACCGGATTTCAGGACATACAACAGGGCAGTTGTAATCAAAACAGCATGGTACTGGTACAGAAACAGATGGATAGACCAATGGAACAGAATTGAAACACCAGAAATCAATCCAACCATCTACAACCACTTGTATATGATCAGGGAGCTAAATCCAATCCTTGGAACAAGGATAGTCTGTTCAATAAATGGTGCTGGGAAAACTGGATTTCCACGTGCAGAAGCATGAAGCAAGACCTCTACCTTTCACCTTACACAAAAATCCACTCAACATGGATTAAATATCTGAATCTATGACCCAACACCATCAAATTATTAGAGAACATTGGAGAAACCCTTCAAGATATTGGCACAGGCAAATACTTCTTGGAAAAGACCCCAGAGGCACAGGCAGCCAAAGCCAAAATTAACAATTGGAATTACATCGAATTGAGACGTTTCTGTACTACAAAATAAATAGCCAGGAAAGTGAAGAGGCAGCCGACAGAATGGGAAAAATTATTTGCAAACTGTGCAACAGATAAAGGGTTAATTACCAGAATCTATAAAGAGATCAAGAAACTCCACAACATCAAAACTAACAACCCACTTAAGAGATGGGCCAAGGATCTCAACAGACATTTTCCAAAAGAGGAAATCCAAATGGCCAACAGACACATGAAAAAAAGTTCAGGAGTGTCGCTCCCCCTCTTCATGGAGGAATGACACTAAACCCTGCCTAGGCTTCATATCCGAGTCACAGCACCATTATGTCGCTCCCCCTCTTCGTGGAGGAACGACACAGGACCCTGCGCTGTTCTTTTGTCTGCTCAGCCCTTCCCGGGTTTGCTGCTGGTTCTTCCTGGGTTGGCTACCGTCCCTTCCACCTCCGTGGAAGGACGGTTCCCCCTGCCACTTTCCCCACTTCCGCGGGGGAGCGGCACACCGCCGGCCGGCTCTCTCGGGGGCTGCACAGGTGTTCCTCATAGATGTTCCTGGTGCATGTTGTCTCTCTCCTCCTTTATAGTCCTCTTCCGCCAATCCCAACTCTGCTACCCACATGCCGAGTACGCTGCTCTCCTCCAATCAGGAGCAGGTCCTGCTGTTTATTGGTTGAACTGGAGGCAGCTGTGTAGAAGCTATTTCCTCCTCTCCCAGCGCCATATTGTGGGAGAGCAGATGCATAGAATAAGTCTTAATTCCGGTAACAGTCTAGTCCGAGTTGCTCCCCACAAGGAGCACTAACCGTCAGGGAAATGCAAATCAAAACTACAATGAGGTTTCACCTCACCCTGTTTAGAATGGCTCACATACAGAAATCCACCAACAACAGATGCTGGCGAGGATGTGGTGAAAAAAGGACACTAACCCACTGTTGGTGGGAATGCAAACTGGTAAAGCCAGTATGGAAGACAGTTTGGAGATTCCTCAGAAACCTGAATATAACTCTACCATATAACCCAGCCATCCCACTCCTTGGAATTTACCTAAAGGAAATTAAATTGGCAAATAAAAGAGCTGTCTGCTCCTTAATGTTTATTGCAGCTCAATTCAGAATAGCTAAGACATGGAATCAACCTAAATGCCCATCAACAGTAGAGTGGATAAAGAAATTATGGGATATGTTCTCTATAGAATACTATACAGCAGTAAAAAAAATGGTATCCGGTCATTTGCAACAAATTGGAGTTATCTGGAAGACATCATACGGAGTGAAATAAGCCAATCCCAAAGGGACAAATATCATATGTTCTCCCTGATCAGTGACAATTAACTGAGCATCTAAAAGGAAACCTGTTGGAGTGAAATGGAACATGAGAAACAATGATTTGATTAGCCCTTGTCCTGACTGTCGAGGAAGGGCTTACTACTTTATTCCTTTTAGTATTTTTTGTTCTACTTAATACCATTGTTTGAACTCTTGAATTAACACACAATTATTCTTAGGTGTTTAAATTTAACTGAAAAGTGATCTATGTTAAATATAAGAGTGGGAATAAGAGAGGGAAGAGATGTACAGTTCGGCAATGCTCAATCTTACTGACCCCTAATGATAGATTTAGAAACGTGCCAGGGGATTCCAATTCCATCCCATCAAGGTGGCATGTACCAATACCATCTCACTAGTCAAAGTGATCAGTTTCAGTTCATAATTGATCATAATGATAGGATTAAGAGTCAAAGGGATCACATAAACAAGACTAGTGTCTGCTAATACTAACTGATAGGTTTAAAAAGGAGAGAATGATCTAACGTGGGAAGTGGGATACACAGCAGACTCATAGAACGGCAGATGTCCTAAGCAGCACTCTGGCCTCAGAATCAGCCCTTAAGGCATTTGAATCTGGCTAAAAAGTCCATGAGAGTATTTCAGGCATGGAAAGCCAAGACACTGTGGCAAAAAAAAAAAAAAAAAAAGTGACCTAAACGAAAGATCTCTGCGAATGAGATCCCAGTGGAAAGAACAGGCCATCAAAGAAGGAGGTACCTTTCTCTGAAGGGAGGATAGAATTTCCACTTTGACTATGACCTTGTCTAAATAAGATTGGAGTTTTTGAACTCAGGAGGCTTCCATACTCTTGGCAGCTCATGACAAGAGCCTCAGGTGATTACTGATGTCATAAATAAGAGTGTCAATTGTTAAGTCAACAACAGGAGTCACTGTGCACTCACTCGCCATGTAGAATCTCTGTCCTTAATGTGTTGTTCTATGTGAATTAACGGCATAACTAGTACTCAAACAGTACTTTACACTTTGTATTTTTGTGTGGGTGCAAACTGTTGAAATCTTTACTTAGTATATATTAAATTGAACTTTTGTATATAGAGATAATTGAAAATGAATTCTGAGGCTGGCGCCACGGCTCACTAGGCTAATCCTCTGCCTGTGGCACTGACACAGCAGGTTCTAGTCCCAGCCGGGGCACCGGATTCTGTCCCAGTTGCTCCTCTTCCAGTTCAGCTCTCTACTGTGGCCCGGGAAGGCAGCAGAGGATGGCCCAAGTGCTTGGGCCCTGCACCTGCATGGGAGACCAGGAGGAAGCACCTGGCTCCTGGCTTCAGATTGGTGCAGTGTGCTGGCCATAGCAGCCATTGGGAGGTGAACCAATGGAAAAGGAAGACCTTTCTCTCTGTCTCTCTCTCTCACTTTCCACTCTGCCTGTCAAAAAAAAAAAAAGAACACAAAAAAAGAAAATGAATCTTGGTGTGAATGGGATGGGAGAGGGAGCAGGAGATGGGATGGTTGTGGGTGGGAGGGGGATTATGAGGGGAAAAAGCCTCTATAATCCAAAAGTTGTTATTTGGAAATTTATATTTATTAAATAAAAGTTAAAGAAACATAAAAACTGTTAAAAAAGATGAAGAAGGATACGTTGTAGTGGTTAAGGGATCAGAGGCTGGTGCCATGGCTCACATTTTGTTAATCCTCTGCTTGTGGCGCCGTCATCCCATATGGGTGCCGGGTTTTAATCCCAGTTGCTCCTCTTCCAGTCTAGCTCTCTGCTATGGCCTGGGAGGGCAGTGGAGGATGGCCCAACTGCTTGGGCCCCTGCACCTGCATAGGAGACCAGGAGGCAGCGCTTGGCTCCTGGCTTTGGATTGGTGCAGCGCCGGCCATGGAAGCCATTTGGGGAGTGAACCAACAGAAGGAATACCTTTCTCTCTCTCTGTTTTGCTCACTGTCTGGCTCTGTCTGTCAAATAAAAAAAAAGATTAATGGATCAATTCAGCAGGAAGATGTGTCTATAATAAATGTATATGCACCCAATTATAATAAGGCACCTGGCTATTTATAATAATAGTTAATAGATCTAACAGGAGACATAGACTCTATTACAAAGGTATCAGAAGGTTTCAGCATCCCACTTTCATCAATAGACAAATCAACTGGATAGAAAATCACCAAAGAAACAACAGAAATGATCAACGCCATGAACCAAATGGACCTTACTGATATCTACAGATCTTTTCACCTCATGGTTGCAGAATATACATTCTTATCAGGAGATGTAACTTTCTGTAGGATAGACCATATGATAGGCCATGAAGCAAGTCTTAGCATATTCAAAAAAATAGAAATCATGCCATGCATCTTCTCTGCCAACAATGGAATGAAGTTGGAAATAGATAACTCAAGAATCCCTAGAACATATGTAGACACATGGAGATTGAACAACATGCTTTTGAAAGAACAGTCAGTCATAGAAGAATTCAAAAGAAAAATCAAAAAATTTCTGGAAACCAGGAGACACAAATATGTCCTATCAAACTTATGGGATACAGCAAAAGCAATGTTAAGAGGGAAGATTATAGCAGTTGCTGCCTACATGAAAAAAATTGGAAAGGTACCAAATAAATGAGCTATTAATGTGTCTCAGCAACCTAGAAAATAACAAACTAACCCCAAAAGTAGTAGGAGGGAAGAAATAATTAAAAGTAGAGAAGAAATAAATAAAATTAGAACAAAAACCGAAAGATTGGTGAAATGAAAGAGATGGGTTTTTGAAAAAATAAACAAAATTGATAGAACATTGGCCCAACTAACCAAAAAAAGAGAAGACTCAAATCAATAAAATCAGATATGAAAAAGAAAATGTAATGACAGATACCAGATAAATAAAAAGAATCATCAAAAACAGCTACAGAGTTATATGCAAATCAGAAGAAAGGGATTGATTCCTGGAAGTGTATAATCTACAAAAATTGAGTCATGAAGACATAGAAAACTTAAACAGCCCAATAACTAAGACATAAATAGAATCAGAAATAAAGACCCTCCCAGCAAAGAAAAGCCCAGGACTAGATGGCTTTACTGTTGAATTCTCCTGGACATTTAAAGAAGAGTTCATTACAATTCTTCTCAAACAATAGAAAGGGAGTGAATCCTCCCAAACTCCTTCTGTGAGGCCTGCATCTCCTCAGTTCCCAAACCAGTAAAAGATACAAGAGAATGAGAACTTTATTCCAATATCCCTGATGAACATACATGCAAAAATCCTCAACAAAATATTAGCTAATTGAATCCAACAACACATCAGAAAGATCATTCACCCAGACCAAGTGGGATTTATCCCTGGTGTGCAGTGATGGTTCAACATTTTCAAATCAATAAATGTGATAAACTGCATTAACAAACTGATGATTATGTCAACACATGCAGAGAAAGAATTTGATAAAATGGAAGATCTTTTCGTGATAAAAACCTTAAGCAAATTGGGTACAGGAGAGAACCTCAGTACATTCAGGGGAATTTATGACACATCGATGGCCAACATCTTTTGAATGGGGAAAATCTGCAAGCATTCCCCGCAGATCCAGAACCAAACAAGGATGCTCACTCTCACCATTGATATTCAGTATAGTCCTAGAAGCTTAAACCAGAGCCATTAGCTAAGAAAAAGAAATCAAAGGGATACAGATTGGAAAGGAGGAAGTCAAACTATCCCTATTTGAAGATGACATGATTCTATATATAGGAGAGCTGGAAGACTCCACTGATAGACTTTTGGAACTCATGAAAGAGTTTGGTAAAGTGGCAGGAAAAGTGGCAACAAAGTGGCAGGGAAAAGGACTTAAAATCCCATTCACAATAGATCCAAAAAATTAAATACCTTGAAATTACTTTAACCAAGGATGTGAAAGATCTCTACGTTGAAAATTACAAAACACTAAAGAAAGAAATAGAAGAAGACATTTAAAAATGGAAAAAAGTCTTCCATTTTCATGGATTGGAAGAATCAATATCATCAAAATGTCCATACTACCAAAAACAATTTATAGATTCAGTTGATTCCAATCAAAATACTAACACTCTTTTCAGATCTAGAAAAAAAATGTTGCTACAATTCATATGGAAACACAAGTGACTCCAAAGAGCTAAACTAATCTTATACAACAAAAAGAAAACCAGTGCCATCACATTACCAGATTTCAAGACCCTCCACAGGGCAATTATATTCAAAACAGCCTGGTATTCACACAAAAATAGATGTGTAGACCAATGGAACAGAATAGAAATTCCAGAAATCAATCCATGCATCTACAACCAACTTATTTTTGATAAAGGAGTTAAAATCAATCCCTGTAGAAACAACAGTGTCTTCAACAAATGGTTCTGGGGAAACTGGATCTCCTTGTACAGAAGTATGAAACTAGACCCCTACCCTACACCTTAAACAAAAATCAACTCAAAATGGATCAGGACTTAAATCTATGGCCCAGTACCATCAAATTACTGGAGAACATTGGGAAACTGCAAGAAATTGGCATAGGCAAAGACTTCTTATAAAAGACCCCAGAAGCACAGGCAATCAAAGTCAGAATTGGCAAATGGGATTATATCAAGCTGAGAAGCTTCTGCAGTGCAAAAGAAACAGTCAACAAAGTGAAGAGGCAGCTGACAGAATGGGAGAATATATTTGCAAACTATGCAACTGATAAAGGGTTAATATCCAGAATTTTTAAAGAGCTGAAGATATTCAACAACAACAAAACAATCCAGTTAAGAAATGGGAAAAGGACTTGAACAGGCGTTTTTCTTTTTTTTTTTTCTTTTTTGACAGGCAGAGTTAGACAGAGAGAGACAGAGAGAAAGGTCTTCCTTCCGTTGGTTCACCCCTCAAATGGCTGCTATGGCCAGCACACTGCACCAATCCGAAGCCAGGAGCCAGGTGCTTCTCCTGGTCTCCCATGTGGGTGCAGGGCTCAAGCACTTGGGCCATCCTCCACTACCTTCCCGGGCCACAGCAGAGAGCTGGACTGGAAGAGGGGAAACTGGGACAGAATCTGGCGCCCTGGCTGGGACTAGAACCTGCTGTGTCAGTGCTGCAGGCAGAGGATTAGCCAAGTGAGCCGTGGCACTGGCCGAACAGGCATTTTTCAAGAGAGGAAATTCAAATGCCCAAGAGACACATGAAAAAAATGCTCAAGATCACTAGGCATTAAGGAAATTCAAATCAAAACCACAATCAGGTTTCTCCTCACTCCAGTTAAAATGGTTTGCATCCAGAAATCAACAAAGAACAAATGCTGGCAAGGATGTGGGGGAAAAGGTACCATAATCCACTGTTTGTGGGAATTTTTTTTTATTTGACAGGTAGAGTTTCAGACAGTGAGAGAGACAGAGAGAAAGGTCTTCCTTCTGTTGGTTCACTCCTCAGATGGCCTCAGTGGCCAGAGCTGAGCCTATCTGAAGCCAGGAGCCAGGAGCTTCTGAGTCTCCCACATTGGTGCAGGAGCCCAAGCACTTGGTCCATCCTCCACTGCCCTCCTGGGCCACAGCAGAGAGCTGGACTGGAAGAGGAGCAACTGGGACTAGAACCCGGTGCCCATATGGGATGCCGGCGCTGCAGGCGGAGGATCAACCAAGTGAGCCACTATGCTGGCCCCTGTTTGTGGGCATTTAAACTGATACAGGCACTGTGGAAACAGTATGGAGATATCTCAGAAATCTGAATAAAGTCCTACCATATGACCCACGCTTCCTACTTGTGGGAATTTACTCAAGGGAAATGAAATCAACATATGAAAAAGTTATCTAAAGCCCCATATTGATTGCAGTTCAATTCACTATAGCTAATGTATGGAATCAACCTCAGTGTTCATCAACTGAAGACTGGATAAAGAAATTATTGCATATATACATTGTGTAATACTACTCAGCTGTAAAATAAAAGTGAAATCCTATCTTTTGCAACAACAAAATGGATGCAAATGGAAACCATTATACTTATTGAAATAAGCCAGTCCCGAAAATAGATATCATATGTTTTCTCTGGTTTGTGCTAATAAAGCCCCTAAATGTATTGGAGTGAAATGGACATTTTGAGACACAATGATTGTTTATACCCCTTGTCTCTTTTGTTTAGGAACAGTGGTTTTTTTCTTCATATTGTTTGTTGAACTCTTTTATTTATTGTAAGGTTAACCTTACAATCATTAAGTAAACTGAAAGTAGATCTTTGTGAAAATTAAAGTGGGAATGGGAGAGGGAGGAGGAAGAATGGTTGGAGTGTTCCAAGAGGGAGGGAAGTATCACTATGTTCCTTCATCTGTGTATGTAAATTATATGGGACTTGTATACCTTGGGTAAAAGAAAAATAAGAAGAGAAAAAAACCTTCCATGTCTCTAAATTATTCAATGCAATTGCACTGTGAGACTTGGTATGAAGTCATTTGTCTCGAGATTTTCCTGTTTCCTTCAGGAAAATAACTCTAAAATTGGTGGTATGCTGGTAAATGATTAAGAACTGCCCTTCCAAAGTGTGTGTATGTGTCTGTGTGTATATGTATTATCCACTAAACCTAAAATGTACTGCACATATTTTATAGTTAATAATAAAAATATAAAGCACTCTTCATTATAAATTTCCCCCCAAAATTTGGTTCTCACAGAATGTTGATTTTCCCCCTCCAATCCTTGTATTCATAAACGAGGTGTGGTTGCAGGTGCTGAATGAGTGTAGTTCTTCTGACTGTGAGTTTTCACTATATGGATTTTGATAGAGGTTATGTTGAAACTATGGATCAGATTGTGTAGTATTTCATCTCAAGAGTATTAAATCTTCCACATCATAAACAGAGAATGCCTTTGTGTTTACTTAGTTCTTAATTTATTTCAATCATGTTTTACAGTTTTCTTTGTAGGAGATTTACATTTATTTCATTATATTTGTTCTGAAGTTTATAATAGTGAGAGATATGAAAGTAAAACAATGAGGACATATAAATAAATTTTGTCTTTTTTGATGAATTTCAGCAGTTTTTTTCATGAATTGGATGGTAATTTTTGAATACTGACAATATTTCCTCAAATTTTTGTGCTACTTACATTGTAATGGATATATACATAATAAAATTTTAAGTTTAATCTGTATTATTGATAGTCTCATTATTGGCAAAACAATAAATTAAGATCTGATTCATAGAATTTGCTGATTTTTGTGATATACATACCCTCTCATGGTTGATTTCCAGGTACCAATGTTAATCACTGAAGGGTGAGTTGGAAAAATTTGCTCATTATTATACCATAGTATACTAAATCTAGCATACAGAAAAAAACTACATGTTAGTAGCTTCAAGAAAATTATAAAGCCTGGCTACAAATTTGACGGTTTCTAGTAGCAACCTCAGGTTTGCTGATTCACGACAGTGACTTATAGATCTCAGGAAGCTGCTATATTTGTGATTATAGTTTTATTATAGCGCAACAATATAAATTAGAACTATCCAAAGGAAGAGGTATGTATTGTGAAGTCTAGGAGGGGTCCACACATGAACCTTGGTTATTCTGTCCCTGTGGAGTGTTGGATGGCGTGATTGCCTCCTGACTATGATGTGTGACTACTCAAGGAGTTTTTCCAACCACAGAAGCTCACTGAGCCTTTGGTATCTAGAGTTTCTATTGCTTGGTCACATGTTGCCCACCTGGTTACCTTCCAGTATCTAATCTTACCAGGAGGTTCAGTTCCTCTGAAGAATGCATCTGATAGGGCATATCCCAAAGCCTCTGTCCTGAATCACGGTGTCATACCATCGAGGAGTCACAGCCTCAGGCACAAAAAAAGGCACTCCTGTCAAGGAAGATATTGTAGGGTTATAAAGATCATTTCTCAGAAGCTGAGGGCAAAGGACAGACCTCTCCTAGGGTCAAGTTAACTTTTCATTACATAGATTCTGGTAGGAATCATGTTGAAACCGTAGATCGGTTTGGGTGGTATTTTGTCTTAGCAGTATTAAATCTTCCAAACTATGAACACAGGATATCTTTCTATTTCTCTTAGGTCTTAATTTCTTCTGATTGTGTTTTACAGTTTTCATTGCAAAAGATTTGTACTTCTTTTGTTAGCTTTGTTTCTAAGTTTTTAGTTCTTTTTGATGCTGTTAGAAATAGGCAATTTTATCAAGTTTGTTTTAGGGTTTTTCCTTGCTGATGTTTGAAATAAAATTGATTTTTGCATATTTAATTTGCATCCTTGCTGAACACACTTAGTTCTAATACAGTGTGTGTGCATGTATTTTAGGATTTTCTTTTCTTTCTTTCCTTTTTTTTTTTTTTTTTGACAGGCAGAGTGGACAGTGAGAGAGAGAGTCAGAGAGAAAGGTCTTCCTTTGCCGTTGGTTCACCCTCCAATGGCCACCGCAGCCGGCGTGCTGTGGCCGGTGCACCGCGCTGATCCGATGGCAGGAGACAGGTGCTTCTCCTGGTCTCCCATGGGGTGCAGGGCCCAAGCACTTGGGCCATCCTCCACTGCACTCCCGGGCCACAGCAGAGAGCTGGCCTGGAAGAGGGGCAACCGGGACAGAATCTGGCGCCCCTACCGGGACTAGAACCCAGCTGGTGCTGCAAGGCGGAGGATTAGCCTAGTGAGCCGAGGCGCCGGCCAGGATTTTCTACATATAAGATACCATGCGCAAATTGATTCTGTTTTACTTATCCCTTTATAATTTGTTTTGGATGCTTTATTTCTTTTTCTTGCCTCCATGCCCTGGCTAGAACTGATTGTACACTATTGAGTAGGAGTGGTAGAAGTGAACATCCTTGACATGTTGCTGACATTACAGGAAAGCTTCAGTCCTTTGGGGAACTGATGTCAGTAGTGGAATTTTTGTAGAAGCTCTTGTAAGAAATTCCCTTACATTTCTCATTGGCTTTAATGATAGTGTGTTTAACAACAGGCTTACAAAATTCCTAAAAGTGTAACAATTGACACTTCTTAAGCAAGTGCTTGCCAGCTACAACACACCATTGTACAATCAACCCCTTTCTTGCAATTCAATATATCATCTCCCACTAGGGCAAATGCAGGCCTCCCAGATGCCAATTGAATGAATGATAATGTGGTTATAATGCTAGCAAGTCCCTTAAAGATGAATTAACTGAAAACATTCATTTTTATAATAAAAATCAATTACATGTACTTTTGTGAGAACACAAAATATATATTGTATTAAATGTGTAGCTTGCTCTGAGATTAAAATTTTCAAGTGCCTAGATATTAATAATGTAATTTAGTGAGATGATTACTGCATAAAATGAATGCTTTCTAATCCATTATCTAAAAGGCTGACTATTCTAACTCTGGTTTAATTTGCAAAAGATGCTTTCAGTGAATATTCTGTTTTGATCAGAGAAGTTTCTGTGGTTGTAAAAAACATAAACACAAAGCAATACTTACTAAAAACAGTAAAAGGAGCAGAACTATGTACATGGAAAACATCTCATTAATATGTTTAAAGGTATGCTGTTTCATTTTTGCTTCATTTTATATGCAAATAAGGAATAAATAATGAGGAAAGAAGTTTTCTTTACTTTTAGGGAGCTTAATTAATCTCAGACATTTACAGAAGTAAATTTGAATATGTTAAAACGTGGTTCAAGAAGGTTGACAGTTCTCAAGCAATTTCTAATTATAATAGTGTGAACAAAGAGAGACTTTAGGATCTATTGGAAAGGGCCCAACTGCAGGGAATACTTTCCCACTAGTTTAGGCTTATAAGGATAAAGTGGGCACGTTTAGGGGTGCCTTTTTATCTTAAAATGATGTCCTTAGCTTTTTCTCTATCTATGGACATGACTTCCTGGCAGCTCTTTTCCTACAATGTAATTCTGCTTTCTGGGCACAACAGGTGGGAACTGGGAGGGGAATCAGCTGAAACGTTAGGAAAATTCTTTTTCTTAGACATTGATTTATGAGAGAATGAGCTCTGTGTATCCGGAACATGGATTTCCAATCTCCCATGGATTTCTGTTTTTTAAAAAAATTATCAATATAGTAAGAACATATTTGCATGTGTTTCATAGGTAAAATTCCAAGAAGATAACCATACTTCTTTCCTTTCCTATTTCCCTCCATCAATCCCACTTATTCTTTCCTTTTGAAACCAGCAAATCCAGTTAAGAAATGGGCAAAGAACATGAACAGGCATTTTTCAAAGGATGGAATACAAATATCTATGGATTTCATGACTAGGAATGCCATTAAGTAGTCAGTACTATAGATTTGTGCTGATCAGATAATTTTGATTAAAATAACCACAGTCTCCTCAGTGTTGGCAAGTGTATGCCACCACTTGACTCCTACATTTTTGGGATTCAATTACTTCAATTACATTTGGGTTTCCAAATTCAGTGGCAGCAGTTCCCGCTATAAGTTCTGGTCAGCAGAGATGAGCATTCAAAGAGTCTTTTAAAAAGGATGAGGCTCCAGAATCAGCCCTAAAGGCACTCGGATCTGGCTGAAAAGCCCATGAGAGTATTTCAGGCATGGAAAGCCAAGACACTCTGGCAAAAAGATCTCTGTGAGTGAGATCCCAGTGGAAAGAACAGGTCTTCAAAGAGGGAGGTGCCTTTCTCTGAAGGGAGGAGAGAACCTCCACTTTGACTATGACCGTGTCTAAACAAGATAAGAGTCGGAGAACTCAAGGGGCTTCCATAGCCTTGGAAACTCATAACGGGTGCATAGGGAGATTACTGATGCCATAAACAGGAGTGTCAATTGGTAAAGTCAACAACAGGAGTCACTGTGCACTTACTCCTCATGTAGGATCTCTGTCCTTAACGTGCTGTACACTGAGGCTTAATGCTATAACGAGTACTCAAACAGTATATTTCACTTTGTGTTTCTATGGGGGTGCAAACAACTGAAATCTTTACTTAATGTACACTAAACTGATCTTCTGTAAAAAAAAAAAAAAAAAAAAAAAAGAAAGAAATTATCAATTCCCAACTTGACTCTCACTGGGATTAAACATGACAATAGGTCTGATCTGATTTCATCATCATTTAAAAAAAATCATCTATTATTTTTCACTTTATGTTTCTGTGTGGGAGCAAACTGTTGAAATACTTACTTAAGGTATACTAAGCTGATCTTCTGTATATTAAGATAATCGAAAATGAATCTTGATGTGAATGGAAGGGGAGAGGGAGTGGGAAAGGGGAGGGTTGTGGGTGGGAGGGACGGTATGGGGGGGAAGCCATTGTAACACATGAGTCGTACTTTGGAAATTTATATTCATTAAATAAAAGATAAAAAAAAAAAAAAAAAATAAAAAAAAAATAAAAAAAAAAAAAAAAAAAAAAAAAGGATGAGGCTCTTTCTCATAAACTTACCTATGAAAGTGTTGGTGAAAGGCATGTCCACTGGACATTCCAAGATGGGTAAGGGGGTCTCAAGTTAGAAATTCATGCAATATTCCAGTCTTGCTGGGCCCTTGAATGTATTCCTCTACAGTAAACCTAGGTAATTCTGACATTTCAAATGAGTTTATTACCCACTACTTTTGAGTCCGTGTTTCAGTCAACCAACCAATGACACTTTTGAGAGACCTTTGTAATTATGTAGTCTATAACATTAAATGCAGAATCTCTGTTTAACTGAGCCCATTTTTTTTTTTTTGGACAGGCAGAGTGGATAGTGAGAGAGACAGAGAGAAAGGTCTTCCTTTTGCCGTTGGTTCACCCTCCAATGGCCACCACGGCTGGCACGCTGCAGCTGGCGCACCGCGCTGATCCGATGGCAGGAGCCAGGTGCTTCTCCTGGTCTCCCATGGGGTGAAGGGCCCAAGCACTTGGGCTATCCTCCACTGCACTCCCGGGCCACAGCAGAGAGCTGGCCTGAAAAAGGGGCAACCGGGACAGAATCTGGCGCCCTGACCGGGACTAGAACCCAGTGTGCCAGCGCCGCTAGGTGGAGGATTAGCCTATTGAGCCACGGCGCCGGCCTAATTGAGCCCATATTAATAAATTTGATCTGATCCAAGTTTAGGTTTTTCTGTCATCTTCCTACACCCTTAATATCCCTTTCTACACATATTCCCTGGATTTTTGTCTGTATAAACTAGAAAAGTCAAGTAGTTTTCTTCCAACATAGTGTACCTTGACATGAATCATACTTTGTAATTCATCTTTAGAAGCATGTGAGGACTTGAGTCTATGAGTCTAATTTTAGATGCAAAGAGAGGTGGTGAGGGTGGATCCTGGGGACAGTCAGCACTACTGTTTCCTTAAGCAATGCATATTTAATCTCCTCAGACAAGACCTTGGGCATGACTTGTGGACAGTCTGCTTGTTGGCAATGAAGACGCTTTACAGGTTAGGAGCTGAGTGCCCCAGCTTCATCAGAATCTTCCCTTAAGTTTCCATTCCAAGATCAGGATCTCCTTTCTTTCTTCACTCAAACAGAGATCAGGATCTCCTTTCTTTCCTTTCTCAATACAGTAAGTTTTGGTCATTTTCTGTAGGGAAGAATATGAGAGATGAAAGTCTGAATACACACAAGGTGGAAAGTGGGTAACATGTTGCTACTTCTGTTGAATTACTTCTGATAGTGACTCTCAGTGACAGGACTAAAAAGAAATATTTCTGTTTATGACTGTGAGTTCAAATACCTTTCAATTTAATGTATCTTCTTATTTCCTGCTTTCTTTATATTGTAGGTTTATCAACCACTAAATCTTGCCCTCTTTGAAATCTGACACTCTTTCAACTGCTAGTTTTGATCTTTTATGGGAAGTGGCTGTATTCATACTTTTTCTTTGGTGGTATGTATGTGTGGGGGCTCATATGCTATAGGACTCGTGTTGCTGAAGTTAGTTCAAGTGAGCTTCTGCTTCTTGCAACCATCAGTCTTAACAAACACAATCTTATTGACCAAAGATGTACGTAATGTCTAAGATTTACTGAAATCTTCAGAAAAATCTTCTAAAGATGAAATGGTCAAATTTTTATTCTATGTAGTATTAAAAAAGCAGAGTGTTTAGAAAAAAGAAAAGGAATCCTAATGAAATATCATTAACATAAAAAAGGAAAAACTCAACTAATAGAGAATAGAAAAAGCTGTCAAGAAATATTGTTTTTAAATACGAATAACTAGAACAGTCATGGAGAAGAAATAGCTGTAATCCACAAGGGAGGAACTGATTTTAACTGGATGTAAAGTTACCTAGTATGTACAAATTATGTCTGTAGGTGCAAAGAAAATGCTGGACTGTTGTCGGTGATCTTTGGGAAGTCCCCAGGCACAGTACAGACACTAGACATGGGAGAGACGCTGTTATAGTTCTGGCTTTTATTATTTTTTGAAAGCAGATGGATCAGCATGGCACTGCGTATAGTTGAGGCTATAGAAGATGTACTTCTAGGGATGGTTCCTGCATGCAGAGGAAAGCTGGCATGCTGGACTGGCCGGGGTTTACTAGTAAGTGACTGTTGAAAGATGAGCCTTCTATCCTGCACTCATTTCTTGTGATGGAGTCACAGAAGTCTGTTATAAAGAGGCTGGGCACTAGCAAGGGACTTGATAAAAATATCTCCCATGACCTTCTTATGAATAAGGAGGCAGTCGGTATAGTGGAAAAAGCAGGCAGATTTGTAACTTGTTGAAAAACTATACCCATGGGTGTTCATATATGGATTGACGTCTGTTGGAATACTTGGTAGAAAAACTAAAGGAAGCATTTCTTTCAGTCCAGTGTAAAGATATTAAAATGCAATGCTTTTCTGTCATTTCAGGCCTGTTATGTGCCATAGCACTTCCTGTGTGATGGAAATAATTGTCTGCAGTGTCTGGGACAGTCACAGGCTTTATCTGAGCACTCGAAATGTGACTGGGAAAACTGAGGCATTGGATCTATTGTACTTTATTTCAAATCATCGTAAATTTGATTAGCCACATACAGCTTGTGGCCATTTTATTGTGTAGCATAACTTCATACTATCTCCAAATTTTTAGTAAAAAATTTTTTTATTAAGAGGTGCTCAACATTTCAGGCATGGAACGCTAAGACACTGTGGCAAAAAACAATGTCCTCCATGAAGGATCTTTGTGAGTGAGATCTCAGTGGAAAGAAGTGGCCATCAAAGAAGGAGGTACTTTTCTCTGAAGGGAGGCGAGAATGTCCACTTTGCTTATGGCCTTGTCTAAATACTGATGGAATTTGTGGATTCAGAAGGCTTCCATAGCCTTGGCAATTCATGACAAGGGCCTGGGTGATCACTGGCATCATGTATAAGAGTGTTAATTATTCAGTTAACAACAGGAGTCACTGTGCACTTACTTCCCATGCATGACCTCTGTTCTCAATGAATTGTATTATGAGAATTAACTTGTTCCCAAATAGTTTGTGTGTGTTTGTGCAAGTTGTTGAGGTCTTTAATTAGTATAGAGTTGATCTTCTGTGTATAAAGTTAACTGAAAATGAATCTTAATGGAGTGGGACTGGGAATGGGAGAGGGAGGAGAAGGTAGGTTGGGAATGTGGGTGGAGGGTGGGTATGGAGGGAAGAATCACTGTATTCCTAAAGTTGTACTTATGAAATTTGTACTCATTAAATAAAAGGTTTCTTTAGGGGGAAAAAGGTGCTCAAATTTCATTTTTTATCATAAAGCTGTTTTACTAAAATGATCTTTAATAGTTTCACTACTGTCATCAGATAAGAACAGTGAGATGCAAATGAATGCAGTAATATTTTCAGAATTATATAAAATCCCAGTTGATATATTTCTCATATGTGTCACATTACAGAAAGTAGCCCTTTATAGATATATGTTTGTGGTAGATGTTGATGTCTAGTGGCCAAGTTAATGTTTTCCTTCTGAGTTTTTTAAATATATTAAAGTAGGTAAATGGTATTTGTAAGAAAGGAATTTTGAGATTTTGATTCTTGGTTATGAAGGCCAGAGCTAATTAACATTAGTTTCCAATGAGTGAATGTGTCTATGTGTCTCCTTTCAAAGAAGATAATTTTAGGTCCTTGAACTTCAGAGTTGATTTCTTTTCTTTTTTCTCTACCCAATTAAAAAATATATTATTTAAGACTATGGCACTGTGCTAATGTATTCCTGAAAAAAGAAAGAAGTGACCTGCTGCTGTGTAAAACTGCAGCAAGAAATCAACAGGGAAAGGATTATAACAATTAAAATCTTACATTCACAAAGGGAGGAAATGAAGTCTGATTAATAAGATTTGCAGTTCGTATTTATAGCAAGGAGAACAACATTGTGTTTCAAAAATCATTTGTACCAAACTGAACTCATTGTCTTCTCCACTTCTCAACACACAGGAGCATTCCTCTTTCTAATATCAAAGTGCATAGGCATATACATATGTTTGTGTAATTTTCTGAAGAGTAGAATTGTTCTAGCCTGATGCCATTTTAAAGAAAAGTCTATTTATTCTGTCTTCCCAAATATAGGCAAGTGATATGTAAGGCTAATTTGCACTAAGTGTTATTTTTACTTTCTAGAAAGAAAAAAGAGAAATTGATGTGGTTTTTGGGTGGTTATTGTTTACCCAAACCTTTTGTTTTACTTATTGACAGAAGTCTCCATCATTCAGGTAAGTAAATGGAGAGAGAGAGAGCTTTCAGGAAAGGAACTGAATTTGAAAACTGCCAGTGTACAGAGAAAACCGAGATGCAAATAGTTGGATATTCCCGTGTTTGTAGAGAATGTGAGAACAAAGTTGGGACAGAACAGTGCTTTCATAAATCATAGTTCAAGAGTCTTTTCCATTTACTGTTCTAGTACTGCTCAACCTAGGAGTTCGGAAATACCTTAATTCTTCTTTCCAATCATTTGATCAGTAGAACAAGTCTAACACGTGTTTCAATCCAAGCCTTGTTAGCAGTTATATCTAAATAGAAGAAAAGATGTTTTGGGGCAAATGATTTGCTTCCTACAGACAAAACTGGGGTGGGCAAAGCAAAAGCCTAAATATGCAAACCTGCTGGATGTTCTTCAGCTACCGCCCTTCACTCTGATCTTCAGCAGTATTGTGCAGTGTCCCCTGTATGCAGAATACGGAAGTTGGTTCTGTAGGGAGTAAGGCGTGACCTAGAGTATCTATCAATGAAGCTTTGATGTGCTGTGTGCCACTCTCCAACCCCAGGCCTCACTGAAGATTTACGTCTAAACCAAAACATCACCTCTTCAAGGATGCTTCCTATCACCTCACCTAGGGCTGCACTTATCGTTCCTTCCACTTTGCTTGCCTTTTTTCATAGCTTTGATGGTTACCTGAATTTTTTTTCTTTTTCTTTTGTCTGTCTCTATTATCTTCTTTAGTATTATGTCACTTTCATGAAAACAGAGACTCTTTCTATCTTTCCTGAAGTATAGAATTATGCCTAGTACTAAAAAAGATTCAGTGCTTATTTATGGAATAAGTGAATTTGTTGTTGAATGGAGGCACATCCACTTTCCACCTGTTGTGTTCCAGCTTCAGCTATCCAGTGCCAGAGGGCCAGCCTCCTGGAGTAGCAGCAAGGTCTTGCTCTTGAACCTAGATAGCAGTGCTGAGACTCTCACTCCAGGGCAGTTTTCCTTTACCCAAGGGTGCTTTTCTTCTAGTTAAACACAGGAGTAACCACTTCCATCTCTCTCTACTGGTTTTATTAGCTTTGGACTTTGGAGAGAATGAGTTGAGATTTCGATACTATCACAAGGACATCAGATTCCTAGTGCTACTTTTCCTTCATCCTCATGTTCAATTTTACCTGTTTCTCACATGAGTGGCCTTGTACTTTAAAAGATTTATTTACTTATTTGAAAGTCAGAGCCATATATATAGAGAAAGAGAGGTGGAGAGAGAAGTCTTCCATCCACTGGTTCATTCCCCAACTGGCCACAACAGCTGGAGCTGTGCCGATCTGATGCCAGGAGCCAGGAGCTTCCTCTGGGTCTCCCATGTGGGTGCAGGGGCCCAAGGACTCGGGCCATCTTCTACTACTTTCCCGGGCCATAGCAGAGAGCTAGATTGGAAGTGGAACAGCTGGGACTTGAACTGGCACCCTTATGGGATGCCTGTGCTGTAGGCGGCAGCTTTACCTGCTGTGCCACGGTGCTAGCCCCCGCCTTGTATTTTCTTTTCTTAAGAAGTGAATTCTCATAACCTAAACCTAACCATTTTAAAGTCAACAAGTCAGTGCACTTTGGTCTTTCACAGTGGTTTATAACCGTTGCCACCATCTAGTTCTAAAATATTTTCGTTATGTCCAAATTAAACCCTGTATCTAGCAAGCAGTTACTTCCCATTTCCTCACACACCCTGCCCCCAGGCCCTACCCAACACCATTCTGCTTTCTGTTGGAATGATTTGCATATTCTGGATATTTCTATAAATGGAATCATACATTTTAGGGTCTTTGTGACTTCTATCACTTAATATAATGTTTCTGGTGTTTATTCCAGTTTTAGCAAGTATCAGTACTTCACTAATTTTTTAAGGCTAGATAATATCCCATTGTGCAGATGTACAATGTGTGTTTCCACTGGTGGACATTTGAGTTGTTTCCAGTTTTGACTACTATAAATCGTGCTGCTGCTTTGAACCTGCGTGCACAGCATCTTAGTCCCTTTTTCCACTTCTTTTGTATACAAACCTGGAGCTAGAGTTGCACTTTAATGACAGGATGTTTGTTTGTTTGTTAAATTATATCTGTAGGTTACAAGAAGCTTCATAGAAGGCTCTTGGGGAAAAAAAAAACCCGTTTACCTTAAGTGAACAGCCCAAACTCTACTAAATATAAACTGCCATTTTTAAAAGGTGGTTCCCTTTGTCGAATAGACAACAGAAAGCTACAATTCCTATTACAAGAATGTTAAATGAGAGCCAAGAATTATGCATGCAACCATAAGTACATTAAGGTTTAATACATAGCAGTTCGCATCTTCTGCAGTTTGTTAGCTGCTTGACCCTGGAAAAGTCATTTAATTGTTGTAGCCTCTGTTGAAAATTATGTTCTTTGTGAGATTGAGGTCTGGAAATAAAATTCACTATATGGAATCTAGAACATCAGGTGATGGCTGGAAAAGACCTTGTAGTCATCCAATTTCCTGAATTTACTGTGGAGGAAGCTACTTCATTGAATGATTATGGGACTAGCCAAGGTCACAGTGTGCTTGCTGCTTATTACCCTGCTCTGAAGGCTTGTCCTTTGTTTCCCACCCCATAAAGTACATTCTTGTGGTTCAGCTCATTCCTGCGTACTGTCGGCTCTTGATTACCCAGTACAAACTGGGTACCAGGCTAGCTGCTGTGGACAGTGTATCCTATGCTGTCACAACAATTCTACATCTTGCAGTGAGGAAGCAGAAGTTCACGAAGTTTCAGTGTTTGCCACAATCCTGTGACTAGGATATAGTAGAACCATAGTTAGAATCAGAATCCAAATGCATCTTTCACCAAACTGTGAGCCTTCTCAGGCACCACAAGTCTGGGTCCTTGCCAAAACCAGGGGCCAGTTTCTAAGTGCAGCAGCCTAGCTGCCCAGCTAGAGTGACTGACTGGCAGTTGCCTTGCCCAGTTGTCCTCCTTGTGGCCCGTGGGCAGTCTCCTCCCCCAGAATCTCCATCTCAAGCCTCAGGGAGAAAGGAGCTCTTTTCCTCTTTGGCTTCCTCTTTGGCCTTGGATTTCCCGTGGGTGTAATTGTGGCTGCAGGTAGCCTGGCAGTATCATAATTATTTTCCCCACAGGATAGACAGAGAAGATGATATTCTAGGTCAGAGTTGTGCAAGAGCATCAAGAATACCCTGTAATTTTAGCTGCCTGGGATGGCTGCTCTGAAACACCCTTTTCTAAGGTGGATGTGCTTTACCAAATTGTGGAAGCCTGGAATCACAAATGGATTGTGACACCTAACACAACTTTTAGAAAGCCTGATTTTGAAAGGTGTGTTAAGTTTGTTCATCTAACAAACTTGGTTGTATGTCCTGCTAGGCGGAAATGCTGGGCTTGTCATGGAGTGTACAAATAGGAAGAATACACGACCTTTGCTTTCAAAAAGCTTGCAATTCAGTGGAAAAGACAGAGGCATACATAAGTAAATTTGATTACAGAATTAGCAATTTTTATAGTAAGTAGTGTGGAAAGATGGCTTCCTGAGACTGGAAATCTGCAGGCGAAGACGTTGTTCTGTGCCGTTGTGCCCTAACTCAGCTTTTTTTCCTTTCTGTTAGGGTGTGGCTGTGCAGGAGCTGAAATTGGGCTGAAGTATCAGGAGTGGCTTTTGTGTATTAACATTGCCTAAAAAGAAAGCTCATAGCCAGATGGTGATGCGAGCCCAAGCATGCATAAAAGGGCAGTGGTATAGCAAGATTGCAGCGTCTTTCTCAGATATGACTGTGTTCATTTTGAACGGGGAGCAGCAGTAGCAGCTGCTCAACCTGCAGGGAGCCAAACTGCAAAGTGAAAAAAGCGGCTGTAGGATGTGCTATGGCTCTGTGCAGACAGTTCTGTAATGTTCTGTGCTTTGCTGTCAGTGTGTGTGTGTGCGTGTGTGTGTGTGTGACTGCTGACTGCAGATCCAGTCTGACCTACAGTGGTGCAGGAGGTAAGGACCCAGGGCCATGGGAATACTGTGGAAGAGGAATTTTCCCTACGTAGCTTCATTACAAGGTCTTGAAGAATGAGGGCGAGTTCTCCATTTGAGGAGAGGACTCTAGACAGTGGGAAGAATGCAGTTTGAATGGCCCAAGGCATTCATGACCAGTGAGGAATCTAGGGAGTCTGGGCAGAGGTTGTCATATATTAAGGCAATAGTGTCTGGAGTATGGGTTTTGGGAAAGGAAACTGCACTGATAATGAGCCATTGAGAGGTTAAGGCAGAGGCAGATGTCAGATTTTGTTTTTAGGAAGCTAACAGCACTAAGGCATACAATGGATTGAATAGGAAGAGAATGGCAACTGAATAGAACCCAAGAAGGCTACAATAAGGGAATGGCTATCCAGGTAAAGAAAGGAGGTCAAGTTGAAACCTCTTTATAATCTGAAGGTTGAAGAAAGAGTTGAGAACAACTCCATGGTTTCTGGTGTGGTCTGGCCAGTAAGCTGGATGAAAAATATAGCTGACACACTCTGTCTCTCCTTCTCTCTCTATGTAACTCTGCCTTTCAGATAAATAAATATATAAATAAATTTTTAAAATATAAACAAAAATTGGCTGGTGCTGTGGCATCGTGAGTTAAGCCACTGCCTGAAACACTGGCACCTGTAAGAGCACCAATTTGTGTCCCAGCTGCTCCACTTCTGATCCTGCTTCCTGCTAATGGAAAGCAACGAAAGAAGGCTCAAGTGATTAGGCCCCTGCTACTTATGTGGGAGTAATGGAAGAAGCTTCTGGCTTTGGCCTGGCCCAACCTTGGCAGTTGTGGTCCCTCTGGGGAGTGAACCAGCAGATGGAAGATCCCTTTCTCCTTTATCCTCTCTCTTTCTCTCTCTCTCTCTCTCTCTCTCTCTCTCTCACACACACACACACACACACATTCTCTCTCTTTCTGGTTTTCAAATAAATAAATGCATCTTTAAAAAAGAAAAGAAAAATGTAGTAGATTGAGTGGATTTGAATTTTGGGGATGGATGAAAATGAGTAATGAATTCAGTTTTTCACATGCTAAGTTGGAGGTATTTGTTGAATATCAGGTGAAGATGTAGGCAATTGCAAATATAGTTTTTGGGAAGGAGATTTGGTCATCATTGTATTATACACTGGGAACTTAAAGCTGGGAGTAAGGGCACCCAGAAAAAATGCATGTAGTGTAGTTAAAGGAGATTAACAAAGGTTGATGTAATGCAATCAGCAGTGGGGATGTTGAGCTCTTGAAGAGGGATCTCGGTGAGATCATTCTGTACATCGAGGGAGCAAGGGGCAGCGCTCAGATGGCAGGTGTTTGTTCAGTTCTCAGTAGTCTTGGTGCTGAAAGCAGCCCATCAGACTCGGTGTTTATGAGATCAATCATTGTTCACTTAAATGTTGTTACTGTGGTATGTCTAAGAAAATTAGAATTGACATAGTATGTATAAAGTAGATTACTTTGTTATTAGATTTGGACCTAATAAGTATAAAAATGCCTTAATATTTTATTTATGTGAAAGCAATGCACGCGAGAATTAAAAATTTAATTAGTATTTAAATGTTCTTTAAGAAAACCAGCAGTCTTTCTGGAAGTAATGTTAAATGTTATTCTTGCTGCATTCATTCTCTAATTCTTTTGTCTTTTAATTCTATTTAAAATTTTTTTCCTTTGGTTCTATGTTGGATATTTAAGGATTTATTTTGAAAATCAGAGTTACAGAGAGAGATAGAGAGAGACACAGAAAGAAAGAGAGAGAAAAAGAGAGATTGATTTT
The DNA here is from genome assembly GCF_964237555.1 of Oryctolagus cuniculus. Taxonomy (NCBI): domain Eukaryota; kingdom Metazoa; phylum Chordata; class Mammalia; order Lagomorpha; family Leporidae; genus Oryctolagus; species Oryctolagus cuniculus. The sequence continues at coordinate 121,556,709 of NC_091441.1, forward strand.
CCATCCACTGGTTCACTCCCCAAATGGCTGAAATGGTCAGCACTGGCCAGGTTGAAGCCAGGAGGCAGGAGCTTCTTCTGGCTTCCCTACATGGGTAGCAGGGATCCAAACACTCCGGCCATCTTCCACTGCTTTTCCCAGACCATTAACAAGGAGTTAGAGCTGAAGCGTAGCAGCAGATAGGTGAACTGACTCCCACAAGGATGCCAGTGTCCCAGCTGGCAGCTTTACTGCTATGCCACAATGCAAGCTCCTGAGGGGTTTTAAAAAGTGTATATAGGGGCCAGTGCTGTGGCGCAGCAGGTAGAGCCACTGCCTGCAGTGTCAGCATCCCACATGGGCAGCGGTTCAAGACCCAACTACTCCATTTCTGATCAAGCCCTCTGTTGTGGCCTGGGAAAGCAATGGAAGAAGGCCCAAGTTTTTGGGCCCCTGCACCCATGTGGCAGACCCAGAGGAAGCTCCTGGCTCCTGACTTTGAATCGGCGCAGCTCCAGCCATTGCAGCCATTTGCCGAGTGAACCAGCAGATGGAGGACCTCTCTCTCTCTCTCTCTCTCTCTCTCTCTCTGCCTTTCAAACAAATGAATAAATATTTTTTTCAAAAGTATATGGAAAATGCATATTATGAAAAAAGTTTCCTGGGGCCGGTGCTGTGGCGCGGTGGGTTAACGCCCTGGCCTGAAGCACCAGCATCCCATGTGGGCGCCGGTTTGAGACCCAGTTCCTCCACTTCCTGTCCAGCTCTCTGCTGTGGCCAAGGAAGACAGTAGAAGATGGCCCAACTCCTTGGGACACTGCACCCACCTAGGAGACTGGGAAGAAGCTCCTGGCTCCTGGCTTCGGATCGGCACAGCTCCGGCTGTTGCGGCCATCTGGGGAGTGAACCATCGGATGGAAGAACTCTCTCTCTCTCTCTCTCTTTCTCTCTCTGCCTCTCCCCTCCCCTCCCCTTCCCTGCTCTCCTTTCCTCTCCTCTCCTTTCCTCTCCTCTCCTCTCCTCTCCTCTCCTCTCCTCTCCTCTCTCTGTGTGGCTCTGACTTTCAAATAAATAAAGAAAAAAGAAAAAAAGTTTCCAAAGATTTCAAGTATTTTTGTGCCAAAATGAGTTTTTCTTTTAATTCTATTTTATACAAACTTTTTGAAGTATCATATACTTGTTGGAGTTTCCTTGACTGAATCATTAAACTCTTTGATTTATTTTATATATGGGTAATCACATTTAAAACTCCAACATTCTTTTTGTTCTTTATGTTTTTTTTTAATTTTTGATTTTTTATGCATGTGACATCTTATTTCCCTGAAGGAGAGATGAGGCTAGAGTAATGATGGCCAGGTGTCCTGAGAGAACTCAGAGGAGCATTTCTGTTCTCTGCTGGCAAGAAGGTGCACGTGGAACTCTGAGGCCTACCTTGCCGTGTTGCTGGACTGTTCTGACAAGTCCAGGAGCTGGATGTTAGGGTGGTCACAGCATAGGCACAAGCCAAGAATGCTGCTGCAAAGAAAGACACATCCAGACATCCATGCTTCTCTTTGGATGCTGAAGAAAATTCCTTCCAGACCCAGACTCTTGGTGGAATGATTAGAAAGTCACAGCCAATTTTAGATCCCCATCTTCCATACCGATGGAAGCCGAGCAGCAACGGGAGTGAGACTCAAGAACCTGACAACTTAATATGTCTGTTTCTATGTCAGAGCAAAACACTAAAGTGAAAATCAGTGGAGAGAGTTATATTTAAGTTACATTTTGAAACTTCTAGCTCCATGCTCCAAATTTTCACATGCATCTTCTCAGGATGTCTCACACACTTTGTGAATTAGATGTTATTGTCCTCATTCTTTTTTTTTTTTTTTTTTTTTTGACAGGCAGAGTGGACAGTGAGAGAGAGAGAGACAGAGAGAAAGGTCTTCCTTTTGCCGTTGGTTCACCCCCCAATGGCTGCTGCTGCCGGCTCGCTGTGGCCGGCACACTGCGCTGATCCGAAGCCAGGATGGTGCTTCTCCTGGTCTCCCATACAGGTGCAGGGCCCAAGGACCTGGGCCATCCTCCACTGCACTCCCGGGCCACAGCAGAGAGCTGGCCTGGAAGAGGGGCAACTGGGAGAGAATCCGGCACCCCGACAGGGACTAGAACCCAGGGTTCTGGCGCCGCAGGTGGAGGATTAGCCTATTGAGCCATGGCGCCGGCCTGTCCTCATTTTTGATATAGAAATCAACACTCAGAGAGACAAAAAATCTGCCTCAATGAAGAGGTGAGTCTATTAGGATCCCCAGAGACTTGGGATTCCACGTCCAGACTGTATCCACTGAGCCACCTGTTTGCTCCCAGAGCAGAAAGAAGGAAGAGAACCAAGGAAACAACTTGTAGAAAGCTGAGGGAAAGGCAGCTTCTCACCTATTTGTGATTTATGGAATATTCATGATCAACTCTCATCATTAAATTTTTCCGCAGAAATAGTTTACCATTTTGTCCTATGAGCACTTTTCCTTTATCTTTGTTGTGTACTGTAACCTTTCCCATGTTTGAAAGATGGGGCAGGGCGCCCATGGCTCGTTTAATCTTCACATTAGTTAACTTCCCACACAGGCATTAACTTTTCCATTTTTATAAATAAGAAATTTAATTTAACTAGAGAAAGCAAAGTATAAATAAAAAGTTAAAAATATACAAAGAATCTGTAATTCTCCAGCTTAGAATAAAAATTTCTTGAACTTTTATGTCTAGATAAAATTTAAGGTAGAGTAATATTATTTATAAATATATAAAATATAAAAACACAATGTTTGTAAACGTAGATCTGTACTGTTTTTATTTCATGTTTCCTTCCATGACAGGGCGGGGTGGGGGGGGCATCTCCTGGTTCATTTCTCATCTGCCCATAATTTCTGGCACTGAGCCAAAGCTGGGAGCTCGGAATTTATTCTGGGTCTTCTCCCTGGATGGCAGGTGCTCAACTACTTGAACGTCATCCGCTGCCTCTCAGGGCGTGTGTTAGCAGAAAGTTAAAATCAGGAGCAGAACCAGTACTTGAACCCAGGCATCTGATACAGAACGAGAGCATCCCAAGTGTCATCCCAACCACTGTGCTAAATGCCTGCTTTAGATCTACCCAATTCTGAGTGACTGGAGATTCCTATGTTATGTGACTATAAGTGGAGCTTTGTTTTGTTTGATCAACATTCATTAGCCCCCTTATAACCTTTGTTTTATACACAATCCTAAATAGATTTATTTTGTCTTAAGCAGTCTCATATTCCTGACCTTCTTTACCTCCCATGTATTAGTAGATTTGGACACAAGATTTTGTAGCTACTAGCTGACTAAATATTGAATTGACCTATAGAAATTTCTAGAATTACTCAGAAAGAAGTAAATAGTTGTGGAATATTATTTTCAGTATGATACTCTGCAGTGAAGATACCAGATAAGAACTGATTAAAGAATAGCCCAAAGAATCAGTGAGTGAAAAGCATGGGTCACTGGTTTATTGCTTTTCATATAAAAGAGAAAATAAAAAGGAAAGAAACTTGAAGATAAAGTGTACATGAATTTGACTCGCTGACCCTTGAGAAATTTGGGATTTGAGCAGTGAATCTTAAACACCTTTTGGAGAAACACTGAGTTCAGAATTTTATAGATCAAACTGGGGTTTGGGAAGATAAAACCAAAAGCTTCCTCACCCTACATATAGCAGGAGATCTCTCCTTTGAAGAATTCAGAGCTTTTGTGGGAAAATTGTATAGGAAACCAACTATCTGAGTTAGTAGCTGGACATTGCTTATTCTCAGCAAAGAGTGAAGTGAATCCGTGCAAATAGTAATCACTGTTCTTTTTTTAAACAAAAGATTTATTTTATTTATTTGAAAGACAGAGTTATATAGAAAGGTAGAGCCAGAGAGACAGAGAGAGGTCTTCCATCTGCTGGTTCACTCCTCAAATGGCCGCAGCGGCCAGAGCTAACTGATCCGAAGCCAGAAGCAAAGAGTTTCTTCTGGGTCTCCCATATGAGTGCAGGGGTACAAGCACTTGGGCCATTTTCTGCTGCTTTCCCAGGTCCTAACAGAGAGCTGGATCAGAAGTAGAGCAGCTGGGACTTGAACTGGTGTCCAAATGGGATGCTGGCCCTGCAGGCCAGGGTTTTAACCCACTGCACCACAGCATCGGTCCCAGAATCACTGTTCTTATTGCACTTCTAGCATACATTTGAGAGATGGGTTCTCTGTGATGGGGAGGGAAATGATATAGCAGACAAACTAAATTTGCAGCTGGGGAGATCTGAGTTAATCTCTCCTAGACGAACTTTCTGTGTGACCTTGTGTAGGTCACCTAATCACTGTATCTCCATATCTTCATGTATAGGCTGGAGATGATACTAACCTAACCCAATTCATCTTATAGATCCACCTTATAGAATCAAATGACATGATGATGTAGTGGGTTTGGAGACAGCTGCAAAGGATAAATCTCTGTAGATTAGGAGGTCATGAAAAGTAACAGTAACTTCTGTTTATTTTTTCAGTCAAATGCCCAGTTTTCTTGTTTCCAGAAAACATTTTTTAAACATCAGAAATGTTTTATTTGAAAGAGCTGCATGGTAAATTTGCCAAAATTTAGTCATTTGCTTGCAAAATAGGTTTTTAGTATTTTTTTAAAAATACAACTGCGGCCGGCGCCGCGGCTCAATAGGCTAATCCTCTGCCTTGCGGCGCCGGCACAGCGGGTTCTAGTCCCAGTCGGGTGCCGGATTCTGTCCCGGTTGCCCCTCTTCCAGGCCAGCTCTCTGCTGTGGCCCGGGAGTGCAGTGGAAGATGGCCCAAGTGCTTGGGCCCTGCACCCCATGGGAGACCAGGAGAAACACCTGGCTCCTGCCTTCGGATCAGCGTGGTGCACCGGCCATGGCGGCCATTGGAGGGTGAACCAACGGCAAAAGGAAGACCTTTCTCTCTGTCTCTCTCTCTCTCACTGTCCACTCTGCCTGTCAAAAAAAAAAATACAACTGCATGTTTAGCAAATTTCAGCATCAAGGTATTTAGAGTAAAACTTAAGACCATGTAATTCAAAAATTAGGCTCAAATAAGGAATGGATGAAGTTAGCTAAAAGAGAAAAACAAAAAGCTGAGCAAGGAAACTGCTCAGTGGACTAGATTATTTCTCCCATAATTGAAGGTAATGATGTCCTTATTTAAGAGCTGAATGTGTGTTGAATGCACATGGATCAATTAGGGTCAGTGACTTCCTTGTCATGTAGTTTTCATCAAGAAGTTAACCGTTCCCACCTGCCCCCTCCAGCATACTCAAATACACCTCCAGTTGGCCTCCTCTTCCCTGGAGTAACTCCACACCATCTAGGGTAGCTTCAGGAAGTGCTTTAGCTTGATGCAAGTCTCATTAATTTTTATGATGATCACTTATGATATTTATAAGATGTAAGGTATTATAAAATGCTAATAATGGTTTACATTAATGGCATTCGTTGCTTGGTGGTAAGCCTGGTTGGTATGTTATGATTCTTAAATTTTGCCTTTGATAAAACTTGTCTTTTTAAATTTGTTTTAAGGCAGCTTTCCTTAACTGTGGGAAATTAGACTTAGAGGTACTTTCATTACATGGGCATCTAAACTACTTTCTTTCTTTTTAAAGATTTATTTATTTACTTGAAAGAGTTACACAGAGAGGGAAGGAGCGGCAGAGAGAGAGAGAGAGAGAGAGAGAAATATGTCGGTTTTCCATCTGCTGGTTTACTCCCCAATTGGCCACAACGGTCGGAGCTGCGCTGATCTGAAGCCAGGAGCTTCTTCTGGGTCTCCCATTTTGGTGCAGGGGCCCAAGGACTTGGGCCATCTTCCACTGCTTTCCCAGGCCATAGCAGAGAGCTGGATCTGAAGTGGAACAGCCAACTCTCAAACTGGTGCCCGTGTGGAATGCCGGCACTGCAGAGGGCGGCTGCACCTGCTGTGCCACATCACTGGCCCCTAGACTACTTTCATCTTTCTTTCATTGCAGGGGTTTGTGCTGTAGGTGACATGGGGATGTGCTAGACAGACAGACAGTATGAAAGGTTTTATTCTGCTACTGAGAGTTCTGCGTGGTACCACATATTCTAAAAAAAGCCTTAATGTCCTTCCCAAACGTGAGTAATTTTCTCTACTCATTGGTTGTGTCTGTCCTAGATTAGAAAATTCACTGGTGATACAGGACAGCTTGATATTGATTTTAGGTATTTGGGTTCTCGGTTTAAGTGTGCGTTGGCTCCCACACCCTGCCCAGAAAATTAGCTTACAGAATTTCCACCAAGCATCAACAGGTGAGTTTAGACCTGGGGAAAATCTTTTCAGCATCTATTGCTATTACATTTTAGAGAAGGGCTAACATTTGTGTGTGGTTTCCAAGGAATTTATTTACTTAGACTTTCAGAGGGCTCTAAAAATCTGCTTGTTTCATAAGGACCCCAGATGACGCTAGGTTTTGATTATGATTATGTTTTGAGAAAGTAATTTTAATCTTCATTGTGTGTCAGATTACACAAACAATAAAATTAAATTAAAAGTCATGCAAACAGATAATTTATTTCTATTAAAATATACCAAAATACAATGTTTTTAAAAATGAAATCCTATGAGTACAATCGTACTCATAAAGAGAAGTGTGCTAAACCGGAAGCCATCCAAGGAGAAACATTAACAGCAAGTGCAGGTGCGAGTGAAGATGCCCCTCTGAATTTGCACAGGTCATCAACAGTAAAACCACCCATCTGTTTGTCCTCCTCTTGTACATTATCTACACTCTCTGCGTCTGATTGGGTCCCTGGATTTTATTTCATCTTCTCTGTGATACTCTCTGCAAATATATGTCATTGGCTGCTTTGGGAGCTGAATGTCCTTCTGAGTGTTCATGGTTAGTCCCTGAAAGGCACAGAGAATCCTCAGAACCTCCTAAAGGAACCCAGTGGAGAAGGGATAACTGTGTCAGGTTGTTTTTGTGGGACACTTTGTAAATGTTCATGCTCCAAAAGGTTAAAGGAAGCTCAGGGAATGCAAACATCCTTTGATGAGTACCTTACCTCTAGGGAAGCCCTTTGACTCTGTAAGGTGACTTTCAGTGACTGGTTTCTACCTTCCTGTGGGGAACCGCAGGCTGGCCGCCTGTGGGAACTTCCTCACTTTGCTGTTTGCGTGGCCTGTTGTAACAACTTGTGCAAAACAAGTTAAGGAAGTGCTGGCTGCTGAGCAAAACGAGTCAAGGAAGTGCTAACCACAGGATGTCCTGGAGACACACACAACCCCGATGGAGCACGATGAACTTGGGACCTGAGGCACTATGTGCCCTTCGACTTGATTGGACTGTGCCTGCATGGACTGCATGTGAACAGACTTGCCATTGGCTGGGAGCGTCCTGCTAGGGGAACCTTGGTTATATAATGGGGATAGTATTGTGTAGGGGATGAGGGCTTGGCTTCTCTTTCGCCTTGCATCTGGATGAATAAAGTTCCGTGAGAACTGAGTAAGCAGCGATCGTGTCTTTACTACGCTGGACTCTCGTGGGCAAGCGTCCGGCACCTTCCTACCCAAAATTGAGGTCACAATGACCTTCTTTGCTAATCCTGATCTGGAAGTGGTGGTAGATGTTAATTGTCTCATGCAGAGACTGACTTTTTGTTGCTGTTGTTTTAAGAGTGGTACATATTCCAGACAAACTAGTATTTTCTCTTCGCATTGATCACCTTTTTTTTAGCATTATTATTTTTAAAATTTTTTCATTTTTTAAATCAGCTTTACTAAATGTATCTTCTCAATCAGCAATGGGAATCAGAAAGAAGTGAGTGTGGTATCAGAAGATGCCATTCTGCCACATACACTAGATGTTGTAACAGTTTCCACAGGTTTACCTTAATTACTATTTGATGAATCCAGACACTGTAGGGAAGCCAGCACCCTGACTTAAGGTTGGTAGTATGCCTCATCACGTTCAGTGTCTGCACGCACAGACAGTCTCTTGATTGGACAGTGGGATGGAGGGGATAATAAAAAAATCTTGAGTTCACTGCTCTGCTTTCTCTAGCCATGTTCTCCTGTGCTGCTTATAGCTCTGTTAACCCTTGTTCCCCTCAGTCTTTCCTTTTCCCATACAGCCCTTGAGGTTTCTTTCCTTTTGCCCAAAGTTATTCCAGACTTTGTGTACTTTAACATGACTTTGGCCTCAGTTAATGTGAAATGTCACAGAGTATTAATTGTGAATTGAAAAGAGGCAGTGCTACTGAAAAGCTATTTAGCATCTTAACTGCCTCTGTTTTTTTTTACAATTTCTTTTCACCTTTTTAGTAACCAATAGCAGTTTTAGTTATTGTTGACACCTGCTAACTTTTATTGGAAGGGATCAGGTACACTAACTGATGCTAAGGTGTCACCCACTATGTAGATGAAACGAAACAAATTCTTGGTCTTAGAAATGTTTTGTTCCATCCATCAGAATATTTTGAGTGCCTGGTGGTTCTAGTTCTGTTTGTAGCTTCCTTGGTAGATTAGTTCATTGCTTGCCTGAAGAGCAGTCTGATTTTAGAACTATTGATGGAATCTAAGGCAAGTTAGAGTTGATTGTAGAATACAGTAATTTCCCACTTTGTGGTTTCAGTTTGCTTTGAAACTGTTCCAGTACAAAAATTTTAGGTAGAAAACTCCAGAAATAGTTGACAAGTTTTAAAATGCATTTTGCAGCGAGACTGAGTAGTGTAATGTGTTCTGTCAGGGTTCCAGTCTGTCTTGTCCAGCATGTGATTTATGCCTTTGTCTTGCAACATACCTCTCACCTTTTACCACTTACTAGCCTTCTTAGGTTGTCAGATACACTGTATGGTATTGCAGGGCAATAAGATGTCTTTTTAAGAAATATTTATTTATTTATTTGAAAGGCAGAATTACAGAGAGAGATAGACAGAAAAGAGGGGAGGGAGGGAAGGAGGAAGGCAAAGAGAGAGAGGGAGAGAGAGGGAGAGAGAGAGAGAGGGGAGAGAGAGAGAGAGAGAAAGAGAGAGAGAGAATATTTTCTATCTGATAGTTCACTCTCCAAATGGCTGCAACTGCCAAGGCTGTGCTGGGCTGAAGCCAGAAGGCAGAGCTTCCTCTGGGTCTCCCATGTGAATGCAGGGGCCCAAAACCTTGGGCCATTTTCTGCTGTTTTTCTAGGCAGATTAGCAGGGAGTTTTAAGGGAAATGGAGCAGCTGGGACTCGGACTGGTACCCATATGGGTTGTGGTGCTGCAGACAGCTGCTTAACCTGCTGAGCCATAGTGCTGGCCCAGCAGTGAGATATTTTGAGAGAAAAAGAGAGAAGAGAGACAAGCACCACATTCATGTAACTTTTACTGTAGTATAGTATTATAATTCTTCTATTTTACTATTAGTTGTTTTTGTTCATCCCTTACTTTGCCTAAATTTATAAATTTATGAAATTGAATTTATAAATGAAGCTTTATCTTTGGTCTGGGTATATAGGAAACAAAGTGCATGTGTACAGTACAACCTGCATTTTCAGGCACCTGCTTGGGGTGGGGGGTGTCTTACAATATATGCCCTGAAGACAAAAGGTCTACTGTAGACTTTTTTGCCTCAAATTAGAAATAAAAATAATAGAGTGACAAGTAATGATCACTTATGTCTAATGTATTCTTTTTTGGCTCCTGCCTCTCCTGTCATCTATTTACAAATATTCTGGTTTTGTGCCACTTTGTGACCTACTTTTTCCTTAACATTATTATAAACACTCTGCAGGATTTCTTACAAGTAAATTTTAATGAATGAATGAATTAGCCCATGCCTTTCAACTTTTCTGACCATGCTCCCCATTACAAACTATATTTTACATCATTCTTGGTATATATTCACATGTGAATGTTCATTTTTACAGAGAAATAATTGTTTTACAAGGCAATTCTCACCCTCACAAAGGTGATGTACTCTGATATTTTCTGTTCTATTTTATTCGGTTCCATACTGTTTTCTTTTTTATATATTTCATAAAAAAAACGCCTGACTTTTTCCAACTAAAATATTTTCATCACTCTGTATGGATTGCAACCCGTGGGTGGAAAATGCTGTTCTAGCCTTTGGTGTATTCTGGTTTATTCTCATATTGTTGGACATTTGGGTTATTTCCAGAAATTGTTTCATCTTCCTTCCATCCCTCTCCTGACCTTACCGTCTCTTTCTTCCTTTCCTTTTCATTATTACATAACATGTCACACAAATAACTCATGTATTTGATCATTTGCCTTTGTTGAATTATTCCTAAGAATAGAGTTACTAGGTTAACAAAAAGTAAGGATAGAGCTTTATATCTGCACTTTATTAGAGAGTAATTTCTTTCACCAGAGGGCTAAATGGCCTGTCAGAGGGTCAGGCAACTCAGACAGGGGGCAGAGCAGGAGAGGGGTTGGGGTGAGGGGTGGAGGAGAGGTTGAAGTGGAGGTGTGATGTCCTGGAAAGAGGCCTTCATTCACACATGTCCCCTATACCTGGGCTAAGAGCTGGGCAATACAATGTTGTGGGAAAAGGAGCAGAGTCTGAAGGCTTGCCACTCACTGTCAGCTTTGTAGTTTGCCAGTCTTGGATCCTTGGGTAGCTGGCTAAACCTCAGGTGATAGCTACCTCTCTGGGCTGTTGTGAGGAATAAATAAAATAATACAGCCCTGAAAATGTTAGTTATTGTTTCATTATTGTTGCCTTTGTTCCTGAGGCTAACAGTGCACTGCCTTCCTAAGGAAATTTCTCCTCCCTCTGTAGTCAGCTGGGGCAGCAGAGAGAAAATGTGGCAAGTCATAGCTCCTCGACAGCTTCTTCCATGTCCACAGACAGGCTCCAGTGACCCAAGAAGCCCCACTGTTTGCTGATTGTCCCGAATGGCACCTTTTCTATCCGTTGGGGCATTGCTCTGAAGAGCTGACAGAAGGAAGCAGTCGAAGAACTAGCACAACAGAAAACAAAAGCATTGTTCTGAAGCCATTTTTTATTGGGAAAATTATTTACCTGATGGCATAGCTTTAATGTTAGCATTCTAATAGATGTAGTATAGGTTTACTTAGGGAAAATCCTAATGTATTTCACCTCTTGGAGTTATTGAGGGTTTCTGATGCAAATTTGACATCTGCAGTTAATTGAAAAATAGACCTTCTTGGGGCCAGCCTGTGGCACAGTGGGTTAGTGCCCTGGCCTGAAGCATCAGCATCCCATGTGGGCACCAGTTCTGGTCCCAGCTGCTCCACTTCTGATCCAGCTCTCTTCTATGGCCTGGGAAAGCAGTAGAAAATGGCCCAAGTCCTTAGGCCCCTGCACCTGCATCAGAGACCTGGAAGAAGCTCCTGGCTCCTGGCTTCGGATCAGTGCAGCTCCAGCTGTTGCAGCCAACTGGGGAGTGGAACCATCGGATGGAAGATCTGTCTCTCTCTCTGCCTCTCCTCTCTCTCTCTCTGTGTAACTCTGACTTTCAAAAAATAAATAAAATATTTAAAAAAAAAAAGAAAAAAGAAAAAATAGATCCTCTTGCCTCAAATCAAGGAACCCTTATTGGGTAAACAAGTTGATTTTAGGAGTTCAAGTGGAGTCAATTCCTGGTTTCTTCTGGGTTGACTAAACCGCGGATTATCCATTTCTTTCTCTCCCCGCTCCTGCAAATAGCTGTTTAACTGTTGGTGACTTTACTCTTTATTTACACTGGAAAAGGTGGTTTTTAAAAAGGATACACTCAAGACAGTTGGAGTTTCTTATTTGCATTATTATTCTGATGACAGAAGGAGTCCTAGCCAAGGTAGAAACTGTTCCCTACAACAAGGCATTAGTGAATTTCAGTTGTGTCTTGAAGGGCAGTTGTGAAAATGATATGAGACAGTGATTGTAAGGGCTTGTTGTGGGGCTTAGTGAACAGTGCTATTTTCAACCCCCTAGCTGAAAACAAACAAACAAACAAACAAACAAAAAGCCCTGAAGTATTGATCCAAACAGATATCTTCATTGTTCTTGAAGTATTGATCCAGACAGATATCTTCATTCTTCCTGAAGTATTGATCCAGATATCTTCATTGTTCTTGAAGTATTGATCCAAACAGATATCTTCTTCCTGAAGTATTAATTCAGACAGATATCTTCATTCTTCCTGAAGTATTTATCCAAAGAGATATCTTCATTTTTCTTTGATCTTTTTCTTCAGGCCCCTATTCTCTAATGACTAATGTTAAAATTCCATTTTGAGATCCAGCAGTATAGTGCTTCAAAATCAAGGTTTCTAAACTCATTTTGCTTCTTTTGGCCCAGCAATGTCACAAGAACCCTAGAGCAGTTCTGAGGAGACTCACACAAGGAGGTTCAGTGAAGTACTGTTTGTTATACTGAAAAGTCTGTCAGTGGAGGAACAGGTAGAAAATCATGGCATATTCATAAAATGGCATTTGCATGCCTGTTGAAAGACATGAAATAGATCTCTGTGTGCCAACAGATAGACTCCAAATACAATCTTGAGTGAAAAATCACAGGTTGCAAAAAAATATGGAAATAGCTTATTATTTATTGTAACATGTAAAGAATTGCAACTGTCATATTATGAGTTATATTCTTGAGATACATGTGTGTGAAGAACAAAAAGAATTTTAAGGATGTACATGATAGGGATCTCTGGTGAATGAGGCTAGTAGAACAGAATTGAGGTGTGGAGACTTCAATTTTATATGTACTGTTTATTTTTAACAAATGAAATGGAAAGACAAGTGAGGGGTCACAGTTATATAAAAACTCCCAATTCCCTTTAATAATGTCCCAATTTCAATCAGTCTTATCATTTTCAATGTTACATAAATTCAAACATTGTAGAGTGATTTTTTGATATTTTTCTGCTTTACTTGTGCTTGCCTTTCATTGAGGTATGTTACTTTCAAAATGCACTTGAGCTCTGGGCCTTTTCTTACGTTCTCAGTGTCACTGTTCCAATGCATAAACTCATCCTCTTTGCTGGTCATGCTCCCTGCAGGACACAGATGGCGCACTTAACAATGTGCCGTTTAGGAAGTATAATACAGAAAGGAACTCTTTTTTTGGAAAAAGGACTTGTTACATTATTATTAACTATAGTTACTATACTGTGAAATCAAACTTGAATTATTCCTTCTGTGTAACTGAAATTTTATACACTATGCCCAACATCTCCTCATTCCTTCTTTTCCAACTACCCAAGTGTCTGGTAACCACCTAGTCTCTGCTTCTATGAACTTGTTCCTTTTAGGTTCCACAGACAAGTGAGATCGTGTAGTACTTTTCTTTCTGTACCTGACGTATTTCACTCAGTATAATGTCCTCTAGATTCATGCGTGTTATCACAGGTGACAGAATTTTCTTCTTTTTAAAAGTTGAATAGAATTCCATTGTGTGTGTATCTATCTATCGTGTATGTGTGTGTATATATATATATGTATGTGTGTATATATATGTGTATATATATATATATAATTTCCTCTATCCATTTCTCTGTCAGTGGATACTATCTCTCACAATATCTTGCTGGGGGAGAGAGTGGAAAGTCCATACAAAGTGTGTTTTTTATCACCTGGTTTCTGAAAACCAGAAGCAGAGAAGGCTCTATTGAAATCACTGCGAAGTACATTTAGTTCATTCTGATTTCTCGTTATGCTGCCTCACAACTCATAGAGAGTAGGTTTGATTTTGTCTTGCTAAGGATTGCAGTGGTCAAACTGATTCGTTGTCACCAAGGGTTAAAAAAATTATGTTTCTCAGGCTGTAGTACATCAGATGTGAAGTGAATGCTACAAATCTGCTTAATGAGTCTTGAATGTGAGCAGTGTATTGGCATATTTAAGACAAATTGCAATTGTCAGAAATTCCTCTGTGGCTGCCTCACAGGCCTATGAATGGAGGTAGTTAAGCTATGATTTTCTACCAGTTTTAACCTTTAATTTTTTTTTTTTTTTTGGTTTGAAACTATGGAGGATGAATTTTCTCCAGAATGCCTCGTGGCAGATAGAGGAAATACCATCGAGTTCTCAAAGGAAAATCCTATAGCAACATGTAGTTAGTACGATCTTGCAAGTTCCAGGGAGAAAGTGCTGTGGATAATCTATCACAGAGAAACATGGCGTAAATTTAGAGACCTAGAAAGCTTGCAGAGGAGACAGCTCTCTTTGCCTCTGAGAGCCATTAATCATCGCCACACAAAGGGCATTGCTGGGTTGGGAGACGGAAGAATACAAGAGTCGTATGCTTCAGAATCCTGCTTGAAATAAAACAGAAGATTAAAGTACAAAACTTAGGTGGAGCAACCAAATTAGTTTCCAGGTCCTGCCACACTTTAATACTCACACTGTTTCCCTAATACGTATCTAGCCTTGAGATGTATGTGCATGCTGCTCCTTGATCTACCTTGTTAGAGACGCCGACTGATTTAGGAGTGAATATACTTCCGGGGCTGGCTTTATGGTGTAGCCTGCAAAGCTGCTGCCTGCGATGCCAACATCCCATATGGGCGTTGGTTCATGTCCCTGCTGCTCCACTTCCAATCCATCTCCCTGCTAATGGCCTGAAAGAAGCAGAAGAAGATGACCCAAGTAATTGGGTCCCTTCCATCCACATCAGAGACCTGGATGGAGTTTCTGGCTTCTGGCTTCTGCCTGGCCCGGCCCTGGCCATTGCAACTACTTGGGGAGTTAACCAGTGGGCAGAAGACCTCTGTCTCTCTTCTTTCTGTAACTTTTACTTTCAGATAAATAAATAATTTAAAAAGAAACACATGTTTTTTAAAAAAAGTGAATATGCTTCTAAATATTTGCTGTTTCATAATTATGAGCTGATCTGAAGTGAAGTCCCTAAGGATTGCTGAAAAAGTGAAACTTGAACTTTTGATGAGTAGCACTGCTAGGGGGGCCTCCGTTTCCACCTGATGCTCTCCAAGTAAGTGATTCCTCTACGCCTTCTAGCAGAAGCATTGTTTTGAAAGGCAAGAGGCCAGAGAAGGCCTGAAAAATCATGGCCATTGTTTCTGACAGTAGTTGGAGTATGGATCAGATTAAGCAAGAGCAGCAGTCCTGAGGGTTCCTGGGAGTGTCTCTCTCTGTGTTTGCCACACCAGTTCCTAGCCCTTGCCACTGTCCCTTTGATGGATAGTTGGAGCCCGAGCGTTAGGTGCAAGGATAGCTGGAGGCAAGGAAAGGTGGCACTCTGGAGACAGCTCTAGTTAATCTAGGGCTCTTGTTGGCTAGGGTTCACAAAGCCACAGAATGAATGTGGCACACCTTCCCTGGAAAGTCAATTTTACTAGATGATTTGGGATGAAAAAAATGGCCTTTCTGATATTAAAAGGAACCGCACATGTATTGTGATTTGGAAGGCAAAATGTGTGTGAATCGTAATTTAAAAGAGATTTTAAGGAAGATATAAATTTGTAGTAGGTAGGTTCAGACTGCCTTGCCCTCTCTCATCTCAGTGATGAAACTCCAGGCAACATTTATAGGCTCTTTATTGGGCATTTTTGAGCAATTAAATGTAATTGAAAGATAATAAGGACTTATTGTTGAGTAATCCCAAAGTTTAAACTGAAACTGAAGTTGAAATTTGGCAGTCCATTGGTGAATCTGACATATAGAGAAATTGTAATCAACAAACAAGTTTAGTTTGATCCATGCTGTGTTAATTCTTTCAATTAGTGGATAGCATTTATGAATCAAATTCTGCCTAAATATACAGTTTCTTTTAGGAGTGATGAGGCAGAGGATTTGACAGCACTGATTCGGGTCTGTAGCTTGGCAACATTGAGCTAGAACTGAACAGTGCTGCTCCATCCACAGTGTGCTCCAGGTCACCACAGAGAAACCTGCCTCATTTCCATAGCTCGTTCCATCTGTGACTCTTATGTCAACCTGGAGTTTTCCTTGTGATTTTCATAGGATTCATCTGACCTCCTGTTTTGGTCATGTACCTTCGTGACAACCATGCTGTCCTGGTTATCTGT
This sequence comes from Oryctolagus cuniculus, assembly GCF_964237555.1. Lineage (NCBI taxonomy): Eukaryota > Metazoa > Chordata > Mammalia > Lagomorpha > Leporidae > Oryctolagus > Oryctolagus cuniculus. The sequence goes on from NC_091441.1 coordinate 121,572,705, forward strand.
GAAGAGATTTATTTAGATTCCTTTGTATTCTGAGGGCTGTCATTGCTTAAATACTGATTTTCCTGCATACAGACAAGCTTTGGCATACAGTGCCTATACTAAAACTGAGCCTACAGGCTGGTATTTGCTAGATTGATGTCAGAAACCTAGTAAAGTTACCCATCCCTGCTTTTCACATTCTCTTTGAACAGGTGAAGTTAACTCCTTAAGTTGTGATGATTTATTTTACAACAATGTGAAAGGGCAAGCAACACTTGTACCGTAGAGGATAAAGTCTAGAGGAATTGGTTGTTTATCAGTGTTGGTGATGGAGGAAAGCCTCAGACACGGATTAGGGTCCTTCACTTACCGTCCCATGTTCTCAGGCCTGGGGACTAAGCTTGGAGGTGCTCAGCTTCCTTCTCTTGCTTGGATATTGTATCACCTGCCTTGTCTGTCTTACAAGCTTATTGGGAAGTTGGAGTGTAATAATGTAAATGAAATACTTTAAAAGAACATAAAATAAAAACCTGAAGACACGATGTTCATAATTGTAAACTGGTGGACTGTGTCTATGTCATTCTCTCTGTACTGTGGACTGTGTCTAGGTCATTCTCTCTGTACTGTGGACTGTGTCTAGGTCATTCTCTCTGTACTGTGACCAATATAATCCCCAATACAATTAAGTGTTTGGTAGTTGTACTTCCTGGTTGTGATAGAGTTTCCATTTTTAAGGACTGAAGAGAAAATTAAATTGCAGAAAAATGTATCTTTATTGTCCACGATCAGCCTTGAAATGATTAAAGAGTATCTTACTAACACTCTTCAAGTGAATTTCAGAGTGATCTACCACCAACTCCAAACAAAAAAAATATAGTTGATAAAACTGTGTTTGATTTTTATAGGTGCAGAGGTCATGGAGACTCAACTTTATATTCATTACTTGCTAACGCTATTTTCTCTCATGCACTGTGGATTTTTGAGGGTCTTTTTTCTTTCAAGCAGTCGGGAATGTGAATTTGTTTTATATTGATCTGCCTATGGCAGTTGATGTAACACCATCTTGTAGCAGACATGCTGCTGGTCATATCTCATTTTACCTTTAATAAAAATTTTAATGTTTTTTTTTTTGTTGATGGCAGAGACCATCAATGTTTTTCCCTGAACAGTTCTGAACAAGTTGTTTGATGTTTTCCAGCTTAGCCCTTAAATCTTATGTGATATGAATTAAAAATAATAATAATAATGAAAGAGATCCATGAGGGATTCTATCATCAGTCTCATTCTTTAGAGCTTTCAAAAGAAACTCCTGTGAGGCAGTAGGTTTTCTCCAGCCATGAATGTTTCTGGCATTTACATTCATATAGATAGGGTGGACAAGAATCCTTTGCAACAAGAAAGCAGAACACTATTTGTTCTGTTCCTTATGGTGTGCCACACTCAAAATTTTAAAAGCCATTTTAGAGTTGGACATGTAGAGCTTAGAACCATGGATATGTTGTGCCCTGTGAAAAATCATTTATTTAAAAAATCTATATCTGTCTGTTTGAGGAAGCTGAGAAACTTAGAGATTTGACTTTTAGGTAGATGATCCTGTTGATGTGTGAGGTACACTGTGACACAGAGTTATCCTAGACTCTGTATTTAGAAATGCCCTTCTAATGATAAGTACCTCATCCTGTATTTTTTTTTCCTCTTTATAACGCCACTACTGGTTGGTCTTCAGGTCCTGTTTAATCCAAGTGTGTTCTGATTCTCCGAGTGCTTCTGCAAAGCAGGATTTACTGGTGAAATGAGTGTTGCCATGGTTTGACGTCATCTTACATCATTGTTCCTCCTTGCATCTGGTTCTCTCTTCCTCTTGTGGTATTTGGTGATGAGTTAGTAGATAGAATTAGGAGCAAGAATATCAATACCATTACCTCTCTGGCTAACTGACTTTTGATTTCACTGTTTATGTCTCATTGACATTGATAATAAACACAGGATGGCATGCCTTCATCATAACTAGGGCACACACAGACTTTACTGCCTAGGTTGAGACACTTCAGCTAGCAGTTATGCTTACACAAGGGCTTCGCTGGACATGGGATGCACAATTACCCATGTGTCATGAGACACCTCACCTCCGAAGCCTGGCTCACATCCTAGTTTCTCTGTAGTGACTCTTCTGGTTTCCCTGGTTGGAAGTCATTTTCACCATGAATTCCTGTTTTATTAAGTGTATCCCTTTCTGCCTTGTCTTAACAGTTACTTAGGTACATTTCTTTCCTCCCCTCTTATAAGGACACAATGTACACTTATGCCATCTTTCTGCTTCCATAGCCTATTCACATTACCCTGTCACGACTAAGTACCGATAAATACTATTGATGAGTGAGTGAATGGATGGATATATGAGTCAGCCCAATACCAAAAGGCTGACAGCCTTTTCAGCTGTTACCTTTGTTTCTGCTTGAAATAAACAATCTACACACAAGCTATTTCACCATCACGTACCTCTCACGAGCCTTACGTTTCTGGGCAATTTTGACTGTTTTTTATTTCTTTCTCTCTCAGATCTATTTAAGTATCTTTTGGATTTGTATCTTCATTCCCTCTGTCAAAAATCCAAGTCCAGGACCTCAATTTCTCGTCAGTTTCCATTCTGAACACATAGCCCATCTAATCTATCTAAAATAGAATTCCAGTGTTGCTCCCCTGTTTCAGAACTAAGTCTTTTCTAACAGCCTGGAGGCTGAAATTCAAACTCCTTGAACTGACATTTAAGGTTCTTCATTAACTGAGTATAATTTACAGATTCAACTTTGTCTTTTGAATTTTTTATTCCTTTTCTTTAGAATTAGCTCTCATCATCTGATTCCTTTGCCTAAAAAAGCAAGTTCAAATCTGGTTCATTTTTAATCTTCTACCCTCATCTCCTGCTGTTTTCTCCTCCGTTCTCTGCACTCTGTCTAACACCAAGCTATTTGCAATTCTCAGCTCATTTCTTAAATATCCACAGCTTTGAAGGTGATACTTATTCTGTGAGATAACGTGTTTCTTTTCATGCTTGTATTTTCTTACTGGGTGTTTTAGACTTAGCATTGCTATTACCGCCTTGTGACCTTTTCCTCGCCACCTCCTACTCCACAGGCACCAGTAGGTCTTAAGTCCTTCTGTGTGTCTCTGTTTGCCAAGCACTGCCTACTGTGTTTCACATGGAAATTACTGACACGTCTTTCTCTTTTGGATGAAGAGTTTCTTGAGTCAGGGACTTCATTTTCTTTATTTATATTTCTTAGACCTAAGAGTGGTTAGTATATAATAGGTTCTCAACAAATATTGACAGTGATATCAACTGTGTCTTATATTTGTTGAATACTGGCTGTGTGGTAAGTATTACTTTGTTTAGTTTCATTTGATTTTATCCTCATAACCAGCTTCTAAGGTAGCCATGATTACTGCCTTCACATCAGAGATGAGGAAATGCAGAGACTCAGGCTGACTAAGTAGCTTACCCCGTGATGCACAACTATAGATGCCAGGGGCATAGTGTTGTGTAGTAGAGGCTTAAGCCGCTGCCTGTGATGGTGGCATCTTATGTGGGCACCAGTTCATATCCAGTGTTCCACTTCTGATCCAGTACCCTGCTCTTGTCCTAGTTAAAAGAGCTGAGGATGACCCAAGTGTTTTGGCCCTGCCACCCACATGGGAGACCTGGATGAAACTCCTGATTGCTGGCTTCAGCATGGCCCAACCCTGGCCATTGCGGCCATCTGGGGAGTTTACCAGTGGATGGAAGATCTCTTCTTTGTAACTCTTTCAAATAAATAAATGGATCTTGAAAGGAAAGAAAGAGAGAGAGAGAGAGAGAGAGAGAGAGAGAAAGTGAAGGAAAGGTGGGAGGGAGGGAGGCAGGGAGGAAGGGAGGGAAAAGCAAATGACAGACCAGGATCAAAAGGCAGTCTACCAAATTGCCAAGCTCATATATTTAAATGTTGTATATTATTCATTTCTATTTCCCAATTTTCATACATTTATGGAAGAAATGCCTTCCTAGTATTTTCCTCCTTCAGCTTTTTTATATTTTAGAGCACACCCAAAATCTGCTTCCTAACCATTTCTTTCCTAACTCTGTCAGTGTTGTCCTCTCATATGTCCACTCATTTGGCCATATTTGTCACAAAGTATAGTCATTTGGCATGTAGGCCATGACATGTATCATTATTCTAATCTATTTACTTACTCTGTATTTGGATTATTTTCTCTCTTTAAATCATGTTCTGTCCCACCTCCTCAGATACCCAAATAATTGCTATAGTTCTGGACACATAGAATTTTATTAAGAATTTTTTTACTTGATACTATATATTTTGGTTTTCCTTATATGAGTCTTTAAGATCTGAGTGGGGCTGGGAATCTGATAAAGTTAACAGATTTGAAGATTTACCCTTGTTATATTCTCTTTACTAAGGAAAGGGTTAAATAAATTCAACAAAGAGAGAAGGTAAAACAAGATATCAAAATAGTGATAACAACAGTGGCAAAGAGGCTTCGTGTAGAAAGCCTTCTTTGAAATGAAGTTCACCTCCCTCTGAAGGTAGAAGAGGAAGCTGAGGGAAACCTGCCTCGTCACTGGCTGTTGTTAGAATTCGTTGCTTTAGCACGGAGCCTGGTGGAGGGAGCTCCTGTGGACCTCGGTGTCGCTCCCCCTCTCCGTGGAGGAACGACACAGGACCCTGCGCTGTTCTTTCGTCTGCTCGGCCCTCCCCGGGTTTGCTGCTGGTTCTTCCCGGGTTGGCTACCGTCCCTTCCACCTCCATGGAAGGGCGGTTCCCCCTGCCACATTCCCCACTTCCGCGGGGGAGCGGCACACCGCCGGCCGGCTCTCTCGGGGGCTGCACAGGTGTTCCTCAGGTAGATGTTCCCCTTAGATGTTCCTGGTGCATGCCGTCTCTCTCCTCCTTTATAGTCCTCTTCCACCAATCCCAACTCGGCTGCCCACACGCCGAGTACGCTGCTCTCCTCCAATCAGGAGCAGGATCAGCTCCTGGAGGTCATCACTCAAGTTGGCAAGAGGCAGCTGCGTAGAAGCTGTTTTCTCCTCTCCCAGCGCCATATTGTGGGAGAGCAGATGCATAGAATAAGTCTTAATTCCAGTAACTCAGTCCAGTCCAGGTTGCTCCCCACACCTCAGCTGTGGGCTTTTTACTGAGGCAAGGGCATCTCTGCGTGAACATGAAAACGGCCACTTGCTAAGATTGGGCACCGAAGAGAATTTCAGAATCATCTCTGCTTCTGGATGGGAATGCCCTTTGGATGGCACTGGATTTCAGAGGAGATTGTGACAGTGAGCCATTGAGCAGGACAGACAGCCACAAAGCCCCAACAAAGGATTAAAGAAGTGGCTAATCCTCCGCCTGTGGCGCCAGCACCCTGGGGTTCTAGTCCCGGTTGGGGCGCCGGATTCTGTCCCGGTTGCCCCTCTTCCAGGCCAGCTCTCTGCTGTGGCCAGGGAGGGCAGTGGAGGATGGCCCAAGTGCTTGGGCCCTGCACCCCATGGGAGACCAGGAGAAGCACCTGGCTCCTGGCTTCAGATCAGCGCAGTGCACGGGCCACAGTGGCCATTTTTGGGGGGTGAACCAACGGAAGGAAGACCTTTCTCTCTGTCTCTCTCTCTCTCTCACTGTCTAACTCTGCCTGTTAAAAGAGAGAGAGAGAGAGAGAAGGGAGTGGTGACTACTGGCCTGTGCAATACACTGGACAAGTATGTGCAGCTGGCTACAACGCCAGAGCGGCACATCCAAGCTATTCCTTTCCTGTGCTGACTTGGTGTTTTGGGAGAAGAGGTGGTAACTGGATGACTAAATGACTGAATGGTGCAGTTGTCCTTTGAGGGGGTTCACATGTTATTTAGTGGTCTCCTAAAAACTGCATGCTCAAAGTTGAAATGAAGCTGGAGTATCCAGAATAATGAATGTTTTTTAAACTTGGCTGTGAAAGTTATGTCTTTGCCAGTACATGATGGCCCCAAAGAAAGTCCTCCTTCATAACCATTATTGCCAGTGGACGTGTTGTTCACATTAGTCCTGCCAACCTACCAAACCTGGGAGAATTGCTATTTTTCTTTTAGGTTCTAGTTAATTTAATTTCAACACAAGTTAATTTCTGTTCAAGCAGTGAAGGACTGTTATCCTATTTGAGGTTGTCTTAAAGGCTGCAACATGTTGTTTGTCAAGTCGCATCCTAGTTGGTGGAGACTGAACAGTGGTCTCCCCCAAGTCTGTCTTCATGACGTCTGTGTTGTAGGTGGTGACATGAGTGACCCTGGAGTGGGGGGTGTTGTGCTTGCAGTTGTAAGGAGATGGCCCCGGAAGGCCTCCGTGAGAAGGTGACATTTGCTTGCAGGCATAGAGGAGATAAAGGTACACAACAGTTGTTTGTAGAACATTTGTTGGGTGAGGCAATGTGAATATTATATCCGTGTAAGGTGAAGTTTGTCTGCTGGACCAAGTAGGGAAAGGAATTCAGAGTTTTATTTTTGCCTGTTTCCTGTGGTCAAATGTCAGTTTCATGGTATTGTAAAATCCCTGCTGGCCTTACCGGGTGTGGGGAGTGAAATCAGGGAACATGCATGGGTGTCAAAGTTTATCTGCACCCAAAGAAATGTGTCTTTTAATTCAGTTTTCCACACCTTTTGACATCCCTCATAGGTGGGAAGAAGGAATGGCCAGGAATAGGCATACGGAGGCAAATGATGGGAGCAGACCACAGGTGTTTAGAGGGAATGCTCCAGGAGCAGTTCGGAGACTGCTGGGACCCATCTTCCCTCCCCGACCTCTCAGTCCTGGCAGCTTAGGAAGATTCGCATGTGCTACGCCTTCTCAGCATTGTATTAGCATGTGCATTTTTCCCAGATCAAGCTCTCAATCATTAATTTCCCTTCAGAAACTTTTTCAGGCTGTTAATAAAAATAAATTATCAGTAATTGCTAGAAGCAGCTGATTTGTCTGAGATTATCACTGAAGTATAAAATGCAATTTAGAATCTCATTATGATTATTATCCTATTTCATACACTAAATATGGTGACCTTCTCATTTAGAAATTTAAGATGCTTATTAGATAAATGTTAAAATGGTGCTGGTATAATTGTAATTATCTTTTCTAGTTTCCTTTCCATTTGCTTATATAATATTTTGATTTAAAGGCTTTGGGGGATGAGAGAAAGGTAATGACCATTTCTCCCCTTACTTCCGTGAAACTGGACATTAAAGAAACTTCTAAAACAATGCCCTTCTCAAAGTTTTACTTTTTGGAAAGATAGCTTTCTTGTAAAGTGTCTTTTTAAAAGATTTTATTTACTTATTTAATTGATAGAATTACTGACAGAAGAGGGAGGGAGAGACAGAGAGAAAAAGGTTTTCCATCGGCTGGTTAACTCCCCAAACAGCCACAACTGCTCTGGAGCTAGGCCCTTTAGGAGCTTCTTGTCCCAATTATCTGGAAATTAGGTGGGGCAGCCTTTGGTTGCCTCTGGGCAAGCAGATACAAGGTCAGGTTGGGAGGAGCTTGGTTTTGTGAGTCTAGTCTGGTTGCTATACTGCTCAGTAGCAGTTCTCACTCTTGCCTCACCTTTATGTAAACTCTGGCCACAATTTATATTCTCCACTCAGCAAACTCAAACCCTAAGTTCCTCATACCCACCCTTAGAAAGCAGTCATCTTGGACATGCCTTTGTGGGGACTTGCGGAATACCCTCAGCAGTTTACTAATTATTGTTTCTAGCCACACATATATTTCCTTAGAATTCTGGGAAACACTCGTTATCATCTCATTATATTTATACAATAGTTTGGTGCTCCAAGATCAATGTGTGATCTTCCTCTGTTTGAGGGCCTTGCTGACCTGAGTAGTTAGCCCACCCCCTAAACTGTCTTTGAGTCTGTGATACAGAGTGGATCTTCTACGTTAGTTTGTTTAGAATGCCTGGGCAATGTCTATTTCTTTAATGAATGAATTAGGACATATAAAATTTGTATTTCATGGATGTGGGGACTGCAGGCAGTGGCTTTACCCGCTAGGCCACAGCAATGGCCACCCTCTCCTCATCTTTAAACAAGATACCTCTCAGTATGTCTTTAAATTCTAAGCATCATAACCATAGGCTTTTGCAAGGTACAAAGAAAATCAACAAGTACTATTTACCCACCAGTAAAGTAGTGACCTCTCAGGCTACAAGGGAGAGGTGGTCCTGTTCTCAGTTTACTGAGTAGTGTTGCCGATTGAGCTCGAAGCAGTACCGTCAGTCAGAGACCGTACTTTGTCCTGAGTGCCGACAGGAAGAGACTTAAGTCTTCAGCTTCTTACTCCAGATTTCCCTGTGTTTCATCTCTTTGCCTTGATTCTGGAGAAGTTTAGTTCTTCCTGGTCACATAATTTTTGTGTGCTTTTCTAGGGAATTGTGTCTGGGAGAGTTTTATGCACAGCTTCCCAAGCAGATTATCTATAGCAGAGGTGGTTTGTTTCACCCGGGAAGATGTGATTCCATTGTCTGCAGTTACTGTTGAGTGGGGAGCAGCAGCACATGTGCAGAGAACCTGGAGCTGGTCCTTGCTAACTGTCATTTTCTGTTTGGTAAATTGCATTTCTGGAAACACCTGCTCCTGTGTGTATGCTTCTGTAGTCAACCTGCTGGGTCTTGTGACTTGAAAGCATCCTTGGCTATTCTCCTGGACTTCACTAGTAGAGTCATAAGGAATAAGAAGCAGGGGTTGTGAGTTTGTCCAGGCTCACGGAAAGGATACCTCTCATCCTTAAATGATTTCTGAAGGAGGTGGCATGGGGCCAGATCCTCCGCTACTTTCCTATGACTCCCTCTGGATATTTTTGTGCCACTTGCTCCAAGGACCTTTTCTCTTCTGAAACAGCATTGTTTTTGTGAAAAATTACCCATACTGTAAACTTGGAAACAAAGTATAAAGACAAAGAAGAAAGCAGAATCCATCCCCATCTTGCCACCCAGAGAAAACGTGGTAACAACTGGTGAGCAAAGCATGAAGTCCATTTCTAATGGCAGCCTTTTTGGAATGCCTGGATGCCAAGGATGGTGTCCTGCTTTGCCTGGTTTGTGTTGATGTGCTTTATCTCTTCCCCAGCCAGCCAGCTCTCGGAGGATAGGACTGGGGTCTAATACATCTTTTCAGAGTGTGGAACAAGGTGTTGCACATACTTGGTAGACAATCAAAGAGCACTTTTTAAAATAAAGAAGTCAGAGATGTAGGTTCTGTAAGACCCTGATTCTGGATGGAATGTGCTGTGCGTGGAGCACAAGGCACGAGGAAGCCAGTGATAGCAGATGACTGGGGAGTGGCTGAAGTAAGAAGGCTTATGGATTTTTCTGTGCTTCTCCTAGCGTCTCACAGTGGCTCAGGCTACAGTGCGCAGATGCCCTGCTGACAGTGATTCGGTGCTGTGTTCTGTGGATGCGACCTCATAAGCTTAAATGGAGCTCCCCACAATGATACTGAACACTGGCAATCAGGTTTCAGGGTTTGATTGCCGAATTTCTGCAGCTTTCGTATTCCAGTGACTTCTTTAGTAGTCTGTCTCTTGGCAGAAGTGCAGGACAATAGCTCAAATGGAATGTTTACGGGGTAGATGGATTTTGAGGTTCCACGTATGTACCATCCAACAAAGTGCAAATTACAATATTAATAACCTATCAGTTTGCTGTCTTCTAATCAGCAGTGAGGTGTGGGAACAAGGCTGTACCCCCGCAGATGGCCCAGGATTCCTGCCTTTTCCGTCTGGGCACGTTTATCCACAGGGTGCATTGCCATCCAACAGAGGGGCCTGCCACTGTCTCTAGTATTCTAGACCCAGGAGACATTTAGTTATGTTTAAATGAATGTTTTTGCAGTGTAACTGGAGGAGAAACTTTTAAGTATATGGATCCCTTCCAGGCCCTGCACCTGTCTGGCCTTTTATCTGCTGGTTAGTGCTCACACAGAAAGAGAAATCTAAACGGACATTGATTTTGTCATCTAGAATAAACTGACTTAACTCACCTGTAACATTTTCCTAAAGACTCTCATTTTCCCTTTTTTCTTTTTTCCCTAGTATAGTTATACCCATTCTCTCTCCAATCTCTCCAAATAGAGTATAACGTCTTTCTGCTTTTGAACTTTCATTGGACGGTAGCATGTGGAGACACATCACACAGTTAAAATATGACTGACTGAGTGGTTACTGAATACCATTCGAAAGCTAAATAGGTTACTAGTGGGCACCTTATACTAATCTCTGACTCTAGCAATACTGGCCTTAGAACTTTGGTTGTCACCAGAGTAAGTCTGTTGGAAAAACCTTAATGTAATTGTAATAAACCTTGTTATTAAAACATTTTCACCTTTTTATTTTTAAATGATTTCATATATAGGAACTTTTCAAAGCAGTGAAAGCAATTTACATATATCCTTTACAGGTTTCCTAAATGTTAATATTTTCCCATATTTGCTTTATCAACATTTACTTACATAGTTTTTCTGTTGTTTGAAAGAAAGGTATAGGCATCCTTAAGGAGGATTTTAGACAAAGAAAAATATATCCTTAAGCTCAGAGGTTTCAGTTAGTCCTTGTATCTTAACCCTGTAGGGTATGTTTGAGCTACAGCTAGAAAAATACCTTTGCAGCAACACTGGTCATGTGTGATTGAATTACTGGTTAGTCAAATTGATGCATACAAATCCCGTATTATCCAATTTGTTAGCTATAACCCTCTGACAGAAGGTGTGGTCACCACATTTTATTTCTGAAGAAACTGAGGTGAAGTAATTAGGCCATGGTCAAATTAATCAACGGTGGAAGTGAGCACAGGTGGCCTGTCTGCTCCAGAGCACTTTCTGTTAACTGCCACCCCTGGCTTCCAGCTACTGGGAGACGTGTGACGGAACTGAGATGCACCAAGTAAAGGACTCAGCTGTGACGTTTACCGTGTGCTAGGGACTGTGCCAGACCACGACTACACACTGTGACAGAACCTGTTCTTAGGGGCTCGCCTCACCGGAGGCAGACGGGTGCGTTCATCTGTACAGGCAGAATTTCTGAGTACAGGTGCTAAGGAGCGTCACCCAGGGAGGCCGTTCTCTCTGCACCATCTCGAATCAGGAGACGGTGTCTGGCCAAAACATTACTGCTTGATGTGGGGACTCCTTCAGGAGCTAGAAGGGAACTCATACCAACTCCAGAGACATGCTTCTGGATCCAGCTGCTGGCTGCTGCTATGACTTTGAACCCCACCATGCCATTTCCTTACCTGTAGAAACGGGATGACCCAGCACTGATCTCATGGGTGCTGCCACCTGGGAAGACTCGGGTGTTGTTGCATCCAGGACGGCTGGGTGTCAGGTCAGCACTAAGATGAATGGCTTCTCAGAAGATAAAGAGGCAGACTCAGATGAAAGATTTTAGTGTGGGGAAACTGGGGGCACTCTGTGACCAGAGGCCCCAGTGTCTGGTTCCTCCTACTTTTTATTATCAGTGGTGGTGTAATTGATTAATCATAAAAAAAATTTGGAGTTTTGTGAAAATGGGATCTTGTGATGGAATTTTTTTTTTTTTTTTTTGACAGGCAGAGTGACAATGAGAGAGAGAGACAGAGAGAAAGGTCTTCCTTTTCCGTTGGTTCACCCCTCAATGGCCGCTGCGGCATGGCGCGCTGCAGCCATTGCACCGCGCTGATCCGAAGCCAGGAGCCAGGTGCTTCTCCTGGTCTCCCACGCGGGTGCAGGGCCCAAGCACTTGGGCCATCCTCCACTGCACTCCTGGGCCCCAGCAGAGATCTGGACTGGAAGAGGAACAACCGGGACAGAATCCAGCACCCCAACCGGGACTAGAACCTGGGGTACTGGCGTTGCAGGTGGAGGATTAGCCTGTTGAGTCACAGTACCAGCCTTGTGATAGAAGTTTAAACACAGTGAACCGGGAACAATAGGGAGTTTCAGTGGCTGGAGTCCACAGCATTTCCTTAGCTGCTTCGGCATACATGTCAACTGACCTTTGTCATTATTAAGATAACTTGAGTGGCCACCTTTGCAATCCAGCCAAGCATGCCTTCAGCAGAATTCAGGCCATGCAGTGGTCTCTGAAATTGAGGCCTTTAATAGAATTTGTGCCACGCGGTAATCCCTGGCAGCTTGTGCTAGCCCGCACTGATGATCACTCACAGATTTCTGCAGAGCCCACCTTCATTTGCCCATGACCTGCCATCAACTTCCTTTTTGTAATTAGGTGTCTTATTTCCCATATTCTTTTTCCCCATGTCATGATACATTTCTTGAGGAAAGAGTCTGAATAGTAGCTCCATTTATAATGAAGGGTTGACTTACTGAGGTCAACCAACTCATTTAACTTCTTGAGTATTAAAACATGATACTTGGTAATTATTATTGTTAATGCTACCATTATCGTTTTCATACGAGTTCAGGAACTAAGTCAGATTGCCAGTGCCTAAATTGTTACTTCCTATTTATGACCTGGGGCAAGATACTTAATCATTTTAAGTCTTGATTGTCTTTCTATTCTATGAATTAAGTACTATTTTGCCCCTAACATTCAGTTGTGCTTGTCGTATGACAAATAAATCCCAGTTATTTCATGTCTATTCTCCTTCTCTGCTCTCGGTTTTTTTTTTTTTTCCCCAATACCATTTGTGTTCTTACAGAATGCCTTATCTGTCACAGTGGTGTCCTGATATCACTTTTGACCAGGAGTCAAATTTCCTAGCAGAGGGTGTGCCATCATCAGTGCATGTCCATGGAATTTATTGGCCTTATCATGTGCCATGTTGTTACTGGCTAAAATTAGGGCCAGACAGCTTGACAACACGTCAGAGACAAGAGTTAATGCAAGAGAACGGGTTTATTCAGGTGATCACTCAGGAAAGAGTGGACCATTTGACCCCAAATATGCCCCTCCTGATTTACAGGCCAGCAGGAAGACTTTTGAAAGGCTTAAGGGAGGCTGGCACCGTGGCTCACTTGGTTAATCCTCCGCCTGTGGCGCCGGCATCCCGGGCTCTAGTCCCGGTTGGGGCCCTGGATTCTATCCTGGTCCCTTCTCTTCCAGTCAAGTTCTCTGCTGTGGCCTGAGAAAGCAGTGGAGGATGGCCCAGGTGCTTGGGCCCCTGCACTCGCATGGGAGACCAGGAGGAAGCACCTGGCTTCCGATCGGCACAGCGCGCCGGCTGTAGCAGCCATTTTGGGGGGTGAACCAATGGAAGGAAGACCTTTCTCTCTGTCTCTCACACTAACTCTGCCTGACAAACAACAATAACAACAACAACAAAAAGACTTAAGGGAAATTGGGGGAGGTTGTCAAATAAATTTTCAAGGGTAGATGCTGGTGCCACTTAAGTGGAAGCTTCTCTGATATGAAACTTGGCCGTCTGTCCCTGTAATCAGCCTCTGAAATTCTTAGGTATACATTTTGATCAACCACAAGATTAGCAACTGCCTTTTGTTAATTAGAATGTGGAACGGAAATGAAGATGGACTTCTTTACAATTACAAATGTGTATCTAGTCCCAAGGTTAGAATATGCAAAGGGAAAAGGAAAGCATAGTATGGTTACATCACCTGGAAGCAGCTTAACAGGGTAGCGGAATGACCTATTGCAGGCTTAGTTATGCAATGGGCAGAATGACAACATTTGACAAATGTGAGTGCTGTCCTTTGTGCTATGGTAGGCACATATGCCTTAACACCAGTTGTCAGGAAATAGTACCATCCCCTACAGCCAGAATGCCAAATCCAGAGAGCGGAGGTGGAGCTGGGATTGATTTGTGTTACAGCTGCAGCAGATGATCCATTTGGAAGAACTGGGCGTCCTGATGCTCGGAAAGCAAGCTTCTAGAAGAGGTACCATCAAAGTCCCACTGATTTGGAAACTGAAATTTGAGCTGCTCATGTCACTGAGCCACCATACAACGAAGGAGTCATTGTACTTAGTGGGGTGGTTTGTCCGGATTGCCAGGGAAAATGATTGCTGGCCAGTGGGGGCAAAGAGCACTATGTCTGGGACACAGAGAATGGAGTCGCAGATGGCTTAGTGCTCTGTCAGCAGTTTTGGTCAACCTACTGCAGTGGCCCAGCAAAGACAAAACCTCCAAAGACTGGGTCCCTTTATCAGCAAAGAACACCATGGAGTGGAGAGGCAGGCAAAGGGTGGCAGAACGTGGATCAGAAGTGGAGAGAGGTTGGTTGCTATGCTTTGAATTTAGGCTTTATGCTCATGCAAAAGCTGCAGGAACTGTAACAGTTATATTTTATGTTAACTAGTTGTCCCTACCTCCTTGCTATTCTTTTATAAAAAGATGGTGGTTGCTCAAGTTTTAGTGTTTCAATTGGGAAGATGACTGATTGACACCATCTGATCCTGACTTGGCATTTTTTTTCAGTTGATTGGAGATAAGCATTGATGATGGTGAGGGGAGTTAAGGAAGGATAGATGGAGTTTAATATCTTGTCTCCCCTCCAGATCCACTTTTCACCCTTCTCCACCCCACTGTGTGTCCCAGGAGGGTCACGCTAGTGCATTGTGTCAGTGGATCCCTTGACATACAGGTCCAGTTGTGATTCATCAGTGGAGGGAGGAGCCATAGCAGTAGATCGGAGGGCAGGGGCACTGTGTGTTCCAGTATCTATTCCGTCTAGTTTTTCTTACCTCATCACAAAGGTTGTCTGTTTGATTCTGAAAGCCAAGGCTGCTGTTTACATTTAGTGCCCTCTGGGAGTTCCTGAGTGCTGTTGCTGGCCTCGGGTTACTGCTACACCCTTTAAACTCTGCTGGGACCAGACTGATGTGCTGCCTTAATAGATTGTTATGAGGACTGGAGATAATGAATGCAGATCACTCAGTGCAGTGACTAGCGCTTGGTAGGCAGTCAAAATGATAATCCCCCCCCAAATCCCTTTAAATTCCAACTTCTAATGATTGCTTAAAGAATTAGCAGTGCTTTAGGAAATAAGTGAGATAATGTATGGGACATGTTTTGTTAAGTGTAATTCAATATATAAACTCAAGATATAGTTTTGTTAGATTCCCCAAGCCTTAGAAGTATTACTTAAAAAGAATTTTCTTGCCATAGTCAGACACAATTAAGTTTTTCTCAGAAATGGAGTAGGCGAGAAACTTTAACTGCAGATTTCCATGCAAATCTCATTGAGTTAAAACATTTGCACATCTTCTGCAGGCTCTTGGTCTTTGGTTTTAGATTTCCTATTCCCATTTCCTCTTCTTTCTAGCCCAACGAAGCATGGACATCACAATGAGTAGATGAAAAGGTAATTGCTCCTCTGTCTTATTATAGAAAAAAAGCAAAAAGCAATGGAAAAAAATATCTTGGAATGTGGAGGAATTATTAAGTCTGCCAGTGGCTTTCTATAGCACTCTGACATGAGGAAGGAAATGGCAGGGCAAACAGGAGTTGATTTTCCTTCTGCTGCCAATTTTTTCAAAGCACAAATCAGGATTATTAGGAGGCCTAGTGGGGGTGAGGGGAAAATTGTGCCAGGGTGCAAGTCTTGCTGTCTATGTCCATGTGGTGAGTAATCACTAGGGTAGCTCTTTAAATGTACTACACTAGCTTAATGATGCTCACCACTTCTCGTTGTGTCCCATGTCATTTCATTTTCCTTCCAAATGCACGAGTTTGAAGACATTACCTGAGCAAAGAAATGTAGCGTGTGTTCATTAACAGTCTAGCTGCAGCGTAGTCCTTCTGGACTGTGGAGGTACTGCAGAGCACAGTGGAAGCGAGCGTGCCATCTGCTCTTGACATGGGTTCTTCTCGGTCTCCCACTTGCAGGCCATTATCCCAGCCTCAGTTTCCTTCTCTGTCACTGGGGCTAATGATTTTATCTTGTTAGGACAGTCAGGTGTAACAATGAGTGAACAAGCCCTTTATCAAATGTCAAGTATTGTGCTGATTAAAGGGTTATTATTTGTCAGCTAATAATCTATCATGAACACATTGGACTTTTAGCAGACTGTATCAATTATGAAAAAAAGACCAAAAATTGCTTAGTGATTGAGTAAAGTATTGATGACATTGTCTACAAAAGCAAATCTGATTGAATGTCTTCATGTGCGTGCCCATAAAAGTGTCTGGAATAGTGACAGGCATATGTTAAAGTCTCAGTAGACGTTTGTTTACTTCTTTAATAAAACATTGGAGACACATATTTTTCCTTTTCTGTGAGAACTACCCATTACCAGGACATCTTTCGTTACAATCAGAACATCAGCTGTGAGGCTCCCGATGATACTGACACCACTTGGTAGAGAACCTTTTACTTGCCATCTTTGTGATTCTCTCAGCATGTGAATGAAGATGGCATAACAGGTTCTATTGTTATTATCCAGATATATCTTAGAAAGTTACCAAGATTTTGAACACCTGAGTTTGTGACTCTATGGTAGACTGCCTGTTGCTAACTTTGGCCTTTTGATCAATACACTTAAAGGCAGTCACAGCGGGGATAGCTGTTTGCTTCCATCTTCTAGGCAAGAGTTTTGCTGGGCCCAGGAGCTCTTTCTTCCTGGGGACTGGCTGATTCATGTTGGTGATGATGGGGCTGAGGAGCTGGCTGAACTGCTGGGAATGGTGCTGTGAGGGAGGGAAGGTTCAGGCTGAGGTCTAGGAAGAGGGCTGAGATGGTGTTGGAGGAGATAAATACAGAATGAGCTCTGAGTGCAGCTGACTGGCAGTGGGACAGAAGGGAAGGTGTGAACTCACTCACTGCACATCATCATTGCCTGTTCAGCCTTGGCTTCTCTAGAAAACATTGAAAACAGACATTCCTCAAGACATTTTAGGGTCTTAGTGAACTTGAAAACTGGAAGGGCCTAGAGGTCATGCTGTCTTCCCTTGAACTTTACTGATTAATTATTCCTAAATTCATGCAGCCTGCTAGTTTGGTATGTAAGAGCTTTATTTATTTAATGCATGCTTCTATAGCATTAACAGTGGGCCAGGCATCCTTACAAGGGTTTACAAAAAATGATTGGTTCTGCATAAACCACAGGAGAAAGTTACTACAGGTCTGTAGTCCCTTGGGCCCTTTATTTGCAATTCTGAATTTCAGAAGATTCTGAAGAAATGTAATTTTTTGAAAGTTGGTACAAATGCATTTGATTGTAAAAGTTTTTTTTTTTTTTTTTAAAGTTGGCCAGTGCCGCAGCTCAATAGGCTAATCCTCCACCTGCAACGCCCGTACCCCAGGTTCTAGTCCCTGTTGGGGTGTTGGATTCTGTCCTGGTTGCCCCTCTTCCAGTCCAGCTCTCTGCTGTGGCCCGGGAGTGCAGTGGAGGATGGCCCAACTGCTTGGGCCCTGCACCCACATGGGAGACCAGGAGAAGCACCTGGCTCCTGCCATCGGATCAGTGTGGCGCACCAGCCGCAGCGGCCATTGGGGGGTGAACCAACGGAAAAGGAAGACCTTTCTCTCTGTCTCTCTCTCTCTCGCTGTCCACTCTGCCTGCCAAAAACAAAAACAAAAACCAAAAAAAAAAGTTGATCCCAGTTGACATGAATCTACTTCCTATATTTGTCCCATACTGTGCTAATGCCATATATTTTCTTCAAAACAAATGAAAACATGTAATTATGCAGTTCTGCCCAAGATTCTGTTGGCAGTGTTATAGAATATTTAATATAACCTCATACCTTTTAAAAATCCTAAGAGTTCTGAAACTCAGAAAAATATCTGGCCCTGATAATTTTGGAACTCACGTTGTTACTCCTGTTTTGTAGATGAGAAGACTGAGACAGAGACTGCAGGATTTGTGCAGGAGTGCACAGTGCATATCCTGAGCTTCTGATTCAGGAAGTGTGGGTTGGGAGTCTGTGCTTTTAGCCAGTGTGTGTCTGAGTCCCCAGCATGGGGTCAGTGCTCTGCTCACATGCCCACCATGGATTAGGAGGATGCCTTCCATGACCCTGCCCAGACACTTTGTGTACACACGCTATCATGGGGGTTCAGATACCCCCAGGCTCTGCTTATGCACCACTTCCGTTCTGTCATTATTCAGTCTCTACTAATTTGTTTGCTGTTGGGCAGCCACAGTGATCTTCCCAAATGCAAATCTGTTTCATATTATGGCTTCTCTGCCAAGCTCTGCCTCAGTGCCTTTCTGTCGCATATAATGAGCGCTAAAATCCTGTACTTGGCGTGGTTGGATCATGCCTGCCTCCATCCTCAGTGCATCCCCTGGCTCCAGAGGCTTCAGCTGTTTGATGGCTTTGTGGCACCTCTTGCTGCAGGGCCTTGGCACATGCTATCCCCTCTCCCGGAAAGACAGTTCTCCTCTTTACCCAGTTATTTCTCTAGGGATGTTGTTTAATTCCTAACAGTTACCACAGTTTCCATTTATTTGTGTTATTATTGCATGGGTGTCTGACTTACCTCTAAACTGTGAGCTCCATGAAGGCCGAATTGTTGGCATTTTTGCTAACTGTTGTGGCTCCATTTCCCAGTAGCACTCACTCAGGAAAAGATGAACACAAATTTGTTGAATACAATGGAAGAATGGCTTTTGGACAAAATGTAAGTCTTGGAGGAGAGGTAAATACAGAAGGAAGTCAAAGTGTAACTGACTGGCCAGTGGGACAGAAGAGATGGAAGGGCAAAGTATAAACTCACTGTACATCACCATTACCTGTTCAGCCTTGGCTTCTCTAGAAAACATGAAAACAGATATTCCTCAAGACATTTTAGGGTCTTAGCGAACTTGAAAACTGGAAGGGCCTAGAGGTCATGCTGTCTTCCCTTGCATTTGATGATTTGTGTGTTCAGTCACGGGACAAACTATCATCATCACCTTTTAGGTATCACAGAGCTGCCTTTTCAGGAGTTCTTCAAAAGTTTGTGATTCAAGATGCTTCCATAGCCTCGACAGCCCATGACCAGAGCCTCGGCGACCACTGACGTCATAAATAAGAGTGTCAACTGTTAGATCAACAACAGGAGTCACTGTGCACCTACTCCCCATGTAGGACCTCTGTCCTTAATAAGTTGTACTATGAGAATTAACTGCAAAGCCTGTTCTCAAAATGTGCTTTATATGCTGTGTATGTGTGTGGGTGCAAACTGTTAAAATCTTTACTTGGCATAGAGTTGATCCTCTGTATATTAAGTTAAACTAAAAATGAACCATAATGAAAAATGGAATGGGAGAGGGAATAGGAGGTGGGACGGGAGTTGGGGTGGCAGGGTGGGTATGGGGGAAAGAACCACTATATTCCTAAAATTGTACCTATGAAAAATGCATTCATTAAATAAAAGCTTTGAAAAATAAAAGTTGTGACTACCTGGAGGATTTCATTTTTCGCTGCCATGATAGTGTTTCCATGGGCTCTCTGGCCCTGTTCCTGCTCACCTAGAAGGGACAGCAGAACACAGAGAGTCCCCGGTGCTCCTCCGACTGCAGCCTTCCCGCTGAGCAGTACTGAGGGCTGTCCACTGGGAGTCTGTGTGCAGTGCAATAAGCCAGGTTGCTTGTGGGGAAGCTGTGCTACCTATTTGTTTATTTATTTTTTAAACACAAGTATATTTGTGAGATTGTCTGTAGGCCTCTAGAAACTTATCCCATAAAAACTCTCTAAATATTTGGAGTGATCAGCTTTCCTATATGTTGTCCCAAATGCCTTCTTTTCTGTATAGCTCATTCCTTCTAATGAACAGAAATCATTTTTTTATTTAGAAATTTCATTATTTGGGAGTAGTTACTAGAGTAATCTTCAAGGCCTCCCAGAGTGACATCTCAGAAATTGAAAATTAGATGTAGTGTAAAAGCTGTTAACTCAATCTGACTGTCTGCTAAAAGGGCATCAGCTTGATGGTTAGAATTACTGAGTCCTCTTTTTCTTGTATTTATTTCAGTAACTACCGACAACTTTTGGTTCCCATAATCTCCGTTGAGGAACCATACTTGTCAGGTTTATTCCTAATGATGTTACTTTCTCTCAGTTTTGTGTGTTTATTCACATAATTAAGATTCAGGGACAGCATGCTGTCTGTAGAGACTCATCTACGTGACCCTGGAATGGCTTCCCTAGCCCCACCTTCATCTTGCCCTCCTGGTCATCTCACAGTAGCACTTCCTCCCCATGTGGGAAGGATCCATCCAGTTCCCTGGTCTCTCAGCCTTCCTTGTCTTGGCGCTCCTTGGTTTTCATGTCCACTCAGTTGCTCTGTACACATGCTCCCCCACCCCATGCCATTGGAAATGACTGCATTCCAAGGCCTTTTCTGGATTTGTTATGTACCTGACCCTCTATAATGCCTGTGTTGTGTGTGTCAGCAGTGTTCCAGAGGTGGTAGTATGTGTTTACACACCTGCTCGTGAGCGATATGCCTTAGTAATTGTGAATACAGATTCTTGGCTTGTTCATGTACTGTCTGTAGGATCTTGGGTGTGAGTTAACTTCTTGATTCCTCATTTTCCTCATCTAGAAAAATGAGGACGATCACCTTTCGTGGATATTGGGAGGATTTAATACATTACTGTATACAAAGTGCTCACAATAGCATCTAGCACAGAAGAAACACTGAATTATGATTATCACTGGATCGAGCTGCACTCCCTGCTCTACTATTCTCTTGAAGCTTTGCATCTCTTGTTAATTGGGGCAACATGGAAAGAGAAAAGAGGCAAAATTGAGGCCGGAGGGCTCGAACTCCAGCGTTCATCATAGAGTCACTTGACCCAAGTTAATTCACTTCTTGGCACTTCAGCGTTCATGTCTTTAGAAGTCATCTGTCCTCCGAAGCTACTCGGATGCCATTGTGACTCCCACCTCCCTGAAGCTGTCCACACTGAATGGCGTCCTGGGCCACTGCAGCTGCCACTTTGCTGGTCGCAGGTTCGTCCTTCCTTCCCCATGATGAGTCTTTGCAGTTTGCTGATGTGAGGCACAGGGTATTTTTCTCATTTCTGTGGATATTTTATAGTTCTGGAAGCTGAGGGCCAGAGAGCAGCTAAATGACTCAGAAAATCATGAATCTGGTTCTCTGTGCTTGTTCCATTCAGTACATGTGAGTCAGGCATTTTACTGATCTCCTACTTTCACTTTTCTTAGATCTCCCTGTGATTTTCACCAACTCTGAGTGCACTACCCTCCCCTAATGCACACTTGATGTGGTGCGTTATGGTAAGGACGAGGTGATTATCAGATAATTGACCCCCAGCCCTTGGTTTTTTCCCTTTGACTCACTCTTTATCTGGACTGGCTAACAACACTCGGTGCACATTGGCAAAGTCCCTCTCGGCTGAGGCTTTTAATTTCCTCCGCCTCTGAGTGCCGCTGGTAGTGCTACCCTTGTTACTTCCTTACAGTTCTTCACATTCTTCTTTTGGTACTCACTTCAGCCCATTTCATTTTTTAATAACTTTTTCTGATTACAAAAGCTGTTTGTGCTTCTGGTAATAATTATGGAGCACACAGTAAGAAAGGAACAAGGAGTAAGCACAATTCCAGCAATAAACACTGTTAGTACGTTTACTCTTCAACTTCTGGTTTATTTCTCCCTGTATGAATCCATTTGGCTAATGAAGTTTTTTTTCTTTTTTAAAGATTTATTGTGTTTATTTGAAAGAGTTACAGAGAGAGAGAGAGAGAGAGAGAGAGAAAGAGAGGTCTTCCATCTACTAGTTCACTCCTCAAATGGCTTTCAAGGCTGGGGCAGGCCAAAGCCAGGAGCCAAGAACTTCACCTAGATCTCCCACATGGGTGCAGGGGCCCAAGCTCTTGGGCCATCCTCTGGCACCTTCCCTAGCATATTAGCAGGGAGCTGGATCAGAAGAGGGGCAGCCAGCACTTGAACCAGCACCCATATGGGATGCCGGCGCTGTGGGCGGTGCCTCAACCCAGGCACCACATGTGAGCCCTAGCTCCTGAGATTTTATCGCAGGAGTTCCTGAGAAAGGTCAGACATGAGAGTTTGGAGATGCAGAGTCTTGGCACAGATGTGGATGCTGGGGATCAGAAGGCTGACTACAGTAGGCAGAATTCTGGCTGTCAAAGATGTCCACAATCCGTCCTAGCCACTCACACCTGTGGACATGTTAGTGCCCTTGGAAAGAGAGAATCAAGGTTGCTAATACTGGCCAGAATCCAGGGAGAGTATCCTGGATAGTGTCCGCTGGGCCCAGTGTGATCACAGGGGCTTCAGACATGGAAGGGTGAGTTGAAAGACAAAACCAAGAGCTCAGCCTAAGGATGACTTTGGCCAGGATTTCTGGCTTTCAAGTCAGAGGAAGGTGGCTAAGAGCTGAGGATGGGAGTGGCCTCTGGCAGCTGGAAAATCAGAGACAGATTTTCCTTAGGGTCCTCAGAAAAAGATGAGGCTTGCCTTCACTTGGCTGTTGCCCTGTGAGACTTGTCCCAGAATTCTGAACTATAAAACCAAACAATGATATATTTGTGTTGCTTTAAGCTACAGGGTTTGTAGAAATCTGTTACATGGAAAATTGACATACCTGCTTTATGTAAATAAATAGAGGTATCGTGGAATCAGCGTGTTAATACAGGAAAATAACTCAGAAACGATCTAGAATATAGTCAACACCAAGGGCCAGCTGACATTATACTTCATCTCTCTTGTTTTACTGTGTGCTTGTTCCTTTTCACATCTATTTCCTTGTGTTTATGCATAATGACACACATAATGACCACAGCATCTTTCAGCACTCCCAGCTGTTTTTTACTGTGAGAACTATTTCAGTTTAGCAGATGAGTGTCAACAGCACTGGATGAATAATAGCTGTTTCCAGTGAAGCATCGAGGAAAGGTGGCCTGGTGTGGGCCTGCGGCATGCTGGGTAGGTTCTGAGCAAAGGCACTGCTATCAGACAGACCTTGGGGTCCTGACGTCCTGGGGATGTTCCCTAAGTTTCTGAATATTTCCTTTTTCTGGGTAAAATGGGGACATTTATCAATTTCTCTGGGATTCTGGGTCAAGAAGTTTGGTTGTAGAGCTGACACTGCAGCCCATAAATATTACAAAATATTTGGAACAGTTATGCTCTTGATGCTAAAAGACTGTGACAGATAAATGGAAGAGAGAGGATAAGGATGCCATTAAAAGCAGGCACATAAACATACACTTGAATAAAATATTTGACTGTTTGCTCCAGCCTTTGGACAGGTTTCAGCGGATGGGAGACTGGTGCTGGAGAGCCAGTGAGAGAACTGCAGTTTGACAGGGTGGGGGATTGTCGGAGGATATTTGCTGTAGTCAGCAAGTGTTTCAGTTTCTAGTAAACTTCTGTTTGCTTTGGTGATTTCTGGATCCAGCACCAGCATTTCAAAATATTTTTATCACTTGTATGATAAATTCTTCACATTGAAGCTGTGTGGTTTCAGGTGTAGTCACGATTGCTTTGTAAGCCGCACTAGGGATCTGGACTGAGAAATTAGGCTCGTATACTGCCTTTCTGTCACCACTGGCCTGTGTTCTTCTATTAAAAACTTACTTATCTTACAAAGTGTCAGCTAAACAAATGGTATTGTTCAAAAGGTCATGCCTGAGTGTTCTCTGATGGGATTAGTTTTGTCAGGCTTTATTATTTCTTACGCGTTCTGTTTTGAGTGTGTTACTGTTGATTGCTTTGGAAATTGATTTGGTGGAGACGGAGTTTGCGAAGGGTGGCAGTGCTCTACCCACAGCCTGGGTGATTGTGGCTTTGGGGCTGGTGATGATGATGACTCTTCATTTCCAGTTGGAAGGGGTTTGCAGGTTTTATGTTATTTCCTGAGCTTACACGTGTTACTATTTCTCTGGCTTGGAAAGGTGAAATTATTAGCTGATACAGATCACATGGGGCACTGACAGCTGTTCGGTTTTAGCTTATCCTTTGAGAATTATCTGTCCTCCACTCTCCTTCTCTATTACCTAATAACATTAATTTCTTTATAGTTCTGAAACCCTGTGTCTATTCCCTCCCTTGTAACAGGCTATGAGATAGTGGGTATGGGAGCCACGGAGGCTCTTGCGGGGGAAGAGATTCTGAAGTTCTGGCCTGCTTTCTAAATTGCTTTCCAGATTCATGCATTCTTCTTTGCCTTTTGATTCTTATTTTCTCATTTTTCAGATAATGTTTACTGTATCTCTCAGAGGTGTATTAAGAAGCAGATGTGTGTGCAAAAACACAGGGCTGAAAATGCAAAGAAAGTAATGGATTGTTGAGTGGTTTGTTGCATTTGAGAGAAACATGTCTGCTTCCCGGTACTGTTTGCGTTTAGAGGGGTGCCAGTCTAAGCATGCAGGAGCCTCCTCTGTCTTGGAAGCCTGCGATGGGAAAGAGAAGCATGTTTTTCCAGAGAAGCAGTCCAGCCCTGAGCTCCAGTCTTGGGCCAGTTCCATTAAGGGGAGGTCTGAAGGTTCCTGTCCCGCCCACTTCCTATGTTAAAGTCACAACCCCCAGGGTGATGATTTAGGGTGTGGTGCTTTTGGGAGGTGACATCGCCCTGAGGGTGAATCTTGCTAGATGGGACTAGTTGTGTTACAGAAGATATCCCAGGGAGCTGCGTCCTTCTTTGATGTGAGGACACGCTGGAAAGGTGCGGGCAGTGAACCTGGATCTTGCCGATCCCAGGTTTGCAGGGCCTCAGTCTTGGGCTTTTCTGCCTCCAGAACTGTGAGGTGGTACATTTCTGTTATTTTATGCACACATTTTGTGGTGCTTTGGCCCATGTGGTGCTTTGGCTCACCAGCCCCGGGAGACAGAGAGAGGTTGCAAGAAAGGTGGAGTCAGACAGAAGATCCAGAACGCTGTGAGAACTGAAGTGCCCCATGGTTGCTGGTTGATTCTCTCTTGCTTTCTGTCACTCATGATCCAAAGTGTAGTATCGATCTTCTCTGGACCAGTTTACTACTTAGCTGCAGGACAGAGAGAAGGAAGGAAAGCAAAAATGTGGAGAAGTCCAGGAATCTGGGCCTGTGGGAGGCAGTCCACAGCGTTATTGTTCCAGTTGCGTGAAAGGTGGAGGAGACAGAAGTGAACTGCAAACAGTGATCTTTCATTGCCCGGATTTCCCTTCCCCATGGCCCAGCATCCTGGAACCAGACCTTGTCCATGAGGACTGTCAGCAAAGGAAGGAGAGAGGAGAAAAATGGGGAGCTTCGTCTCTCGAGTCTGTACATGGTACATATATTTAGAAGCATCATATCTTTAATATTTGCTTCCCTCCTCATAGTGAGAACTTTTATATGGAGGTATAAGAGTGGGAATCTAATAATATTTAATCTGAGGATTGCATTGGTCGATGTTCTGCTGCTAGAACATACCTGAGATGGAGTAATGTAAAGCAAAGAGCTTTATTTAGCTTGCAGTTTTGGAGGTTGAATCCCAACATTGGGCATCCCTATCTGTTCTGACTCTGGTGAGGGCCTGCTGGTTGTGTCTCTTTGGCAGGAGTGTGTGGGAGAGGAGGGGGTAGAAAAGGTGGCAGGGAAGAAGAGGTGGGGGAAGAGAGATTGAGAGAGCAAGAGAGCAGTCACTTGGCAAGACGGCACACAAGAGGCTTCGGGGATCAGGCTTACTCTTTTTATTACATCTTTCTGTCACAAGAACCAACTCTATCCAGTCTGCAAGGTCAGAATTAATCCTTTCCC
Organism: Oryctolagus cuniculus; assembly: GCF_964237555.1. Classification (NCBI taxonomy): domain Eukaryota; kingdom Metazoa; phylum Chordata; class Mammalia; order Lagomorpha; family Leporidae; genus Oryctolagus; species Oryctolagus cuniculus. The sequence continues at coordinate 121,598,343 of NC_091441.1, forward strand.
AGGCTGGTGCCCCATGCCCTACTTTCCACTTGACCCCACCTCTTAGCCACCTCAATACCACATAATGGCGGCCAAGTTCCCAGCTGGTGAGCTTCGGAGAGTGCACTCATGCCGGGGGTGGGGGTGGGGTATTTGTCTTGAGCACTACTTGAGTCACACTGGCGGGTGCCGACCATGGAGAGAAGGAACGCTCTGAGTCCTGCCTTTGCGCTTGCTCCTGAGACTCAGTCACCAGGACCAGACCTGGGCATGGAAGCCCACTGTGGTCCTGCACTGGGCTGTGCGCAGGCAGGATGTGAAGACGGGACATAGGCCGAGGGAGAGAAGGATCCTGGTAGGGTATACAGCCTGCTGGCTGCAGGTGGTTGGATCTTTGGGAAGGGTCTGGGAGTTCCCAGTTGCTTGAACAGTTTTCTTGCTGTTTCTTTCTCCAACTTTGTTTTGCTTTTGAATGTGATCTATTTAGCCCCTTTCACGTTACTTGAGTGCTGGCATCAGAGGGAGGAGTGCGTGGTGAGGTGCAGCAATTCACTGTGTCAGGCTGTCAGGCTTCATGGATTAGGGATAGTTTCATCTCTCGTATGTCTGGAAGAATTAACTTTTCCTACAGTTCCGTCAATACTTGGATTTGGAGATTGTGTTTGCCCCAAGATTGTTAGTGATCAACTGTGTCAGGCCCAGTTACAGCTGCTCTCCTGTCCATCATTACTGTTTTCAAAGCAACCCTGAAATTCTATTTTTATTTCCATTTTACAGGTAAGGACACAGAAGCGTAGAGAGCAGCTTCAGAAGAACTGAGGAGAGAAGCTGACAATTTCAGTGTGTAAGTGGTGGTGAGTTGCTTTGGGGGACACAGCTTTCCAAGCGGTGTGTTGGTTTCCAGGTGGATCATTCCTGGGTGTTTCATCCTAGGCCATCTGCTGCTGTGGTAGTCATTACTGCTCTCCCTGGAACGCTTTGGCTTTCCCTCCCTGCTGTGGAGTGGGAGGGAGTTTCCTCACCTCCTTGAAGGTGGAGGAAGGTGGAGGACGGTGGAGAAATGGGAGACGTGGTGTAGTGTTACTTCTAGGCCGGAGCTTTACTAGCTGTTCTGTGACTTGCCTTGCTCCATTTTCCTTCTGTTATGGCAACCAGTGGTGCCCCTTGGGCTTGCATCCCAGAATTAGGATGATGTAGAACAGTTCCCTCAGCCAGCCTGCATGTTTGTTTAGTGCAAATGAGAAACAAACATGCTCTTTAAGTCCTCAAGATGCCCAGCCATTTGCGGAAGCCACAGAGCTTAACCTTTTCTGACCGATACAGTTGCATTGACATGGGTTTCACACTTCAGCTGTGTTTCCCTCCAGCTTTCAAACCTACACTTGTTAGAAAACGTGCTTCTCTGGTACAGGAATTAGGTGGTTGCTCCAAGGTTTTTATCTTGTACTGACTTTTTAAAAATTTATTTTAAAATTTATTTTCTCCCCAAAGCAACATTTTATTTAAGGAATACAGACTTCATGCATTTCATAAGTACAACTTTAAGAATGTAGTGATTCTTCCCACCATACCCATCCTCCCATCCACTTTCCCACCCCTCCTCCTCCTCTCTCTTCCATTCCCAGTCCCATTCTCCACTAAGATCCATTTTCGATTAACTTTATAGAAGACCAACTCTATACTAATATAGAGTTCAACAATTTGCATGGAAAAACAAAACAAAACAAAACAAAACCTTTCTCAACAGTCGAGACAAGGGCTATTCAAAGTCTTTGCATGTTGAAGTTAATTTCACTTTTTTTTTTTTTTAGAAACTTAATTAACTTTAAAGAAGCTCGCAAGAATAATACATCTTTTGGGAGCACTTAGAGATAACTATAATACAACTCTTGGAGGACAGAGGTCCTGTATGGGAAGTTAGTGCACAGTGACTCCTGTTGTTGATTTAACAATTGACACTCTTATTTATGATGTCAGTGATCACCCCAGGGTCTTTTTTTAAATTATTTATTTATTTATTTTTTAACTTTTATTTAATGAATATAAATTTCCAAAGTACAGCTTATGGATTACAATGGCTTCCCCCCCATAACGTCCCTCCCACCCGCAACCCTCCCCTTTCCCACTCCCTCTCCCCTTCCATTCACATCAAGATTCATTTTCGATTCTCTTTATATATAGAAGATCAGTTTAGCATACATTAAGTAAAGATTTCAACAGTTTGCTCCCACACAGAAACATAAAGTGAAAAATAATAGATGATTTTTTAAATGATGATGAAATCAGATCAGACCTATTGTCATGTTTAATCCCAGTGAGAGTCAAGTTGCACCCCCAGGCTCTTGACATGAGCTGCCTAGGCTATGGAAGCCTTTTTTTTAATTTATTTTTATTTTATTTTTTTTAAATTTATTTGACAGAGTTAGACAGTGAGAGAAGAGAGACAGAGAGTAAGGTCTTCCTTCCATTGGTTCACCCCCCAGCTGCTACGGATGGAACTATGCCGATCCAAAGCCAGGGGCCAGGTGCTTCCTCCTGGTCTCCCATGTGGGGGCAGGGGCCCAAGCACTTGGGCCATCCTCCCTTGCCCTCCTGTGCCACAGCAGAGAGCTGGACTGGAAGAGCAGCAGCCGGGATCAGAACCAGGCACCCATATGGGATGCCGGCGCCACAAGGTGGAGGATTAACCAAGTGAGCCACGGCGCTGGCCCCTGTGGAAGCCTTTTGAATCTACAGACTCCATCAGTATTTAGAAAAGGCCATAAGCAAAGTGGAAGTTCTCTCCTCCCTTCAGAGAAAAGTACATCCTTCTTTGATGACCACTTCTTTTATTTTATTTTATTTTATTTTATTTTATTTATTTATTTTTTTGACAGGCAGAGTGGACAGTGAGAGAGAGAGACAGAGAGAAAGGTCTTCCTTTGCCGTTGGTTCACCCTCAAATGGCCGCTGCGGCTGGCGCGCTGCGGGCGGCGCACCGCGCTGATCCGATGATCCGACAGCAGGAGCCAGGTACTTATCCAGGTCTCCCATGGGGTGCAGGGCACAAGCACTTGGGCCATCCTCCACTGCACTCCCGGGCCACAGCAGAGAGCTGGCCTGGAAGAGGGACAACCGAGAAAAAATCCGGCGCCCCGACTGGGACTAGAACCTGGGGTGCCGGCGCCTCAAGGCGGAGGATTAGGCTAGTGAGTCGTGGCGCCGGCCTGATGACCACTTCTTTCCACAGGGTACCAACTTTGAAGTGTTGGATGATAGGAGATATAGACAGACTGATCAGTAGATGGTTGATTAGTTCCTACCATATTCATAATACTATGAAGGATCCAGAGATAAATTAAGTAGGTAACCTGCCTTAGGGAACTTATAATTTAGCAGAGAAGGGCTGTATTTAAATATTCAATATGTGCAATGGAATGTACACTGTTCATGCATTTATTCAAACACATTTGTTCAGGTCTAGGACTGCTGTGTTTGTCAGGTGCTGGGGATTTAGCAGAGCATAAGGGGGTCATGTCCTCATGGAATAAGGGCTGAGGAAGTCAATTAAACTTAATCACACAAACATGTAAAATTATGACTGGAGTAAGACTAGGAAGAGGCTACGTGGTGCTTTGAGGGGGTTTATGTGGGACAGGGATGTGAGGCAGAGCGTGTAGAAGTGACTTGGACTCTGCAGTCAAGCAGACCTGGTTTTAAACTCTGGTTCTGCCACTTGGAGTCATAAGACCCTGCTACAGGCATTTTACCTTTCAGATCCAGGGCTAATGCCTCCCTCACAGGGCAATTGTGAGACTATTAGGAGTTTTTGTCTGTGATAGTGTGTGTGGCATATAGCATATGCTCAATAAATGCTAGCTACTGACCCTCCTTCCTGATTCAGCCAGTGCAGGGAAGCGTGAGGCACCCTGGAGGGTCTGTCAGGAGGGCTAGAGAAGCTTCATGGAAGAAATAGCATCTGGGCTCAGACTTGAAGAATGAAAAAGGCTTCAGTAAAAATCACGTAATCTGGGCCGGTGCCACAGCTCACTAGGCTAATCCTCTGCCTTGTGGCGCCGGCACACCGGGTTCTAGTCCCGGTCGGGGCGCTGGATTCTGTCCCGGTTGCCCCTCTTCCAGGCCAGCTCTCTGCTGTGGCCCGGGAGTGCAGTGGAGGATGGCCCAAGTGCTTGGGCCCTGCACCCCATGGGAGACCAGGAGAAGCACCTGGCTCCTGCCATCGGATCAGCGTGGTGTGCCGGCTACGGCGGCCATTGGAGAGTGAACCAACGGCAAAAGGAAGACCTTTCTCTCTCACTGTTCACTCTGCCTGTCCAAAAAAAAAAAAAAAAAAAAAGAATCACGTAATCAATGACAAGATGCTAATTATAAGAAGCAGGCAGTTTGTGTGACTTAGTAGTAGGTAAGGTCACATCTTCAGGATGAGACCAGCCTCAGTTCAAACCAAGGAACCATCATTATTAGCTCTGTGACTTTGGGAAAATTTCTTCTACCTTCTTTTGGACATTGCCCTGTCCATAAGATGAGGGTGACATTGGAATCTATTATGTGGTGTTATGATAAAGATTAAATGATAACAGCTTGTAAAATACTTATACAGATCCTGGCAACTGAGGAATTTCTCAATATAAACTGACCACCAATATTTATTCTGACAAGTAGGGAAGGGAAGGCAAGAGTTAATATCTCCAGGAACTTTTTTGTAACTGCTTGGATTCAAATTTCTAATGTTTTGTGTGATTACAAGAGATAGATGTCATTGATTTCAACATGAGATTTAATATCCATAGAGTGTTAATACCCACAAATTAATAGTGACTGTCACTTAGTACCTGATGAGTTGTGTCTCCTCCACGAGGGGATGCCCTGGCACAATGACCGCATTATTCAGCTCCCAGACTCCAGCCCACTGCTCCCCATGGCCTCCCCACTGGGCAGCCTGAGGAGGTTGGCTTCATTTAAAAAATACATTTGAGAATGCCAGCGACTGGGGAACCCTGGACTCTAAAGCATCCCTGGGACCCAATACCAGAGCTGGTCTCCAGTGAACACCACATCTCATATCCTCATGTTAAAAGGGTGCAATAAGGATTAGGAAGGGGAATGAAATGACCAAAGTCACACCTCTGGGGATAGAGCAATGAAAAAGTTAGGCAAGGTCCTCACTCGTGCAGAGATAAATATTCAGTAAGGGAGACCATATGCAAGAACACAGTTTCAAAAGTGAAGCAGGTTAGACTGATAAAGGATGAGCCGGGGCAATGCTTTATGTCAGGTCATAGGGGAAACGTCGATTGATACTTTGAAAGATTGTTCCATAAATTCTGGAGGTGGGCTTAGCGGGAGGTTGGGAGAAGAGTAAAGAAGTAAAGAGAATGCGTCATCGAGGATGGCTTTGCCCACTGTATTTTTCCATTTTAAAATGAAGAGATCAGGACAGACATGAGGACATAGATTAAGGGTGACACCCAAGAGCTGTTGTCAAGTAGGCTGTGGGCTCTGTAAACCTGAGTGTTCTAGATACTGCCCTTACTGGCTGTGAGCCAGTGCTCCTGCTCATCGCAGAACTCCCTCCTGTGGCGCTGAAATGGCTCAGTCTACCTCACCAGGGTGTGCCCGGCAGCCACACCCACCCCTGCTAGTGTGATGGTGTTCAGAGTACATCTGTGTGCCATTCCCGTTTCTTCATCGACAACTCTTACTATTGCTTATTGCAAAATTTAGAGCAAGTGAGATATGATTCTTTTTTAGCTCTTATGAAAATTTCACTAAGCACTTCCAGGGCTATGCAAGGTACTGAGTGGGAGAAAGTTGAATAACAAATTATTTGATCTCAAAGAATTCTTAAGCCTTATTAGGACATCCCTGGGGGGTGGGAATTGCGGGCAGGACAGTGTTTGAGTGCATATCCAAATGAGAGGTCTGTATGGTGTTCTGGAGGAGCTATGGGCACCATGTGGGGACGCAGTTCTAGAAGTGCTGTGGGGAGGGGAAGCTTCCCATGGCCTTGAAGGAGAGGCTTTTGTGGGTGCAGGGAGCTGGTGGCATCAGGTGGGAGAGGCCTGCTGCTCATTAGGCTCACAGGGTGGGCTGGGGCCTCCCTTCCCAGCTCATCACTTGGCCACTGCGGAGCTGGGTAACCTACATTTAGAGAAGACCTGAGCTAGTGTCCAAACTAGTGTCCCTCCCCCACTGCACTTGGTGAATTGTGTATCCTCTAGCTCTGGTCTGGACTCCTTATTTATCTCTGCCTTGTCCAGGCTCCTGTTTGAACATGGACCTCAACTCTGCCTCCCTACCCCACTCCATCCCCACCCACCCCCAACCCTGCTTTAGCCCTTAACTCTTGTACCCACCCCGACGGTGCTTCTTCAGATTCGTTTATCGGTTTCTCATGAAGATCACCACATCTGGGTGCTTGCTGCTTGGAATATGATTTCTGTCTTAGTGGCTTTAGGATACAACTGAAGTTACACTGTCTGGAGAATAGGGTGACTTAGAAAAACCTGTTAAGGAAGAGTGTTGACAGGGTGTTATTAGCTGGATTTGAGTTAGTCACAGCCAACAGTGTGATGAGGGGCTGGGGCTGTGGTGCAGTGGTGTGAGCTGCTGCCTGCAATACTGCTTCCCACGTGAGCACCAGTTCCAGACCCAGCTGCTCTGCTTCCAGTCCAGCTCCCTGCTAATGAGCCTGGGAAAGCACAGACGATGGCCCAAGAGCTTGGATCTCAGATACCCACCTGGGAGGTCCAGATAGAGCTCTCGGCTCTCGGTTTTGGCCTGGCTGAGCTGTGGCTATTGCAGCTATTTGGGAAGTGAACCAGCAGATGGAATCGTGTGCTCTCTCACCCCCACCCCCCATATTTCCCCCTCTCTGTGACTCTGCCTTTCAAATAAATAATTTTTTTACAAAAATTATGAGTGGTAATATACCTCCTTACTTTTATTTTATGTTGTAGTAATTTTTATGTGCACAATCTTATTACAACACTGCTGTAGAATAGACATTATTATCTTATTTATTAGTCAGTGTATAACCAGAGAAACAAAAACAGTAGGAAAGATGGATAGGCGGGTAAGTAGATGGACAGATGGTTGGATGGATGGATGTGTTACCGGTAAAATGGTGGTGAGGGAAGGAGACTTGGTTCTTTGTCTTATGTGAAAGAATTTCCATGCAAGCAAAGCAGTGAGCAAACCAAGGTTTATTTAAGTTGGAAACCTGCTGCCACAGCAGCGAGGAGGGGCTCCAAGAGAGGCAGATCCGAGAAACTGGTGGAAGTGGAGTCTTTCAAGCATAATTCAGGGAACAGTCACTCAGAGGGCAGGGACGAAGCCTTTCAGAAGGCGGAATTGTAATCCAGTCTGGCCTGCTCGGGAGAATACGGAAGAGCTGTCGGAAGGGTGGGATAGGTAACTTCTCTATTCTCATGATTAAACTAGAACTGCAGAAGATTGTGATCCCTGGGGGGTGGGAATTACGGGAATTATCTTGCTAAAGGCAGCTTCTGGGGAGAAGCATGCATCTTGCAGACTCTTAAATGGACTCCCCTTTTTCTCATTCCAATAGGGACCTACCTTAATTACCTAGTAGCCCGTCTAATGGATGGATGGATGGATGGATGGATACATTTCTTATAAGGAACTGGGTTATTAAAGCAGGAACTGCTAAGCACTTCTAAAATCTGTAGAGCAGGCTCTCAGGAAAGGGAGGCTGGCGCTGTGGGGAATGAGCAGGAGGCGCAGAAAGAATTTCTTCCTCAGAGAAGCCTTGATCATGCTCTTAAGGACTCTCACCAGACTGATTCATTCCCACACTGATTATGTGGGACAGTCTCCTTCATTTACAGCAAAACGACTGTGGACTTAAATCACTTCTACAGAGTGAGAGCACCTAGACCAATGGCCTGGCACAACTGACCCAAAACTGACCACCACAACCCCTTTTACGGATAATGAACTAGAGACTGATAAGTTGTAGACTTGGTTGTTTGGGCTTTATTTATCGTGTTAAAAATTCGCCTTAAGTATATTTTCAGGCCTTTAAATTTCACATGATATTCACAGAAGAATCTAAACAGTGATCTAAATGATGCAATATTCAAAACATGGTAGTGGAGAACTTCATTCAATATAAGGTAGCCCAAAGAGGCTGAGCCTGACTTGTATTTTCATTGTCTAAGACTCTCTTCATTAATAATTTCTGATATGGATAAGGCTTTGATTCTAAGTAATTCAGTGATAGTAGAATTTGTTTCTTTAATTCTTCATGCGGGATTACAAGAGACACAAATGCTTAACGTTTATTTCCAACCTGGAGGCTGAACAAGTTACTGGTTTAATTATAGAAAGCTGAACTTTCATCTTTCTTTAATTGAGCATGGATAATTTGTACCTGTGAGCAGTAGCCAGAATGTCATAAAATCACTTACAGCATCTTCTACTCTTGAACTGTGGAGAAGGTAGTTGTTTTGCAGGCCTATGCAGTCATCATTTGGGACGACTGATTTAGTTTCTTGGTAATTATTGTCAGTTCTTCATGACTAACATGGTTTGGAAAGTGTCGTAAGAAGTGCTATTTCCGTCTTGGTGACAACAGTGCATTCAGGGAAGAAAATCGAATAAGAGACAAATGCTGGCTCTGTGGGCCCACGGTTTGACCTGAGATCAACAGGTCTTTATTTATCACAGCAAGGAGAAAAGACAGGGGGCTCAGAAACCCTGAACTCAGTGTCAGCTCTTGGGTGCTTTCTTATCATGTGTTCAAACACAAGAAGTCAAGGCCACTTCCATTTCTTTTCTTCCCTCCAATCACATCCTCAGAACACAAAGCAATTATTGTAGGTTATGTCTGACCACAGAATTCATGATCTTTACTGATCATTATGGCACCTTCCAGGCCATAATGACTGTTGTGTCTACTGCTGTGGGGAGCAACTGGGAGCAACTCGGACTAGACTAAGTTACTGGAATTAAGACTTATTCTATGCATCTGCTCTCCCACAATATGGCGCTGGGAGAGGAGGAAACAGCTTCTACACAGCTGCCTCCAGTTCAACCAATAAACTGTAGGACCTGCTCCTGATTGGAGGAGAGCAGCGTACTCGGCATGTGGGTAGCAGAGTTGGGATTGGTGGAAGAGGACTATAAAGGAGGAGAGGGACAACATGCACGGGGAACATGTAAGAGGAACATCTATCTGAAGGAACACCTGTGCAGCCCCCGAGAGAGCCGGCCGCCGGTGGTGTGCCGCTCCCCCGCGGAAGTGGGGAAAGTGGCAGGGGGAACCGCCCTTCCACGGAGGTGGAAAGGACGATAGCCAACCCGGGAAGAACCAGCAGCAAACCCTGGAAGGGCCGAGCAGACAAAAGAACAGTGCAGGGTCCTGTGTCGTTCCTCCACGAAGAGGGGGAGTGACATAATGGTGCCGTGACTCAGACAGGAAGCCTAGGCAGGGTATAGTGTCGTTCCTCCATGAAGAGGGGGAGCGACATACTGCTGCTGTAAATTTTGATGGTGGAACAAGAGTGTTGCCATTGATTTGTTACTCCCTTGGAGGCTGTTAACAGTCCATGTACTGCTAATAGTTGTGGCTCCTCCCTTTTTCTTAAAAAAAAAAAATGATAGTTTACAAATGTAGAGTCAAAACAAACTCATGATTTGAGTGGAATGTTTCCACTGAGGTATTCGAAGAGTGCTTTATTGTTCTTTTCCCACCCAAATTTTAAGACAAGTCAACGATCAAATTCTTCACTGTGAGAAAATACAGTATGAAATAGAAGGAAGAGAGGGTTGGGGGCAGGGGCAGGGTATAGGATCCCTAAAGAGCCCAGAGTATCAAAGGAATCAAAGGCAGATCCTGACCCGTGGTGAGCTGGTGCCGGGAGAAGATGGGGATGACCTATCCCGTCCCGAGGAGGGCTGGGGAGGGGTTGGAGACAAGCTGGTGTTAGTTTCCTTGGCAGCCTGTGAGCTGTAGTTTGTGGAGAGGGAGTTGCTCAAATACCCAGTAGGAGGCAGAGGCATGCTCAACTGGAAGTGCAAGAGCTGAATGAAGTTCACCTTTGGAGATGTGTGAGCAGGGCTGAAGCACCACAGGGAGCAGCATCAGGCAGTGTGGGGAGCAACTGGGAGCAACTCGGACTAGACTAAGTTACTGGAATTAAGACTTATTCTATGCATCTGCTCTCCCACAATATGGCGCTGGGAGAGGAGGAAACAGCTTCTACACAGCTGCCTCCAGTTCAACCAATAAACAGCAGGACCTGCTCCTGATTGGAGGAGAGCAGCATACTCGGCGTGTGGGTAGCAGAGTTGGGATTGGAGGAAGAGGACTATAAAGGAGGAGAGAGACAACATGCACCAGGAACATCTATCTGAAGGAACACCTGTGCAGCCCCCGAGAGAGCCGGCCGGCGGTGTGCCGCTCCCCTGCGGAAGTGGGGAATGTGGCAGGGGGAGCTGCCCTTCCACGGAGGTGGAGGGACGGTAGCCAACCCGGGAAGAACCAGCAGCAAACCCGGGGAGGGCCGAGCAGACGAAAGAACAGCGCAGGGTCCTGTGTCGTTCCTCCACGAAGACGGGGAGCGACAGGGCAGCTGTCGCACTGCCTCAGTGTGAACCACAAAGCAAGCATGGGGGGCCCGTGAGAAACACCACCGAGTGGGGAGGATTTAGTCAGGAGTTGGAGCTACCGAGGGATCCAGACACTGCCACGACCCCGGTGCTGAGGCAGGGAGAGAGCAGGGAGGAAATAGTGTGACCTTTCTCTCCTTCCACCTCTTGATTTTCTCTGGACCAATCCAGCCTGAAGTCAGAGAAGACAGGGGCTTGTGTGATGAAGAGAATGACTTCAAGAAACCAACAAGCAGAGAAGAATCAGTGCAAATGAAGTACCATGAGTTGACAGTAACCTGGGCACTGGGCTGGCCTGGTTAACCAACCTGCTGAGGGACTTGAAGCACATGGTCTAATTGGGGGCAGACCTGGTGGCACAGTGGGTAAGCTGCCACCTGGAATGCCTACATTCCATAGCTAAATGCCAGTTCCAGTCCCTGCTACTTCGCTTCCCATTCATCTTTCTACTAATACATCCTGGGGATCCGCAGAGGATGGCTCAAATGCGTGGTCTCCTGCCATCCACTTGGGATACTCGGAGGGAGTTCTAGGCTCCTGACTTCAGTCTGGTCTAGTCCTGGCTGTTGCAGGCATTTGGGGAGTGAATTAGCACATAGAAGATTTCTCCCCACTCCCTAGTCACCATTGCTCTGCCTTTCAAGTAGATGAAAAACAAATTAAAAAAACAAACATTTAAAATAGTGTCTAATCCATGTGTGGTGATGATAACCTGCCCGCATCCTGGAGTTGTTCTAAAGATTGGATGATGTAGTAGATGTCCCTCAGATCATTCATTTAGATTTATGTTGCACTTTGCAATTTCTAAATCTTCCTTTGGTCTCTGGCCTCATTTGCTGCACAAAAGAAGCTTGTAGGGTTGTCAGGATTGGCTTTATTACTTGTAGGGTAGTCAGGATTGGCTTTATTACTTGTAGGGTAGTCAGGATTGGTTTTATTACTTCTGTTTTTCAGTTAAGATGATTAAGTTGGAGAAAGCAGATGGCTTCCCCAAGGTCGTGGGACAATCAGATCTTTGGACTCAAACGTGACTGTAGTTTGCTTTGACCACACTTAGAAATGCTGCTCAATTCAGCCTTATGGGTGCTTTTGAGGAACTGTGGCTGTCTGTGTAAGCCACAGAGGTTCCAGATGAGGGAACTGAGGCCGTGCCTTTCTTGTGGTCTGGAAGAAGACCACAGGGGACGTGGTGTTTCTTATCTCTGTGTGTTTTTGGGAAGGAAGAAACAAGGCGGCAGAGGGCCTTGCTGCCTGCTTCTGTAACTGCCCCCTGTCCTCTCTGAGACCAGGCAAGAGGAGGTGTGCACCACACAGCAGCAGACTGGGACTGCCTGCTCGCTCTCTGCCCTACGAGTGTGGTTTTCAGTGTTTTTTTTTTTCCCTCTTGTCACTTAAATGGACAATGTCACTTATCTGTAAACGGGCTGCAGGTGAGAGGTGCCTTTCCTTTGCCACACTGGTGAATGTGCCAGCCAGCTGGGACAGCCCAGACACAGGCTGCATCAGGGAATTTCACTCTCAGCTTTCATGCAGCTCTTCCTTTTTCCCTTAGTCAGCTTCTCCCTGACCAGGATTTGAGAGCTCAAGCTCTCAAAAAGAGTGCGTCTACAAAAATAGAGTTACTATCTGGGTAAATGTGAAAGGGAGATGAAATTGTCACCTAATACCCCCTTATTCCCGATAAGGAACTGGTGGCATTCCAAATAGAGAGATGTGCTTTGCGCACTGCTTGGGCATGTGGTCTAGGGTCATGCCTGCCAACTCTGAACCAGCTGGTCCACTGACACCCTTCTACCTCTGCTCCCGCACTGCTGCTCAGGGGAACCCAGTGCCTTCCGAGTTAGCCCAGTCAGTCCATGACAGGTTCAGTAAAAATGTTTCCTAGTGCAGGCTGAACGTGAAATGGGTTGCCTCTCTCACGAGTTGATCTGTATCTAGTAACATAGGATCATCTTCCTTTGGCAGAAACGTTGCACACGGTTGAATTAACTGATTAACACACACCGTTGAATTCTAATAAGCTTTCTGTCTGCTGAAATCAGTTTGTAGTTTGTTATTTTTATACAACATACTGCTGCTAAGTTGAGTCACAGATATCCTTTCCTTCTTCAGGTTTTACACACAATCTTGTATTTATATGTCTGTTAAACTTCCTTCTATTCGGACTGACTTAAGACTGTCAGGACCTTTTTCTTTTCTTTCCTTTCCTTTTCTTTTCTTTTCTTTTGTTTTTGTTTTTGTTTTTGTTTTTTAAGTTTTTAAAATTCATTTAGTTGAGAGAGAGAGGGAAACAGAGTTCTTAGATATTTTCCATCTGCTGGTTCACTCCCCAAATATCCCCAAAAGCTGAAGTTAGGCCCTTCTGAAGTCACAAGCCCAGAACTTGAGGCAGGTTCCCTGGGTTGGTGCAGGGACTGGAGCTTGAACCATCACCTGCTGCCTCCAGCATTTGTATTAGCAAGAAGGTAGAATGGGAAGCAGAGTGGGACTCACACCCATGCACTCAGATTTGGGATATAGTCGTCCCAAATGGCAGCATAACCACTGCATCAAATGTCCCTGCTTGGAGTGTCATGGCCGTTTTACAGCCCAACGTTAGCATGCATACATTTGCTATCCTTTCCAGCAAATTTTCAAAGGTGTGTTCAATAAATGTACCCTCTATCTCTTCATCTAAATCATTGATAAAATATTAAGCAGGGCTGGAGGAAAGGATATCAGGTGCCTTGCTAGATTATGAATAAGTGAAGAAACATGGGAAAGACTCAGTTATGAAGAATGGCTGCAGTGTGGTGTTAACTGAATGAGTAGAATGATAGATTGTAAGAAGCCCATGAATGAATTCATCTGCATTCTGAGGGACCTCATTTGAACTATTGTTATTATTTACTTCTTCCTCAGTGTTATTGAGGTGTAATTCACAAATAGAAATTATACTTACTTAACGTGCAAAATGTTATGTCCTGATATATTTACAGACTGGGAAGTGATTATGATTACCACAACTGAGTTTATTAGCATACCCATCATCTCACATAGTTCTCTCTCTCTCTCTCTCTCTCTCTCTGAAATCATTTAAGATCTTAAGATCTACTCTTTCAGCATATTTTCAAGTATTTGTCATGTATATATTGAGACCTATTGTTTTTAGAATGTTGAGCTTTCTTTGCTTTTAATATAAATTTAATTTTATAAATGTTTTTTACATGCTTAAAAGAAAATGTAGCACCATTTTAAGGATATGAACTGTTGTTTATACGAGATCAAGTTTATTTCCTGCACATTGTTTTATTCTCTACCCTTCTTTTTCTGCCTGAACTATCAGGAATTAAAAGTGGTGTGCTGAATGTTTAACATTTCTCTTGTATTTAAATGCATTTCTCTTTTCTAAAAAAATTAACTTTTTCTATATTATGCTGTTTGTTTTGTAAATGATTAAGTTTCTGCCTTGATTTTGAATTATTAAAGTTTGTCCTCTTCAATTTTTTCCTCTGAAGTCAGCTTTGCCTTATGTTAATATCGTAACTCCTAAACTCATTTAACTTGCAAGGCCCATATTTTCACTGTCCACCTTCTTGAGTCACTTTGCTTTAGATTTGCCATTTGATACAGCATTTATTCTACAGTCTATATTCTGTGTAAAATGCTAAGAATTGTATCTATATCATTGGTTGCATAATGACTTCATGAAGAAATGAAATTCATTTTCATTTGAATATGCACATAAGGCATCTTGAATTCAGCCAAAGTTAAATGTATGTGTTTGGGGAGGGGTAGGGGTATGTTTCAGACTACAGGAAATATTTTATTTGGAATTAAAGTTTTCTTCATATTTGAAAGTATTTTTCCCTTAATATTTGAATCTGTGCCACTTATATTTATTGGCACAGTAGACACATTTGGTTTTGCTTTTCAGTTGATTACATGTTTCTTTCCTTTTTTTTTTTTTTTTTTTTTTGACAGACAGAGTGGACAGTGAGAGAGAGAGACAGAGAGAAAGGTCTTTGCCATTTGTTCACCCTCCAATGGCCGCCGCGGCCAGCGCACTGTGCTGATCCGATGGCAGGAGCCAGTTACTTATCCAGGTCTCCCATGGGGTGCAGGGCCCAAGGACTTGGGCCATCCTCCACTGCACTCCCTGGCTACAGCAGAGAGTTGGCCTGGAAGAGGGGCAACCGGGACAGAATCCGGCGCCCCGACCAGGACTAGAACCCGGTGTGCCGATGCTGCAAGGTGGAGGATTAGCCTAGTGAGCCGCGGTGCCGGCCCTGATTACATGTTTCTCTTGTTGTGCTTCTTTACTTTTTTATCCTGTTTTTAATTGATTAGCTTGCATATGTATACAGTGAGGCACCACTGGTAATTTGGTAGGTTTATATTCTGTTCTTCCAGAGGTGTCTGTTTCCTAAACTTTTAACTGTTAGAAGATTAATGCCCTTCCTGTAATGAAAGTGAATTGAGGTGTGGGCTCCCTGTTCCTGCCTCTACCCCAGCCTTCCTCCATCTCTTGGGACACTGGCATACTCTGGTGTATTAGCCACTGTGTTATTTAAGAAGAACACTGAGATGGTGGATGTGAGGAGTGAGCTGGGGGCCAGCACTAAGTGTAGTGCATAAAGCCCCAGCTTCAAGTCTTGATGCCCCACTTGTGATCCACCTCCCTGCTAATGCACCTGGGAAAGCAGCGGAAGATGGCCCAAGTGTTTTGGCCTTTGCACCCACATAGGAGGTCTGGAAGAAGCTCCTGGCTCCTGACTTCGGGTTGGTCCAGGTCTGGCCATTACGGACATTTGGGGAGTGAACCAGAGGATGGAAGATTTCACTCTCTCTCTGTCTCTCTCTGTAACTCTGCCTTTCAAATAAATTCTTAAAAAGGGGGGGGGGTGAACTGAAACTTCAGGTGGATAAAGAGTACAGTGAGAAACTACTGTTGGAGTCAAATAAGGGGGTAGCTATGCCAGAATGAAGAGGGAGGGGCCGGGTGAGAGACTACCTAGAAGTCCAGGTGCTTTACTTTCCCTTGTGCTGCGGGGCTTTCTCATTGAAAACAAATGTGATCTGTCCATGCCACTTTCTTGTTCTGTCTCACTCACGCCAGTAGGTCGTCTTGCTCTCCTCACTGTAGCTGCTAGAGCCAAACCCGTGCACTGTTTGTGTATACTGGTGTGGCAAACTTGAATGTGCTTGCTTTCTCATCTGTGGTGATGTGCCTTCTTCGTTTATGTCTCTTTGAACACTTTTATCTGCGTTTGCCTTGGAACCTTGTCATGTTCACACTAGGAAGAGCCCTTAGTGCCCAGAGCAGGGTGAAGCTTCTCTTATCTTCTCTGCTTCACTCATGCAGCCCACGCTGTGCTTTCACCATAGCCTTTTCTTTCTGCCTCACTGACACCAGCACCAAATGCGAATGGTAACAACTGCCAGATTTCCTTTGCCTGGGCACCCTGACAGTTTATTAGCTTTCTAATTTTTGATTTATTTTTTATTTTTAGGGCAACTGCTCTCTAGTTTACTGGGTTAGAGCTGGATGTTTGTTATTAGAGTACATGGTCAAGTTCGTTCCTCATCACAGTAGTGCTGTGTAGCTTTGCTGGTTGGCCAGCTCAGTTTTCCTCGTGGACTTGCTTGTGAAGATCTTAACAAGAAGGAATAGGAAGAGATGGAGTGAGAGAGCTCCTCTTGCAGCAGCCTCCACTTTGACTGATGGGAAAAGTAGCAGGCCCCCGCACCAGGCCTTCTCCCTAGGCCTCCATTGCCTCTGTTTCCCAACCCACCTCTGAAGTCACCAGAAAATTCGTAGCAGTGATACGCAACGTGACCTGAGCAGAAGGTCCCTCTGAACACCCGGCAGGGCTGTATTCTTGCCCAATGCAGAGCCACAAAATATTTACAATAGCAGCAAACGGTTGGTGGGGACGTGTAAAAGTTCCTTGTTTACATTCTCAAAGCTAGGTGTGAGTGTTAGTGACTCTGTGTACCCTCCGTGGTCCTCTGTCTCATTCTCATAATCCTAAGTTTGCTCACTAGGTGCTAGCAAAAAGGATATTTTCCATTTTACAAATTTAAGATTTAAAAAACTTCAGCAGATGAAATCACTTTTCCCAGGTCACATAGTAGACTCAAGAATTGCATCCAAGGCGTTCACTTCTCAACCTTGTATGTTTGGCTTCCACACCCCTCTGCCTCTGTCGTGTCTCTCAGAGTACTCCTGCTCCCACACTGGGACTTACTGAGATCTGACTTCTTTCGTGTCCATGGTACTTCTGTGGATTGGTCTTGGAATATAACAAGTGATCTAAAATTGCATTCTGCCTGGGGATTAAAGAGCCAGATCATCTTTTAGACTTAAGTCAAAAGAGGTTGCAGTTTGACTTCATTTCTCGCCTCTGTCAGTCTATCTGCAATCCACTTTGAATTTCCTTAGCTGCTGGGGATTTGATGCTGATTTTCTTCCATGTTGGGTTCTCAGCAGGCACGTGGTCAGGATGGAATTAGACAGCTCTTAAACAATCACAGGTCCCAGAGTTTCTGTGCTCCTTTCCCAGGTTCACTTGATTTCTACGAGTTCCAACTATGTCACCTCAGGCATTGATAGAAAGAAAGGTTGCATGGGCATCCATGCCCATTAGAAAAACTGGTGACTGTGCATCTGCCTTTAGGGACAGTGTGAGTTGTTATCTCCCACTGCGGAATGTCTTGTGTCCTTGACAACCTTGGCATAACACAAGTCATTCATATGAAATTCAGAGCAAGCTAACTTTTTTGAGCTCCTATATCTTTTTGTGAAAGCAGAGATAATTGTGTCTACTTCATAGGATAGTTGTGCGGATTAGATAAAATAATTCATATAAAAAGCATTTCATATGATAATTAACCCATTGGAGGGCCTCAAAAGTTAACATTGTTATTATAGACAGCTTAAGTATTCATTATTCCAAATGCAACCTAGAAGTTCCTTGTTATCACCCTCCTCCTCAGCATCATCACTGTCATAATCTTGAGGAATTTTAATTATTTTTTTACTGTGTGCCAGGCATTCTACATGCTTGTCCTCCTGTATCACTTTCCACCACTCCCATAACAAATTACCACAGACTTAAAACAACCACAAAAATGCATTTTCTCATAGTTCAGCAGGTCAGAAGTCCAACATGGATTTTCTTGGGTTAAAATCAAGGTGGCAGTAGGATTGCATTGCTTTCTGCAGCCTCTGGGGGTAGAACCTGTTGCCTGCTAAGGAAGACTGCTAGCAGAGCTTAACTTCTTGCAGTTGTAGGATTGAGGTCCTCATTTCTTTGCTGAGTCAGCTGAGAGTTGTCTTCAGCTTTTACGGGCCTCCCATATGCCTTGGCTCCTGGCCTCTGCTCTGTCTTCAAAGCCACAACACTGGATTGATCCCTTTTGCCATTTCTCTTATTTTTCTGTTTTTTGTTTCTACATTTAAAAAAATTCTTTCTCTCTTTAAAAATATTTATTTGTTCATTTTTATTTATTTGAAAGATAGAATGACACAGAAAAGAAACAAAAGGGGAGTGATCATCTAGCCACAAGTATACTCCCAAATGTCCGTAACAGCTGATGCTGGACTGAGCCAAAACTAGAAGCCCAGAACTCTGTCTGGGTCTCCCATGCCGGTGGCAGGAACTCAGTACTTGAACCATAATTTGCTACTTCCTGTGCATATTGGCAGGAAGCTGGATCAGAAGTGGAAGTAGAGGTGAGACTCAATCCCAGGCACTTCCATGTGGGATATGGGCATCCCAAGAAGCTGCTTAACAACACCTACCATTCCTCTTCCACCTGATTGGATTGAGTCCACCTGAATAATGAGGGAGTCTCCTTGTTTAGATTTGCAGCATCCCTTTTGCTGTTAGCATTTCTTCAGATTTTAGGAATTAGGAAAAGGACATTGTTTTGAGAGGGTGCCGTTTTTCTATCACACGTTCACTGTCTTACTGAATCTTCCTAGTGTCCCTGAATTCATTCTCTCCATTTTACAGATAAGAAAATAGAGGCATAGTGATATTAAACAGTTCAACTATAGGGTTGATAGTAAACATTTAAACTTGGCTTCATATCTTGGCACTTTGCCTATACAACCTGTTTAATTTGGAACTATAGCAGGTTGAGTTTTAAGATGATCTCTGGTACTGGGGCCAGGAATCCCCTCTCGGTACTGGTGGCCTAGGGCAACATAAAGGAGGAAAAGACTGGCCTGTGTGGAGCAACTTGAGAGATCTGTCTTTCCCACAGGGGGACAGACTGACAAACGAGAGCCCCAATTGACATTGGGCACAAACAACTTTTTGTAGCTCATTTCACAGCTTTCTCCTAATTTCAGACATTTCCTCTTTTAAGATTCTCTCATCACCAGAGCTTTCACAGCAAATTAGAGGAAACTTTATTAGGGACATCAGTGTATTTTCACAAATACACAGTATGTTTTGTGTGATCATATGTATTAGCTCTTAGTACCCTACAGCCCTGAGGCCAGGCCAAGGAGGAAACCCTATGGGAAGCGAGGGTTTGCAGGTCCCCCAGACTCTGTGCTGTTCTTATGTGTGGATGTGGGGGAGGACTTTCAGGTCTGCATCCACGGGAGAGGACTTTCAGGTCTGCATCCAGACTCCAGAGTCCTGAGGATTACATAGGGAGTCTCCTAATTCTACCTGAGTACTCACTCTAAGTCTCATAGCATAGGCTTCGTGTGTGTTATTTCCTTATACTTGTTTAGCGTTTTGTAATTTACAACACATTTTTGCTATTTTCTCATTCAATTCTCAAAAGCATCTTGTGTAGTAATATAGGAACAATTTATCATATGTAGTTATATTGGAACAGTATTTCACATCATCTTAATGATGAGATGGTGATGATAAAGAGCAGTGCTTTCAGCCTGCTGTATCAAGGGCTCTAACCATTTTATCTTGTTTAATCTCCCTGACATCCATTGAAGTAGGTATTAATGTGATTCCCATGTTAGAGACAAACTTAACTGGCAACTTCAAGGTCATTCAGATAGTAAGGATGAGACTGGGTTAGGAAGCCAACTGCAGGACCATGTCCTAAACTAAGGCTTAAGCGTAAAGCTTTTTGTTCATTTTGCAGCTGAACTAATTAAGACTGAGACTGAAATTAAGTAAGGTTTGTTAAAGGCTGCCCATCTGGCAGTTCCAGGACTTGGACCAAGCTTCTTCTATTTGGAGGCAGTCATGACATAGCACAATTACATCAAATCGGAGGGAGTTCAGTCACATCCTGGCTCCTTTGGGCACTAAGTGTGTGACCTTGGGTAAATTCTGAATCCTGTCTAATCTTTAATTCTCTCAGAAATGAGAGTAATCTTACCTGCCTCCCTCGGTTTCCAGCAGAATGGAGATAATGCATATAAAGTGCTTGGTGTGCCATGAGCAAATAGTAGCTGTTATTATTAGTGCTCTTTCCACTGCTTCAGCCGCCTCTCTAAATGCAGGTCCAGTTCTCAGAGGTTTTGGTTCGGGTGAAATTGCAGCTGATTGGGGGAAATTGTCTTCACTGCCCTCAATCATTTTTTAGCATGAGCCACAGGCTCTTGGCAGGCGCCACCTGACAAATTAGCATTGACTTGGACAGAGGCTAAGAGATGCCGCCTGGACTGAATGCAGTGGATGAGACAAGGGTCCCCACGGAGGTCCTGGTGAACTTGCTGGGTCCAAAGCAGTCTGATCCGAGGGGTGGGGGCTTCTTAAAAAGCTTCATCTTCTCCTCTATTCCCCCAGATAAGCTGCTGGGAAACATGGTGTTTTATTATCTGTTCTGCTCTGTATAAGCTCCATTCTGAACTAGAGGATTCCATAAGCAGTTCTGGAACACTGAGCAGCATCCGTGGTGTTGAGGAGAAGGGCGAACTCTGGAGATGGCTCCCTGTGTCAGGAGTGAGTATTGGCCTAGACCACGGGAACTTGCCTGGGTGCACAATGATGTGCCCCAGAAACACTGCCGTTTAGAATGATTTGTGGTGTGATCTGAATTCCCTCTGCAAGGCAGAGCAGATACCGCGTGGACTGAGAGAATGAGCGCACGTTCAGAAATGCCCAGGTCTGAGTCTCTGCGAGGGGGCTCTCAGGAGCACACCTACAGAAGTCTGTGGCCTGAGAGCTACCGGCTCTGAGGGTAGGACCGCCACACCACGTGAATGGTCTGCTCCTGCTGAGGCTGTGTGTGCCCTTCCTGCCAGCCTTTCTTCCAGAAAGGATGGAAGTGGCTGTAGGCATTCCTGCAGCAGCCAAGCTGCTGCTCTGGAGGCCAGCATCCCACACGGCCGTGTGGCTGCTCTGCTTCTAGCCCAGCTTCCTGTTCACACACTGCAGGAAGCCGCTGGTGATGGCTCAAGTTCATGGGTCCCTGATACCTGTGTGTGAGCCTGGATTGAGTCCCAAGCTCCTGGCTTCAGCCTGGCCCAGCTACTCTGGGAATTTGGGGGAGAGAAACAGTTTCTGGAAGGTCCCTGTCTGTCTCTGCCTTTCCAATAAAATATAATAATAATAATAATATTATTAATGGCAAATAAATTTGAGAAGAAGAAGAAAACAAAATACCAGAGTAGAAGGGAGCATAGGATTAGTGATGTCTGACCTGTCTTGGCATCTGGTTCTCGGTGGACTTGACCTAATTCTCAGTGGTTTCACATGTTCTGGGCCTCTTGGGCAGAAGAAATGATGAAGTTTAGTCTGTGTGTGTTTTTGCCTTACAGTGAATTCCAAAATACCACGTGGATGGCAAAGCAGGCGTACGTACCAGCTCCAGAATCAAGCATATGTGTACCTATCTTTAAAGTCCACTTGTGCTTAGTAGCTGTTACTTTATAACTTTGCACCTACATTTTCTTACCTTTAAAATGGCAGTCCTAACATAGCCAGTCTCTGTATAGCAGGTTATACATGTGAAGATGCAAACAATTGAAATAAAAAATATTTGAAAAGCAAAAATACTGTGTCTGCACTGCATATGTAAAGACTTTTTTCTTGCCATTATTCCTTAAGGAATGGAGCATAGCAACTATTTAAATAGTAGTTACATTGCACCAAGTATTTTATAAGTAATCTAGAGATGGCTTAAAGGACACCAGAGGTGGGGACTGGTATATGCAAATACTAGGTGTTTTCTCTAAGCAGCTTGAGCGTCTGGAGATTTGGGTATCTGTGAGGGCTCCTGGAAGAAATCCCATGTGGACACTGAAGAACAACTTTAGTAGTGATTACGCAAGATTTTTCTAAAGATTACATTAGAAATCTACAAACACCTCTCAACAGTGTCTGCTCTGTAGTATATGATCAAAGTTCTCTCTCATGAATTTTTTAGAATCTGTTCTTCAAATATTATGGATCTGTTGACATTTATTTATTAGAGAGATGGATATATTATATCATATATATATATAGAGAGAGAGAGAGGGAGGGAGGGAGAGAGAGGGAGAGAGAGAGAGATTGTTCGCCCATCTGCGAATTCATCTTCAGATACCTACAGCAGCGTTGACTGGACTGGGAGGGCGGAACTCAACCCAGGTCTCCCATGTAAGTGGCAGTTACTTGAGCCATCATCACTGCCTCCAAGGGTCTGCGTTAGCAGGAAGCTGGAACCAGGGGCCAGATCTGGGTCTCCAGTCCAGGCACTCTGATGTTAGTTGTGGGCATCTTAACTGCTAGGCTGAACGGTTACCACCAGGTTCTATTAACTGTGGCAAGTTATGACGGGATCATTTTTTCTGCAGCTCTTGTAGGTTAGTATTTAATAAAAGGTCAGTCTTGACTTTAGAAGGCAGATCTTTAGCCAAGCCCATCTGAAATAATTCCCAGAACTATGTTTGAGCCAAGAAAAAAGACAGTCTTAGCTGTTGACAGCCCCATAGATGCCTCCTGGCTCAGTCACCCGGGACAGGAGGCCCAGAAAACACCATGGGCAACTGCTCTCACTTCAGCCTCTGCCAGGGCAGGCAGCAAACAGAAATCTCACACCAACCAGACTGCAGGTGCAGAAGCCGCTGGAGGCAGGGACCAGTTCCAAAGCTGTCTGGCACAGCTGTTGAAAATGAAGGTCAGCCAACTCCATGAGGTGTCACCTCTGTCGCTCTCAAAGAGGAACGGGAAAAAAAGTATATTTGAGAAAAGCGGATGTCTGATTTGGCTGTTCTACACTGCCAGCTAGGGTGCTTTGAAATGATACGGTGTGGGCTGTGTGTTTTCACTCTGCCCATTTGGAGGACAGCCCTCAGAGCCAGAGAGGGAAATGAATTGCTCTGCATCACACAGCCGTCAGTTTGAAGTCAGCCTGGGGTCTGTGTCTCTGCACCCAGCTTCTGCCACACAGTTTTGCTGGCCGATGCCTCTTGGCAAGTTGAGGGGTGAAAGCCATGCAAGAATCTAGGATGTGGAGCCATCTAATAATGAGGTTCTGAAAAATGGTCTGAGCTCACAGTCCACAAAGAAATGCGTTTGTCTCTGATCAGCTGAGTTTTGGACGTGTAGGATTAGTTCACCCAAATCTAAACCTCTTGTAGGTTGAGAATAGTTTTTCTGGAAGCAAATGAGGGGACAGCCATGATGATCATTCATTCTAAATTTTTGCCTTTGCTTGGCTCCTGAAGCTTGTATCATGCGGTTCTTGCAACAAAATGGATGCAACTGGAAAACATTATACTTAGTGAAATAAGCCAGTCCCCAAAAGAGAAACGCCATATGTTTTCCCTGATCTGTGACAGCTAATAGATCACCAAAAATGTCATGTATAGGAGTGAAATTCACTTTTTGATATTCGATGAGTATTCACAGCCCTTGTCTCTGCTATAGAAGAACAGTGTTTTTCTTACTAGTTGTTGAACTTTTTACTTAGTGTAGGCTTAACCTTGTGAGTATAAAGTAAGCTGAAAGTAGATCGTTGTGTAAATTAAGAGAGGGATTAAGAGAGGAAGGAGGAGGAAGGGTGGGAAACATGGGAGGGCAGGAGGGTAAGATGGGAAATATCACTGTGGTCCAAAATATGTATATGTAAATTACTGGAAATGTGTTTACCTTAAATTAAAAAATCAAAAACTCCTCTTTTTAACAAAAGAAAATCATATGCCTCCTTTATATGAAAGGGTGGTGCAGGTGACAGTCTACAGTGACAGAACTGAGTGGTTCTGCAGCAGCAGTGGTAGATTTGGTACGCATACAGCACCATTATTTTACTGGCTCCTGTTGCAACAAGAGGAAAGCAAACCCTGGTGGGAGTGCACCCTGGTCCACAGTGAGCACGGCTACGTGTGACTGGGTGGTGATAGCAGGCTCACCAGCACTGCATTCTGACAGCTGAGCCGTCAGCGTTTCTCCTCCAGCAGTGCAGCTGAGCGTCCACGTGCCCCGTCGTGCAGCGCAAATCCCTGTAGATCTATTAGACAGACACTGATCCGTCTGGAGATAATAAAGACCAAACTAGCAAAAATAGCCAGACAAGCATGCTGTTTTGCATTCTTAGACTTTCAAAGCGCATTGCAGAGTAAATAAGCAATTCCCAGCTTATCTGATTTCAAGGGCATCAAAGCGTGGCATTTGTATTTTTCCCAGCTAATGACTTGACAGAGATTTGGGTGAATAAGGGTATGATCTCCAGAGCAGCACAGTCCTCTAGAAATATAATGCAGTTCACATAGATGAGCCATGTTTGTAATTGTAAATTTTCCAGTAGTCATATTTTTAAGATAGAAAAATAGGTGAAATTAATTTTAACAATATAGTCAGTAATTTACTTTAGTTAAACTAATTTATATGTACTGTTATCATTTTAGCGCACAATATAGGAATTATTAATGTGCTATCTTTCATTAGCTTCATGCTGGTGTGTATTTTACACTTGCACCATATCCATTGGACCAGCAACATTTCAGCACTCATTAGCTGTGTGTGACTTTTGTGGGATTCTGGAGCCAGCATAGGGGCAAGGTCCTCCTCAGTGGGGATTCCAAGGATTGTGAGCACTGCTCAGGGCTGCCCTCTAAAAACAATTTGTTCTTGCCATCAATAAAATTAGGAAGAAAAACTCAATACCAACTAAGGAAGAACAAGAAAAGACGTTGTGCAGTGGTTTTCTCCAGTACTCAGTGTACTCATTCTGCCATCTTGGGGTGGGGTGCACAGGAGGGTAGTAGATTTTTACACCCTCTTCGGGGTATAATCAGTCTCGCCTTTTTTTTTTTTCAGGCACCCCTCTGTGGGAACAAGCAAGCAAGTGCTAGTGCAGTCTGGGTAGAAAGGGGCCAGGCCTGTCTCTGGCCGTGGCTATGTTGGGGGCACACTCACTTCTGTAAATGCCTGATACTTAACAACAGGCAATTTCAATGCTTTTCTCTCCTTGTCCCACTTTCAGATGACCAAAGGTTATTTCTGAGGATGAAGCTGTCCTCCCCACTTGGGATGGAAAGAGGAAGGCGTCTTGTCGCTCCTGAAGGATCTGACACTGCGTTTTCCCTTTCCAGTCATGAGGAAGGGGCTGCCTCCTCTCCACAGAAGGCAGGGTTTTCGTTGGGTACAGTTTATTGTGGAATCGTCCCTCTGCGTTACTGGTGGTGCAAGGCTCATAAACCTTAGCAACTTCATTACTCACCAGTTAGTTTCAGATGAATGTTACCGTCTTGGATCTAATGGTGCTGTCCATAGAGGTGACCCCACATTTTAAGGAATTTTACATCTGACTGCCCGCAGGGATGGCCGAGTCAGAGATGCCTGTGCTTTAGTGGGGCATTCCAATTTCAGGGAGGTGCCTCTAGTCTCTACGGACAAACTGCTTTCTGTTGCTGTTGCCTTCGGTTCCACTGGTGCCGCCTTCCTCGGGCCCAGAGGCCTCACACTGTCGGGAGATGCCCTGTAGATAGGAATCAGAAGGCTGGAGTTTCGGGTCAAGCTCTTCTGCATCTTGTTGAACGCCCTCTCAGGGGGTTGCTTCAGCTTTCCAGGTCTCAGCTTGTTCATCTGTGACATGGAGGTAAAAAGTAGCGGGAATTAAAAAGGTATTGGCTTTTGAGCTATGGAGTGTAAGGAAGGATTGTTACTGAGCAGATGAGAGGTGCATACCTGTAAAGACCATGCTCATCCTGTGAACCATTCTTGAGACGCAAGAAACTGGGGCGCTAGCTTACCTCCTTCTCCTTCGAGTACCACCTTTCTAGTGACTTAAGACAGAGGCCTGGCCTGAAGTGCATCCCAGCTGGTGGACTAGTCCCCACCATTACCTCCGTTTTTCCCGTATTCTCTACTCAAACTTAGGACATCATTTCCCTTTAGAGAATCATTGATGGACATTCCATCCTGGTTTCATCTGTATCAAAATTTGGGAAGAAGCAGAGAGAGAGAATATCTTCCATCTTATAGTTCGCTTCACATGTGGTCACAATGACTGGGGCTGGGCCAGACAAAAGCCATGAGCTCGGATCTGCCATGTGGGTGGCAGTGGCCCAAGCACTTGGGCTATCATCCACTGCCTTCCTGGGTGTTTTATTAGGGAGTTTGCTCAGAAGTGGAGTGGCCAGGACTGGAACCAGCCTTCCAAAATGGGATGCCTGCATTGCAAGTGTGGCTTAACCCACTGTACCACAGTGTTGGCCCTACGAATAGCCTGATTATATGTCCTACGTCTGAGGGGGAGTGAGGTTGACTTTACACATTCTCAGCCCAACTCAGCTGAGTTCAGTTCACTTTGTGGGCTTCTTGTTATCTTAGAGCAGATGTGAGTTTAGCTAAATCTCACTATCGTATATTTCCAGGAAACCCGTCACCAGCTTGGCTTTCTACCTGCCTGTCTCTCATTTTGATAATAGGATTATAGGATAATAGGGTAACTCACAAATTTGGGTCCTTTGAAATGGCTTTGTTTGTTTAAGTATTAATAACATTAACCTGTAAAATTCTTTGGCCCTTGGGAACATGACTTACTCATGTCTCTTGTCTGTTTATTCCCAGAATATAGTAAGTACTGCACACGTAAGTAGTAGGTGCCCGATGCTTGTCTGAATGAAGAGTGAATGATGATGATGATGATGATGAATGCTTTTGAGGCCCCAAAACAGATTGACAACCCTGCGGAGATGCTCTTATTGACTCCTCACAGTGACCCTGTGAGACAGGGATGCCTCCCCGTATTACAGATGAGAAACTGGAGGTCAGAGCACTGAGACATTTACCCAAGGTCACGCAGTGGGGAGAATGCGTGGATGTGGAATTAGATTAGCATTGTGCCAAAACCCATGCACCTTTCAATGCCTGCCTTCCCGTCTTAACATATGTAGTTCTTTCTTAGATAATATAGCTTAAAAAAGAGGTAAGATGGCACTGGAACAGGGGACAGAGGCTGTAGGAAATTCATGTTTCACAAACAGCCTGACTTGACGATGAATTCCCTTTTTTCCCGAAATCCCATTGCACTATTAAATTTCTCCTTTACCTTAAAAAAAGTTACCAAGCCTTACAGAATCTTTATGTGCCAGGCACTGTGATTATGACTTTATGTGCATTTAATTCTCAGAAAATCCTTGTGAAGCAGATACTACTATTTTCCAATCATCGGATTAAGAAAATATGACGAGGAAGGGGTGGGAGAGAAAACACCCTACCCAAGGTACATTGAAGGTTCTGGGTTTGTTTTAAACCTAGGTTTGTCTGACTCCAGAATAGAGTCTTTCAGATGTGTCATGACACTGTCTTTTCACTTTTTCTGCCGTTATTGTCAGAACATTGGTTATGCATTAGCTTGTGCTTGTTGATAGTCCCTATGATATTATAAGCTTCTTGAGAATTGGATGTGTTGTCTTTAACTCCTGCATTGCTCTGTACTGCTCAGGTAGTGCTCAGCAGGTACTCGTGTGCAGCTGGGGCAATTCTCAGACTTAGTCAATCAGTGGACCAGAAACTCCATGTGTGGCACCAAGAGAAATTACTACTGTATCTTCAGAGTTTTCACAGCAACATCACTTCAATGCTACAGCAGACACATTTTGTGCCCTGCACCACAATCCCCTTGATCCATCACTAATTTCAGCTGTAGCCATACTGGACAGTTCCCAGGCAGAGGGACAGCAGCCTACCTGCAACACCTTCTACCTTTCTGCCCCTCTGCCTCAGGGTTTTGTTGGAAGCCCCGTAGCTGTCCTAGTCCACCTTTTGGTCATCACAGAACCGTGAGTGATTTAGTGCCCAGGTGAATAACCTCAGTCTGTGGAAGACTGGATGAAGATTTAGCCTCCTGTGCTCCAGAAGGGAGTGCTTAAGTGCACTCTCTCCATGTCCCAAGACTGAATCCCCAGCAAATTGAGCACCAAGGGCCAACCGTGGTTGCTAGCTTCTCTGTTTTCTTTTTTTTTTCCCCTATGTCTCTGCTTTACTCTCCATACTCCTAAACTGACGCCTCTTGGGAATATTTCCAAAATAATCTCTTTGCATCCATGTCCTTGTCTCTGCTTATTTATTTATTTTTTGGAGAGTGAGGTAAATAAAAAACCAAGTAAGATACATGCCTGTTTGCTCATGGCCTCCTGATGTCACATAATGGGAATAAAGCATGCAGTTGGGCTAATTAGGGACGCCATCTCAGAGGAGCCACCTTTGAAGGTCTTGGATACATAGGATTATGGTGAGTGGAGAGACGGTTTAATTTTCAGAATTACTGTTTGCACTGTAATGGTTCATAACGTATAACCAATTATACTGATGAAAAAGTACAGTGCTCAGAAGGGGTGTGAGAAGGAGTCAGTTGATTTCCTGAAACCGCAGGTGACCACAGCTTCACTTTACCTCCATTCTTAGCTGCATGATCGATTTTGTTATAAAAAGACTAGCTTGCAGTGCATTTCTAACTACGTGGTCCGTAGTGCTTACTGGCTGATGCATTTTTATGACTCTTTCCCCTTGAGACGCTGCTGGAGATTTATTTTTAAAAGATGTCAAATGTGATATTCATAATCACTGAGTAGTCACCCCACCAAAAGAGCTGAGAGAAGAGGCCGGCGCCGCGGCTCACTAGGCTAATCCTCTGCCTAGCGGCGCCGGCACACCGGGTTCTAGTCCCGGTCGGGGCGCCGGATTCTGTCCCGGTTGCCCCTCTTCCAGGCCAGCCCTCTGCTGTGGCCAGGGAGTGCAGTGGAGGATGGCCCAGGTGCTTGGGCCCTGCACCCCATGGGAGACCAGGAAAAGCACCTGGCTCCTGGCTCCTGCCATCGGATCAGCGCGGTGCGCCGGCCGCAGCGCGCCGGCCGCGGCGGCCATTGGAGGGTGAACCAACGGCAAAGGAAGACCTTTCTCTCTGTCTCTCTCTCTCACTGTCCACTCTGCCTGTCAAAAAAAAAAAAAAAAAAAAGAGCTGAGAGAAGAGCACAGCAGATGGTGTCATGAAAATTATATTGAAGAACACCCCTCGTGCTGCTGAAGGGTGCAGCACTGAAGGCCTGGCACGCGTCCGGGTGGCAGGAAGGGTTTGTGCCTGCAGTGTCTAGGCTCATAATAACTAGCGTACCAACTTGTTTGAAAACTTTTCATTAGGAGGATCAGCGGGATTTGTGGATGAGTCATGAAGGGAAGGCCTTTTGCTTTCAATGAATGAGGACAAACTAGCCATCAGCTTCGAGTGCTACATGCATGTCAGTGCCCTATGCAAATGGCACTGCTCTAAGGGAGGTGAGGCCGGGTCTAATCCCTACATGGGCCAAGTCCAGCGGCCTGATTGCCTGGCCCTGACTGCCATTCTTCCCCTCTCGTAGCTGTCATACACATGTGCATCTAATGGGATAGCCACACGCTTCAAATCTAAGTCTGGCCTTGTCACCTGCCTGATGAAAACACCGCAGGTTAACCAGTGTATTGAAGGCTCTGAACAGTTTGGCCCTTTCTTGGTACCTCTGGCCCCTCATTTTGAGGGTTTTCTCTTTGCTCCTGTTTCAGCCAGATAGTCACCTGACAGAGGCAACATCTTGTCCAGTATTTTCATGCTGTGGCACTTGCCATTGGGGATGGAGGGCTTTTTCTGGCCTTTTGGACAGTTGGTTCCTCCCAGTTTCTGTTAGTGTATTATCTCAGGAATACATCCCATCCCCACTGCCCTGGCCTCCTCACTGCATTCCTAACCCTGGGCCTCTGCTAAGTGCCTTTGGGGAAATTGTATCATTCCGTCTATTTGTCTGTTTGCTGCCTATGTGTCCCTGAAAGACAATATATTTCTCCCCCAAGACCAGGATAGTGCCCAACACCTAATATATGCTCCCTAAGTGATTGTTTGTTGGGTAGTAGGCAGATAAAAATGCACACTTATGTCATCTTTTGTCCATAGAATGGATTAGAAACACTTGAGAGAATTTCTGCAGGCTTCAGACCCAAGCCTTTGAGCATTGGTTGGTGATTCCAGTGTTGGTCCTGCTTGGAACACCAGTATCTCTGGGAACTGCTGGTGACATCCTTGGGGCAGGTGCTGTGTTGGTCAGAAGTGCCTGTGGCCAGTTCTCTGGCTTTTGGATACAATCCTTAGGTGTCCGTTGGTACAGTGACCCACAGATGTTTCTGTGAAGAAGAGTTGAGACTTGGACTTGAAAACTGGCTTTCTCGTTTCTCACTCTTGCTCATTTACAGATAAAATACTGTTGCTGGATTTCTCTGTGACTTTGAAGTTTACTGCTTTGAACTGTTCTTGCCAGGGTAACGTCTATTGCTTGGATGGCACAGTATAAATCCTCAGTTCATCTTTAGTAAATGAGGAAAAGGTTATGTTTGCTGTTACTAGTTGGTAGGCAGTCTTACCACATTCAAGCCCCAGCTTAGTCATTTCCTAATTGGATAGGGCTGACTGTGTAACCAGCACAGTGCTGTGGAAACGGCAGAGGGGCTTGTGAGGCCAGGTTGTGAAATGTCACGGGTCTCCCCGGCTCTTTCTGGATCACACTCTCTGGGAGAAATCAGCTGCTGGCTTCCAAGGATCCTCAGGCAGCTGTGCAGAGGTTCTCGGGGTGACACTGAGGCCTCCACTGGCAGACGTGTGTCCATCAACTTGGAAATGACCCTGCAGGTCCAGTCAGGCCTTCGGATGACTGCTGCCCTCGACAGCTAAGCTGCTCCAGTGTGTGAGATAACTAAGGGATAGTGTTTTAGGTAACTGTGTTATAAGGTCATCTGTTACACAAGTTTGACAATGGATAGCAAGTATACTCAGGAATCAAAGCAATAGCCTGTCAACAAAACCTCGTCAGAAACAAAACCGTGACCTTAATTCCATTGCCTGTGTCATCCTTTACACGTTTCCCATTAGTTCTTAGTGCTCTTGTGGTGTACTGAGTGTACACAACACTGGTGTACACTGGTGTAACCTGGTGGTGTCTACCATGTTGTTTGCCAAGCCTTGCTCAGCCTGTTATTTGTGTATTTTGGGTTGTGTTGCTGATATTCAGAAGTGTCGTTATTTATAGCTGACGTAGTAAGTTCGTTTTTTTCTTTCTGTTTTTTTTCCAGGTGGCTTCCAGTTTTGCCTTCCAAAGCTTTGATAAATGTTTAGTTTTTTAATGGCTTTACTTTGTATATTTAAATCTCTTAGTGTAGTTTATGGTGTATAGCTAACTGCTCTTTGGGTATAATCTTCTAGCCACTTCATTGCTGTAAAATTTAGATATCTTCTCACTTACATAGTACTGTGTATTACATGGTACAATTTAAAACATTGCTAAAGTTACAGTGGATTACATAACCTTGCTCCCTAGATTGATGTGATCTTTAACTTTATCAGAGAAGAGACTTTTCAGAAAATGTCTAGCACGGCAGTTAAGATGCTTCTTGGGACACCTGCACCCCTTGTTGGAGGACTTGATTTAAGACCCAGCTTCTCCACTTCTAATCTAACTTCCTGCTGATGTGCACCCTGGGAGACAGCCAATGATGACTGACTACCTGGATTCTTGCCTCCTACATGGGAGAACCAGACTGAGTTCTGGACTCCTGGTTCCTGCCTGGCCCAACCATTGTTGTTGCAGTTATTTGGGGGAATGAATGGAAGGTCTCTCTCTTAATCTCTCTCTCTCCCTATCTGCCTTTCAAATAAAATGAAAAAATAATGTAGAAAATTTACATTTATCTGTCTTGTGTTAAGCCATTGCTGATTCTTTTTTATAAATTCCTTGTCAGGTAGGTTTTCAGTGGTTCTATTTCAGATTTTCTGTATGCATAAAACTCTACAAGTCTGCAACTTGATATAACTGCTTTTCCAGAAACTTTTAACCCACTTTTCGGTATGTAGAATATCACCTTGACCTTCTCTCTTCCTTTGGGCTTGTGTTTGATCTACTAGTCTGAACTTGCAGAAATGTCAACAGTCAATTTTCTTTTAATTAATATCCTTATTGGAGCTGACATTCCATCACCCTCATTTGTGAGTCTATTAGTTAATTCCCCAGCAGCGTTCTTAAGAGAGAAAGAAGACTTCTCAGTTCTGTAGTTACATTTATATAAGTTTCATGCAAGTTCAAAATAAAATATCCACTTTGTGGAAGAAATTTTGAGAGAAAATTTTGTTATTTCTTTTGTTGGAACTCCACCCAAGAGTTTGACAATTCAGATCTCTGTATTTGATCTGTCTCCAAGTAACTGTGTTTTGTCACAGTCCAGTAGCTCCTCTTCTTTTTACTTGTATCAAATTGGATTAGCGTCCCTGGCTCGTTCTGCAGTGGAATTTTTGTTTTGAAATATTCCAACTTAGGGGCCGGTGCTGTGGCACAGTGGGTTAATGCCCTAGCCTGAAGTGCCAGCATCCTATGTGGGTGCCAGTTCGAGACCTGACTGCTCCACTTCCATTCCAGCTCTCTGCTATGGTCTGGGAAAGCAGTAGAAGATGGTCCAAGTCCTTGGGCCCCTGCACCCACGTGGGAGACCCGAGGAAGCTCTTGGCTTCTGGCTTCGGATCTGCTCAGCTCTGGCCATTGTGGCCAATTGGGGAGTGAACCAACGGTTGGAAGACCTCTCTCTCTCTCTCTCTCTCTCTCTCTCTCTCTGCCTCTCCTCTGTCTGGTAACTCTGACTTTCAAATAAATAAGTAAATGTTTAAAAAATATTCCAACTTATGTGTTATTGTATTTATTTGAAAGACAGAGAAAAAGAGTGATAGACAAATCTCCTATCAGCTGGCTAACTCCCCAAATGCCTGCAGTAGCCAGGGTAGAGTCAGGAGCCAGGATCACACTCTGGGTCTCTCACAGGGTGGCAGGGATGCAGGTACTTGAACATCACCTCCTATTAATGCCTAACATTTCTTGTGCTTCAATAATGAAAGCAATGTGCTGTGGGCTGTTTGACATCATTTCATAATTATACTGTAACCCTCACTTCCATGCTTGAAACTTCTCAATGATCGTTTTCACTGACCTTTCAGCTCTTCAAACCATCTGTGCTACCACAGCCCTTGAACTGTGCTTACTCCATCAAAATGGAGATCACAGATTCATCAAATTCAAGTTGAAGCACCCCTTGTTCAGTGCTAGTTCAGGACCATTTGATTCTCATCTGTCTATGAGGGGTCTTGAATAAGTTCATGGGCTTCAAATTTTTTTTGAAAGTGAACGTTTCCATTTCCATTGCACTTTTGGAAGTCTTCTTTTGCATGTGTGCCTAGTCGGTTTCACTCTCCCTCTAGACCACAGACTCCATGAGAGCAGGGACTGCCTGATTCTGCTTTGGCCCAACATTGTATTCCCTGGATCTAGTACCATTCCTGGTGTATGCAGAAACTCAAGTATCTGTTGAATGAATGATTGATTTGTACATTATAAATATGGGAATGAGGCCTGAAAATCTTAAATAACTTTACCAAGGTTCTAAGCAAATAAGTAACAGAGGTAGAATTTGAACCTAGGCCTTCTGTTTTCTAGTTTTGTGCCTTCTATTAAACACACCTACTCTAAATTTCAGGCATGGAAAGCCAAGACACTGTGGCAGAAAACAACCTACATGAATGATCTCTGTGAGTGAAATCCCAGCGGAAAGAAGGGGCCATCAAAGAAGGAGGTACCTCTCTGAAGGGAGGGGAGAACTTCCACTTTGATTATGGCCCTGTCTAAATAAGGTCGGAGTTTGTGAACTCAGGAGGCTTCCATAGCCTTGGCAGCTCATGACAAGAGCCTCGGGTGATCACTGACATTATAAATAAGAGTGTCATTTGTTAAATCAACAACAGGAGTCACTGTGCACTTGCTCCCCATGTAGGACCTCTGTCCTTAATGAGTTGCACTATGAGAATTAACAATAAAACTAATCTTCAAACAGTACTTTATACTTTGTGTGTCTGTGTGGGTACAAACTGTTGAAATTTTTACTCAGTATAGAGTTGATCTTCTGTATATAAAAATAATTAAAAATGAATCTTAATGAAGAATGAGATGGGAGAGGGAGTAGAAGATGGGACGGGAGTGGGGTTGAGAGGGCAGGTTTGGGGTGAAGAACCAATATAATCCAAAAGTTATACCTATATTTATTAAATAAAAGCTTTCTATAAAAAGTAAACACAAATACTCTACACTTCTAGATAAAAAAATCACTTAAAATTTCTATCTTAAAGTCATTGATTGTTTCGTTCCTTGTAGGTGATAGGGATAATCCCCCTCCATGTCTGGAGTGTGGTTGCTGTCTTCAAGAGGGTGACAGGCACCTATCATTGTGCCCACATGGATGACAGTGGGAAAAGGAAATGAAAATCATTCTTTTCAACTGTTTCTTTTCCTGTATCATAGTCTCAGAGCACTGGCTGACAGAGCTGAGTGAGGTTCCATGAAGAGACTCCTCAGGTTGAGGGCTGTGGGGGAAGGTGGAAGTGGTGTTTAGAATCTGTGATATGTTTCACCTGGAGTCTGTGAGTTC
Organism: Oryctolagus cuniculus; assembly: GCF_964237555.1. Classification (NCBI taxonomy): domain Eukaryota; kingdom Metazoa; phylum Chordata; class Mammalia; order Lagomorpha; family Leporidae; genus Oryctolagus; species Oryctolagus cuniculus. The sequence continues at coordinate 121,632,836 of NC_091441.1, forward strand.
CAAAGTGTGTTACACTCAGTCCGGATACGATTGCTTGTAATCCTGAATCTTATGCTCCTTTGCTGTGAGATTTTACACTGATCTCTTTACCTCTCTGGTCTCAGCTTCCTATCTAATAAATGGTGTGTGAGTGGTGGTAGTGTTGGTGTGGTGATGCGGTAGGTAGGGGTGATTATAGGGTTATTGACAAAACTTCTGACTGGAAGTCTGCAAAAAACTCTTGCTTCCTTTCCTCTAACATTCTTTGCTTAGTAAACCAGAACACACTGTGACTTGGATGTCTAGGACAGAAACTGACTCCACTGTGTAGTCCAGAACTCGGAAGCACTTTGGATTATAGCAGTTCCGTGGGCCTCACTGTGGGCCCTTTCTGATAGGGAAGGATTGAAACCCTGGTGTGTCCTTGGAAGGAAATAGAGCCCTTACCTGATGTGTGCGGAAAGCTGAGCCTCAGAGAAGGGAGATGGATTCCTGAGACAGAGGTGGGAAGACGGGATGTGAAGTCTAGCGTTCTCTCTGCTATACCAACTGGCTTGTTTTATACAGTGATGTTGTCATTTTCATCCTACTCTAAAAGATCCTAAAATCACCACTCATTAAGTAATCCTCATATCTGAAAAGCTTATCGAGGGAGTTTTTTTTTTTCTGTCTTCATTTTCTGATAAAAATATCACTTTTCTAATTGTTAAAATAGTACCTGATCATTGTAACATAACCCAAATCATTCAGAGGTATACAAAGTATCTAGAATCTGGTATTCCAAAGATAATCACTGTTAACTTGGTTCATGATTTTTAGTCTGTTCTCTCTCTCAAATTCCTTTACATGTGTTGTGTGTATGTGTAATATGTATATAAAGGGGCTTCCAAAAGTTTGTGATAAATAGAATTAAATGAAAAATTTATTTTGGTGCAAATTCTTTTCAAAATCTATAATTCACATTTTCCATGAAATTTTTGGACACCCTCTCATGTATATGTGTGTGCACACACACACAGATTTCAAAATTAGATCACATTATATATATATTCCTTGCATCCTATTTGTTTTCCTCGGCAGACATGGAGCTTTCCTTAAAGGTATTTTCACACTAGTACACTAACTTATTCTTCTTATTGGCTAGGTGGTAGTCTCTTGTGTTATTACTCCACACTACAGCAATCCTCTCCTGGTGGCTATTGTGTAGCTTTCAATCTTTCCATATTTTAGCTAATGCTGCAAGAGAAATCTGTCTGTGTCCATCTCTGCTTATTGATCTGCCTCCTTGTGATAAATTTCTGGAAACACGCTTCAATCTGATGATTGCGTGCATATCTAGGCACAAGGATGGTGTAAGTGAAGCAGTGCAGTTGGATGGTTCCTGTAGAGGAATCCACGAGATTTCAGACTAGGGAGGGTTTTAGGCACAAGACCATGGAATAGGAGGACCTTTCTTTGGTCAGGCTTTGTAGTTCTGTAAGCACCGTTTTGTGGGAATAACACTGCACCAAATTCTGTTTCAGGGAATTCTGCAAGTCCTTTCTAGTTGCTCTGTATATAGTTGCCTCACTTGGTTAAAGTTCACTGTAAATTGATCTAATCAGGTCAAAATGCCTTGAGTTTAGGTTATTCCTTCTGCCTCACAGTAGTGATTTTCCTTTCAGCTTTTTTATGAGACGGTCAGCTCTTGGGAGAGACTACCAATTATGTGTCAAGGAGTGAGGCAAAGAGGAAAAGTATTCCTTCCCTGCTGGAGAATTTGTCACTTGTGAGGAAACAAGCTGGGATGTCTCTGAAGTGGCTGCCTGCCCAGGAGGATCATCAGGAAGGCACGAGCCCCCCCACCCCCCGGCTTGGATTTCCGGTGTCCTGTGGTTGCTTCGGGTTTGCTCTGTCTGACACCACACACAGTGTCATCTTGGCTCTCGAAGTGCGCTGTATCTGTCACACTCAGCCTTCACTCAGCTGGTGTGTTCATGTCATTGATGACGGGTAGTTATTTCTTCTTCAGCCTGAATTCAGCACCTACATGATCTGGGATTTCCTGGATACAGCTCTGAAAGGTCATCTTTGGGTGCCTCCTGTTGTTTTGCAGAGTAAACCTTTACCCTTGGCCTGCTGGTTAGCACCACTGGAACTGAGACACAGCGGCCCTTTCCTGTTATATTCCTGGCTCTGCCAAACATGCCCTGTGCTTCACACAGCCCTCAGCCTCTCCTCTGTGCCGTGGCTAATTCCGCTGTCTCTGCCTCTGTGACGTTCATCCAGTTTAAATGCCATTGCTCACAGGTCTTCCTTCCTAAGCTTATCAGAACGCCCATGCCATTTTAACTTGTGCTTTCTCGCAACATTAATAGCTTTCTACTCTATATTATAATTTCCTATGATCTGTCTTGCTTCTCATACTAGAATCTAAGCTCTTTGGGAACAAGAGATATAGTTATGATTGTGATGATTCTTTACATTCCTCCAGTACTCAGGGCATTGCCTAACGCACAATACGCATTTGTTGTGGGGATGATGGCTTAACTAGCTGTTGTTTGAACAGCCCTGTGTCTTGAATGCTGTATGAAGAAACTCACTCCACTTGAAGGACAGCTTTAATTAGACCACAAGAATCATGCTCACTAAACAACGGTGCATCCTGGTACCTAGCTTTTCACAGATAATATTTGCCCAGGCCACACTTAGGCAGATTTCCTGATAGGTGGGCACACAAATTTTCTGATTTTGTAATTTTGTGCTAAAACCAGTTCTGTATACCATGGACCTTAAGTTATCTCTATTTAAAAGCACTGCAGCAAACCTAGTAGTGGCTCTCTAATGCAATCCCTTTATAGTATTTCATTTGGGGGCAGTTTTGTTAGATTGATTGTTGAAGTTTCATTGTATGTAACAGATGTTTCCTAATCACCACTGAGGCCTCTGTGCACCCCTATGAACAGTCAGCTTAATCAGGGACAGTGTGAGGGTGTGCAGAGTGTTGCTGTCCAGCATGGAACACACCGTGGCATGACCCGTGGATGCTGACCTCTGGAGCTGTCCACTACACAGTTGGAAACTGCATCCATCGCATGTTCTGGAGCACGCACATCTTCTGTTATCTCATTAGGCTGATGTCACGAATTGCCACCATTCGGACAACTTTGGACAGCAGCAGTGCATTGTCTCCCAGTCCTGGAGGCTGAAAGTCCGAGACCATGGTGTGTGCAGGGCTGAGTCCCTCTGTGGGCTGTTGGGAAGGGTCTGTTGTCGGCAATCTCCATGATTTGAAGAGGATGCTTTTTTCCTGTGTCTCTTCACACCAGTTTCCCTTTGTGTGTCACTCTCTTGGCATTCCAGTGTTTCTGTTTTATAGGGACACTGGTTGTGTTGAAGTAGAATCTACACTAATGACCTGTTTTAGCTTCATTTAACCTCTGTAAAGATCCTATTTCCATGTAGGATCATTCAGATCCTAGAGGTTAGCTTTCCAACATATGTTCTTCAGGGAGGGTGGGGGGCTCAAATCAACCAGAACAGCCCCTCAGTGACCTTCTTCATGGGGAAAAGTGTGGGGTTCAGGACCTGGGCAGCTCACGTTGAATCCCAGCTCTGGCAATTCCAGCTGAATGGATCAGAAAGGAACATTCAGGCCTGTCCCCCAAGCCACCTTTGATAGCAGCTGGGGCTAGACTGGAATTAAGGATCAGGCTATAGATAAGAAAGGATAATGTAGTCTATTTTTAAAAGATTTATTTTATTTATTTGAAAGACAGAGTTACAGAGAGCAGTAGAGCCAGAGAGAGAGAGAGAGGTCTTCCAACCGTTGGTTTACTCTCCAGATGACTGCAACGGCCAGAGCTGAGCTGATCCGAAGCCAGGAGTCAGGAGTTTATTCTGGGTCTCACACATGGGTGCAGGGGCCCAAGGAGATGGGCCATCTTCTACTGCTTTCCCAGACCATAGTAGAAAGCTGGATAGGAAGTGGAGCAGTTGGGACTGGAACTGGTGCCTATATGGGTTGCTGGCGCTACTAGGGCTTTAAACCCCCTGTGCCACAGCACCGGCCCCAATAATGTAGTCTTTTTTTTTTTTTTTTTTAAAGATTTATTTATTTATTTGAAAGTCAGTTACACAGAGAGAAGAGAGGCAGAGAGAGAGAGAGAGGTCTTCCATCAGATAGTTCACTCCCCAGTTGGCCACAATGGCCAGAGCTGTGCCAATCTGAAGCCAGGAGCCAGGAGCTTCCTTCAGGTCTTCCACGCGGGTGCAGAGGCCCAAGGACTTGGGCCATCTGTATTGCTTTCCCAGTCCATAGCAGAGAGCTGGATTGGAAGAGGAGCAGCCTGGACTTGAACCGGTGCCCATATGGGATGCCGGCTATTCAGGCCAAAGCGTTAACCCCTGTGCCACAGCACCGGCCCCAATAATGTAGTCTTAATCAGGAAACTGACATGGATTTTTTATTATGGACTAGACCCAGGCATTACTTCAAATTCTGTTGATAGTGGAACTGTGGCAACAAGGCTAATTTTCAACACAATCACTTGCAGAGTGTCTCTCTCTCTCACTCTCTGTGTGTGTTTATGTGTGTACACTATTGGGGTCCTGGAAAATTCCAGATCCTTTAAAAACTGGGCAGAGTAGAACCTCCAGATGGAAACCCTGCCCAGCTTTCTGAAGGGCTGGGGGAATGGAGAAGCACACATTCGTGGGCTCTTTTGTAATAATCCTCTGAGATCCAGATCCCGCCCACGGGCATGCTGCCACAGCTGCGGGAATTCCCAGAGCCCTGCTAAGTCTCCCAGGCATCTCGCTCTGAGAGTCTCCACGTAGGTGTCCTGGAGCCTGGGGGCTTTGAGAACAGCATCTCCTGATGGCTACCGTGCAGACGTGGCTGTGTCTTTTACCAGAGGGTCTCAAAATGTCCAGACATGTAAACATAGGTACTAATGTAAATAACGCACACAGGCAGGCATTTAGAACTTACACATGGACGGATATGTATGTGTAGTCATGTATCCCCATGTTCACTCCAGAGGCTCTTGTGATCTGAGAAGGAGGAGAGATGTCAGGACTTGTGGAGTAAATATATGTACACTTTTTAAAATTTATTTAATAAATGTGAATTTACAAAGTGCAACTTTTGTATTATTGTGGCTTCCCCCCAATATGTACACTTTTATGTAAAAACATATTTTAATCTGATCTTGCTACTTTGGCAACCTCCAAATAGTCACCAGGAAGTGTCATACGTCCCTTTGTAAGTGTTATCAACAGAGATACTGCGAGAACCAGGGCAGAAAGCCAGATCATGCGCACATTAGACCAGGGAGCAGATTCAGCCGAGCGTGAGATGGCAGACATGTGGTTTCCTCTGTGCATCACTTCTGGGGAGCACACAGCATGCAGCATTCTGGAATCCTCTCCTTGTTCTCCTCTCCTTCCCCCCTCCCCCCTCCCCTCCCCTCTTCCCCCTCCTCCCTCCTCTCTCCTCCCTCACCCCCTTCCTCCTCTTCCCCCTCCTCCCTCCTCTCTCTTCCCTCACCCCCTTCTTCCTCTTCCCCCTCTTCCCTCACCCCCTTCTTTCTCTTCCCCCTCCTCCCTCACCCCCTTTCCCCTCTTCCCCCTCCCCCCTCCTCTCTCCTCCCTCACCCCCTTCCCCCTCTTCCCCCTCCTCCCTCACCCCCTTCCCCCTCTTCCCCCTCCCCTACTCCTCTTCCCTCTCTTACCTTCTCTTTCTTCTCCTCCTCCTCCTCCCCTTCCCCTTCCCCCTCTCCCCCACTCGCCCCCCACCCCTCTTTTCCCCCTCCTCTCCCCTCTCCTTCTTTTGTAACAAAATCCAAGATAACATAAATACAATGTTTCCTTTCTGAAATGCTATTAATTAACGGGAAGGTGTGGGATGGATTTTTTTTTTAATTTATAAAAAGGAAACACATTTCCTGTATTTTGTATTTACAGTTTTAAGAGCATAATGATACAGTTATTTGGGGAGCACCAGCTCCTCCTTGCTGTGGTCAGAGCCAGGCAGCTACAATAGATACAACACAAATTGGCTCCAGCTCCACACTAGTAACTCAACATTTATGGGCGGGACTGTATTCCCCTGAGGTAATTAGCAGGCAAGCCATCAGCAGAGTTTGCCACATCATCATCCTTGGTTGCGGAGGCTGGCGTACTTGGGGCTGGGGTCTCAGACTTGCCCCTTGGACCAGGAGTGATTCCTGAAGCCCTAGGCCCGTGCTGTTTCTCCTGAAATGCTGCACTCAGCCAGCTGCTTTCTGAGGAAGCCTGCATCAAGGTGTTCATTGTGAGTGTCCTCTGGCTCCTCACCTGTTCTCAGGAATGTGGGAGAGCCTGTGCAGGGTGGGTGTGCACTTATGGAGAGAATTCTTTTCAGCAATAGAAGTCTCCCAAACACACAGGATTTACTTTGGGATCCACAAGTTACCCTTCCTGGGGCCAGCACTGGCTTAGCAGGTAAAGCTGCCGCCTGCAGTGCAGGCTGCCCCACTTCCCATCCAGCTCTTTGCTGTGGCCTGGGAAAGCATTAGAAGATGGCCCAAGTTCCAGGTGTTGCAGCCATTTGGGGGTCCATTTGGGGAGTGAACTAACAGATGGAAGACCTCTCAGATTTCTATCTCTGCCTCTGCCTCTTTGTAACTCTGCCTTTCAAATAAATGAATGAGTGAATGAATGAATGAATGAATAAATAAGTTACCCTTCCCTCACCTTGGGTTGTAAAGAAATCTGGAAACATATGAGTGCTGTATTCATTTTTCTGCATGTTCTGATTTTAATTTTATCACCTGTTTCAATTCTTTGCTTTCCAAAAATAAACCTTAGTTTAAATTATGAATTACAGGTTGGATGTGTTAGCCCTCGTCTGTACTCTTGTGGAACAGTGGTCTTTCTAATTTCTATGTGTGGAATTCTTTATTTAGTGGAGGATTAAGCCTGTGACTATAAAGTAGATTGAAAGTATATTATCGGCCGGCGCCGCGGCTCACTAGGCTAATCCTCCGCCTAGCGGCGCCGGCACACCGGGTTCTAGTCCCGGTCGGGGCGCCGGATTCTGTCCCGGTTGCCCCTCTTCCAGGCCAGCCCTCTGCTGTGGCCCGGGAGTGCAGTAGAGGATGGCCCAGGTGCTTGGGCCCTGCACCCCATGGGAGACCAGGAAAAGCACCTGGCTCCTGGCTCCTGCCATCGGATCAGCGCGGTGCGCCGGCCGCAGCGCGCTGGCCGTGGCGGCCATTGGAGGGTGAACCAACGGCAAAGGAAGACCTTTCTCTCTGTCTCTCTCTCTCACTGTCCACTCTGCCTGTCAAAAAATAAAAAAAAAAAAAAAAGAAAGTATATTATCACAAAATTTAAAGGAAAAAATTTTAAAAGAAAAAAAAGAAAGAGAAAGAAAGGAAGGAGGAGCAAGGGATGGTGGGTGGGAAGTACCTTTATGTGCCTAAAATTGTATATTTGGAATACATGAAATCTGATCTCCTTATATAAATAAACAAAGAAAGCAACAAATGTCTTGCTAATATAAAACTGACCATGTTTTTATTTGTAAAAAATAAAGGTTAGATGTGTTTCAGTTTACACATCTCATGGGTCCTATTGTTATTGCCCCTGTTGGTTGGCTTTGCTTTCTGCCAGACCTGAACAGCCACACAGGATTCAGCCAAACTGTTTGTTACAAGTGAAAATGACTACACGTGTCAGCTCAGAGTAAGGAGTTATAAAATTGGGTCAAAATTAAGTTGTACATTAAATGCCTTTCCTGAAACTGAGTTTTATATATATATCTAGCAAACATGTGAATAGCACAGGAAGCATCGGAATGGGCTCTTGGTTGAAGCACACTCTTTTTGACCCATAGTGAGTGGAAGAATCTCCTTGACATCCTGTGATTTCCACTAGTTTTGCTCATGATGCAGACTTACAAGCAAAACTACTAGAAAAAGAGTTGCAGATTGGTGCCTCCTCACACGGGGCACCAAAATGTTAGAAAAAGAGGCGCAGAATAGAGAGGAGGCAGTGTACGAATTTACAGCCAGACCAAATTTATTCAGAGAAAGTAAATCCATAGAGGTGGGTGACTGACTGCCCTGCCTGCATGCATGCACCTTGATGGAACTTGTGGCAGAAAGCCCGAACCCCCAGGGTCCAGGCCTTTTTAAGGAGGGCTAGGGCTGGGGGTGGGGGTAGGGGGCAGCAGGCAGAGGGGAATTCCTGGAAGTGGGTGGGGCCTTGGGAACCTGGAAAAGAATGCAGGGTGGGGTAGGAGGCAATAGGGTGTGAGACCCGCATGAGATTCAAGGGCAAGGAATACATTCCAGTGTTTATCTGTCTTTTGGGCAATGAGCAAGAATGGCTGGGCTTATGTCCTTGTTCCATCAAAAGCTACCTTAGGAATACAGTCTAAGAAAAGCCAACTTCTATGTAACAATTTCCTTTTACTTTGAATTTCTTTTCTGGTCATCTTTTCCAATAAAATATTACTATTATTACTTTCATAATCTCTAATAATAAAGAGTAAAATATTTGCAGCTAGTAAGTCCTTGTTATGATACCAGTAAGGTGACCAGAGTCTGCATGCGTGGTCTCATTCACTTATTGGTTGATTTTTCATAGCTTTGTCTGCTCTGTGCTTGCACTGGCCTAGGTGGGCCAGTGAATGAGTAAGAAGTGGCCCTGTTGCTCTTGGAGCTTACATCCTATCAAGGGTATAACAAAAAAGCTAATAAATAGCATGATGACTTCAGAGACCAAAGTGTCATAAAGTCTGTAAATAGGGTAATGGTGGATGGTGACTGAGAACAGGGAAGGGTGCCCCAGGAATGTCTCTCTGAAGAGATAAGAAGGCCTTGGATATGGAGTGCCATCAGCAGAGTCACAGGCAGAGAGAATTTCACCTCAGGCCTGAGGAGGGAATGAGTGTAATAAGCAATTGTAGGTCCACCCATGGGAACTCGTCCAGACGTTTAACTTTCCTGAAGTTCAACTTTTTTATCTTGCCAATACACATTCGTTAGCGCATTCACAAAACCATCACTACGCACTTCCTGTGTGCAGCCACGGTTTAGATTCTGGGGATGTATCAGAATAAACAAGGTCCCTGCCCTCTTGAAGCTTACATTCTAGTGGAAGGGTAGAAAGAGAGAGGAACAAGAAACCAATGAATATAAAGGAATGTTTCTGCTGTCATTGGGTAAGGTTTGAATGTCTCCCAAAGTGTTGGAGGCCTTTGCCTTCAGGGTGGCAGTGCAGAGAGAGGGTGTAGACCTTTGGGAAGTGAGGCTTAATGGGAAGTCCTTTGGTCATTTGCAGTGTGCCCTTCAAAAGGGTTAAAGTATTTCTGTTGGCCTGTGGTTAGTTCTCAGGAGAAGATTGTCCTATGAACCTGAGCTTGGCGCCATCTCATCTGCTTCCAGCCTCACCGTGTCATTTCTTCATCCTGCAGGCACTCCTGCCATAACTGTCCCCCATAAGGTGATGCAGTGAGGGGAGGGGGCTCCATTGAGCCTATGCCTCCCAGACCATGAGCTAAATGAACTTCTTTTCCTTGTAAAGTTAGGCTGCTTTAGGTATTCATTGTAGAAATGCAACGGGGACTGACACAGCTAAGGAGAAGAGTGTGTGGTAGGAGGGTTCTTAAGGGAAGCAGGAAGAGACTGTCTCTGGAGGTGACATGTGTGTGGAGAACAAAGATCATCCTGGAAGGGGGCATAGGGCATTTGGGGTGGAGGAAACAACAGTGATCTTAGTGTGTTCCAGGCGAGGTAAAGCGTCATTGTGGTAGGATGTGCACCTCGGAGGAAGGTGGGAAACAGGGTTAAAGTCCAGGTCAGTTAAGTGTGACACAGCATCACAGAGGGCTTGGTGCTGGGATATGGCAGGAGGAATCACACTAGGAAGGCAGTGTGTAGCCTAGCACAGAGCCTGACACACCGTGTGTGCCTGGAGGTGTCTTGTCTCCTGCCTCCCTATCTCCCTTCTTCCCCAATTTCTGCTCATTGTGTTCCCTTCCTTTGTTTCTTTCCTCCCTCCTTAGTGCATCTGCACTGTTCAAACACATCTCAGCATAACATAAGATGCCTTAACTTTCTGTCATCTGTTCACTTGTCACCTTAATGCTGAACTGGGAGTTCCTTCACAACAAGAAAGATGGCTCACTCCCTGGTACTCACACAGCACCCTAGTGCCTCACACACTGTTGGAATGCAATGGAATGTATGGAGATGGCGTCCTCTAATCTGCTCCATGGGGAATGGAAACAGCTCCTGGCAGTTAAGATGTATGAATGGATGAGCAGACCTCCTTCTGGGCCTGGAGAGTTCTGGATTTGGTCGTGGCAAATATACTAGGAAGGCCACAGCAGTGTGTTTGTCCCATCACAGCTTCCAGGTTTGCCAGGAGCCAGGTGCTACCAGATCAGAGCCAGGTGCTAATTCTAGTAGGATTTGGGCAAGTCACTTAATGTGTCTGGAGCTTAATTTTCTCATCTTACACTGAGATAATAATCCATGGATTATTGGAGTGTTGAATGTAATAATATAAACAAAGTTCTAAGCACACATTGCACAGCCCTGAGTGATCGATAAACACTGCCAGTATGGAAGGGGCCGTCCCAGTTTCCGTCTGTCCTCACAAAACGTTCAAACCAACTCTGGCACCCGTGGGAAAGGTGGAGGCACGTGTCCATTGTGGTGCAGTACCTTCCACAGTCTTAGCTGTAATTACACCATGGGCCTGGTCCCAGAGGAAGGTGCAGTAGCTTTTTGCCAGCTCTTCCTCTTCGACTTTGTGCTTGATTTATTTTACTCTTTGAGAGCAAAGAAGTAGTTTTATTTATCTTTATGCTGAAGAAGATAACAACTTGCTTAAGGTCACACAGCTAATAAGTGGCAAAGCAGCCTTCCATGTAAAGGTGTAACTCAGCTAGTTTGTGGGGGAAGGAAGACAGAGTGTTCTATGAGGCAGGCCCTTGATGCGTGCCCCTTGAAGCCGGCCCCCGACTACTTTGCCCATTTTGGGAAATGCATTCACCTCTCTCAGGAGAAGAGGGTCACCTTCTGAATTCAAGTCCAGTACTCTATCCATTGACTTTTTGGGTTCATTTTCCATGTGTATTAATTGAGGATGTTGGCAGAGGCTTGGAGTTTGCCCTGCGATTTCATACCTGAGCAGTGATGCACACGGCCAGGCCCCTTTTCCCTACCTGGTTCTGTTGGGTGCCCTTTCTGCTGAGAGCTCCGTGATCGGTCCCAGGTGCCAGTCTCCACCAGTGCTTAATGAAGCCGTTTGACATAGCACAGTAAGCGCAATCACTTTGTGTCTTTCGTTGGCAGAGGAGACAAGCTTGCTCTTCAAAATCTTCTGCTCTTCATCCCCAGACCTTCCCTGCAGACCCTTCCTCAGGTCTTGTGTTTTACCTTTCATGATGTACCTCCCACAGTTAGTCCCATCTGTTTTCTCTTTACTCTTTTTAGCTGCAATGGGGACCTAGAAGATAGGAAAACATACACCTGAAATACAGTCGTTGCCTGGGAGAGATCAGAGAGCTGTTTTGTTTCTTTTCTTTTCCTTAACAGCATGATCGAATCCTGGATCTTTGCTGATAATGCTTCCAGGCTGGGGAGTTTCTTTACTAATTAAAAGGTTGGATAATGAACATTTAGCATTTTTGTGATTAAGACTTGCTCTGCCTCACAGGTCAGTGCCACCTAAATTAATTGGTGCCATCTCAGTTGGGCTTCAGCTCTCACATCTTACCCTGTCAAGGGTGGCGTCCAGAGCCCTCTGCCACCTGTCCTCACAGTTTCTCCAACCTTTCCTCCCTCTACCTCTGTCACTCATCGCCTGACTAAATGATTTGCCTCTGGCGTCCTCTGCTTGTATTATTTGCTTCCTCAACCTTGTCTCCCATTTCTCTGCTCAGAACTGTGCCATGGTGACTGTGGACTCGGGAGACAGTCTGCATGGACTCACTGCTGCTAGCTGTGTGTCACTAACTGTTTAACCTCTGCTCTCTCACCTGTAACAAAGAGATGATAACAGCTTATCCACCACAGTGGGTAGTTGTGAAGATGAAATGCAGTGGAGTGGGAAGAGGCTGGCGGAGTCCTCGGTCTATAGGAAATAGTCACTTATGTTATCTGTCGTAATTCTGCACGTAAACCTACTCAAGGCTCACTGCTTCTGCAGGGCTCCTCACAATACACTTCTTACTTCCTGCACGCAGTCTCAGTGCTCTCTCCCTCCAGGTGCTCTTGCACGGCATCGCCTGGTTAGTTTGAGTGTGTGTTGAGTCCCCACCTGTTGGTAAAATACTCTTGGGTGTAGACAGGTCCCCAGCACATAGCTGAGGTCTGACTCTGGGATGGCATTGTTGTTTTCTGCACCAAGGAAGGGATCTTGCATTCTGGTGATGCTGTCTCGGGTTCTTGAGTTTTTATTGATTTATTGAATGGTCCACTTATTTTCTCATTATGTTAAATGCTGGTGTCCTTGGTGTGTGGCTTCCAACACTGTGATCAAATTAGGTGCTAAGGCACCACAGAGACCCTGGTTTAAACCAAAGAAGAGGCTTTTTGGTGAGAAATGCTAAGTCCTGTTTTGGACCACTAAGGTCATGTGCCTTTGGGATGCTGCAAGACAGAACGTTCTGAAACAAGCTGTAAGTCACAGTCTCATCTGTGTTCTTGTGCTGTGAAGGTTTGTACAAAGAAATTTAGTTTCTGATTTTTAGTAGCAATCCTATTAGTTTTTTTTTAAAATACAAGAATTTCACATATATTTTGCCTCACAAATGTGTATAATTAGATCAGAACTCAGGAAAGTGGGCTTCCATTTGCATAGAATGACATTAATTCTGCATTCTCTCCTAGCAAGGTTGAAAGAAGATTAATCACTTATTCATGCAAAACCAACTCACATGCATCATTTATTTATCTTGTTCTGGTAATTTTGCAGAGCCTCAGGTTGCAGATAAAGCAAAACTCAGAATGCGATTTACCCTCAGCAGTAAAGACGTGATAGCTGTGTCAACAGTGTGCTTCTTGTAGGAAATCAATAGGTAGCCATGGAAATGACTACAATGGGAAATTCTGGTTCCTTATGAACAAATCATCCAAAAGATCAATTGTAAGGTTAAAAGGCTTTGCCTGTTCTCTAACTTTCACAAAGACTTTCTTTCAGTCTTTGAAAAGAAGAAAATGTGTACATCTGTGTCAGTGAGGAATTATCTTAAAGCTGCATCAGGAATGAACATCATGTTTTACTTCGTAGTGTCTGGAATGGAATTTCTTGACTGCTGTTCCTGGAGGTCTAGCAAGATTGGCAAGAAGAGAGTTCCAGAGTGAAGGGGCTGGAATTCTTGACACAGCGTAATTTCAGGTCCTTCTGATTTAACCTAGGATGCAAGTTGCAGGTGTGGTCTCCTCTCACTTGCCCTGCCTTGGAAGATGCCATGAATCAGTTGTGGCACTCATCTCATAAGCAGGGACCAAGTCTCAGAATCCTTATTTTCGTTTTTGCTGTGTAGCTACTTCCTGTGAACCAGCATTGTCGTATAAGAGACCCGTTGCTTCTCTATGACCTATGAGACGCATTGAACCCCAGCAGTACAAGAATCTGAAAACCAGTTCCCAGTTCTGAGTGGTTGCTCATGTCCATTCAGCTAGACTGGAGTGCAGAATTGAAATAATAATAATAGTAGTAACAACTGGGGTCGGTGCTGTGGTGCAGTAAATCAATCCTCCACCTATGGCGCCGGCATCCCATATGGGCACCGGTTCTAGCCAGCTGCTCCTCTTCCAATCCAGCTCTCTGCTGTGGCCTGGGAAAGCAGTAGAAGATTGCCCAAGTGCTTGGGCCCCTGCACCCACGTGGGAGATCAGGAAGAAGCACCTGGCTCCTGGCTTCAGATTGGTGCAGCTCCAGCCATTGCAGCCATTTGGGGAGTGAAACAACGGAAAGAAGATCTTTCTCTCTGTCTCTCCCTCTCACTGTCTATAGCTCTACCTCTCAAATAAATAAGTAAAATCTTTAAAGTAATAATAATAATAATAGTAACAATTAAATTATAAATATATTGTCATTATTAGGCCAAAGTCTTGTTTGATCTCATTAATGTAGTCAATATTTATTTCAGTGAAAAAGTTGGCTTTGATCCACTCATTGGTAAAAGTAAAATGATGTTTGCAGAATCTGTTTGCTGTCTGTCTATATTCACAGCTCAGATTCACAACTCAAGTAGCAGATCTGACTGTTGTTTGCGTGGCTGCATTTTCAGCAGTAGAGGGCAGTGCAGCTGCTTTCAAGTGGCTACCTGGGAAGTCGTGTGCGCATGTCCATGGGCCTTGTCTCTGCAGTGGGTGCAAAGATCAGGGCGTGGTGTGTTACCATGGTGGTGAATGTGTTCACGTGTTAAAAGAACCACTTTATTCCAGTATCCTTGGCTGTGGTGTTTAATTTTCCTTTTGAGGTTTTCAGAAATTATCATTATACCTCATTTGTATTTATAATTTAGCATTTTATTTTTATATTTATATTTATTTTATCCTTGTTATTTTTTTTCTTTTGTTTTACTACTTGTCTCACATGACCAGTCGTGATATATTTTGGCTTCTGAAGGGGTGAACTTGAATTGCAGCTCTGTTGCTTGCTTTGTGACTTTGAGCTGATCAGCCTCACAGAATCTCAGGAATTCTCTTTTAAACTGAGGTGGAAATGTGTAGTCTTCTCTATCATGTCACTGTTGAGAATACCAAATGAAATCAATATACACGAAAGTATGATTGAAATACAGGTTTTCAAAAAATAATGATCAGTCTCTTGTCTGCTGTCATTTTAAGAATCTAGCATTTAATTCAAAAGAATGGCACAAGCAATTTTTCAGATTTCTCTTTGAATTATGATAGTATCTGTCAACAGATAGATTAGGTGGCAAGGGACACGAGGACATCCCTGGCCTGGAGGAGGCCTTGTTGTAGCTGGTGTGTAGGAACTGATGCAGCTGGAAGGGCTGGCCCTGAAAGGGATCCATGGGGTTTATTGTGAATTTTCATTTATTGTGAGCAAAGATGAATGGGGGTTTCTCAAACCCATCAGAGCCAGTCTCCTTTTTCTGTCATTTTCGGTAATGCTATCTTCATTCTCAAAGATAATGTGATTCATATATAATGTCTATTTACATATATAATTTCACATAAAAACAAATCTATCGGATGCTCTGATTTCTAAATAGAAGTTTAGCACATATAAAGTAATTAAGACTAATGTAATAAGTATTTGAGTATGTGAGTGCTTGGGCCTTGTTGCACTAAAAGACATGATGAAGTAGGCAGATGCTTACACCTCCATGAAAAACGGAGATCACAAATGAAGATGGATATGGAAGCTTTGTACTTGTGACTCCAATACCAAGTTGTCATTGTCTTATGGGAGAAGTGATTTTCAGGAAAGCGAACAATTCTTGATAAAAGTTGTCAGCTAGATTCTCCCTTTGATTTATAGGCTAGAGACTGTTTTTGAAAATTTGCTGAATATTAGAACTTGCTGAAGAAAACATACTGACAGCATATGTAAAGTGGAGTTAGCACCCAGGCTCCATTGACACAAATGTCTGGAGGGACACTGCATACCTGACCCCTGTGTGGACCCCCCACTCCATTTGTTTTAGGATCCCGATTTTCCCTACCTATGCCACTCTCAATGTTGGTAAAAGTGAGGTGGTGATGTGGAAGGAAGCAGATTGTATTGTTGTGATAGCCACTTGTATCATCAGCAGTTTCCAGAACAGACCATTGGAGGCAGAACCATCCCGGTTAAGAATCAGTAATTTAAGTGAGGAGTTGATACTGCAGCTTGAGTGTGTCAGGTGGGAAAGAAATGCAGCCTGACCACTGAGCTGATGGGCAGGGCTGGCGTCCAGGTCTGAATGACAGGTGCCACGCCTGGACTGAGCGTCAGCTTTCAACCAAGCAGGCTGGGGTTGCTGTGATAGGTCTTGTGAGGGCCAATAAACCTCCTATGAGTCCAGCTGATGGGTTAGCCTGAGGGTCAGGGATAGAGGGTGGAGGCTGCCACTCAGCTGCCCTAGGCTTACCGCCCTCTAAAGCCCAGGGTAATGGCAGCAACGTTAGCTCCATACTCCTCCTGCTTCTGGGAACAAGCTTAATGATCTTGGTCCAGCTTTGCTTGGACATCCCACAGGGCTGTGCTTTTAGACCTGAGGCATTATCGAGTCTCTCCCTGGAAACATCTGGGGAGGCAGGGAGTGACAAGCATAGCATTGGGAAAATGTTACAGGAAAACAGGTGTCGGCTCAAACGTTTGCAATTCCTTCAAACAGAATGGCCTGCCTTGTAAAATAGTGATCTACCAAGTAATCGTCTCTGTAGTCACATCCTGCTTTACGATGGGATTTCATGTCTGCTGTTAAGCTTCCTGTCCGTATCACTCATGCTTTCTCTTGCCCAGTGTCTCTTACTGTCCTGAATGAGAATGTCCTGATCAGTCACTGTCTGCCATCCTAGGATCATAGAATCTTCACACACTGTCTTCGGTTCTGGGGGCGATGTTTAGAAGAAAAGGTCAAGCCTTAGCCTGTTAACCTAAACTGGTTGTCCATATTTGTTGTGTTTCAGAATCATTTGGGGGTACTTTTTTTAGATTTATTTATTTACTTATTTATTTGACGGGCAGAATTACAGAGAGAGAGAGAGAGAGAGAGAGAGAGAAAGGTCCTCCCTCTGCTGGTCCACTCCCCAAGTGGCCACAACAGCCGGAGCTGTGCCGATCTGAAGCCAGGAGCCAGGTGCCTCCTCCTGGTTTCCCATACAGGTTCAAGGGCCCAAGCACCCGGGCCATCCTCCATTGCCTTCCCAGGCCACAGCAGAGAGCTGGATTGGAAGAGGAGCAACCGGGACTAGAACTGGCACCCACATGGGATGGGGGTATTTTTATAAAAAGTATCTGCTCAAAGATTTATGCTCAGGACCCCCATCAGCCTGTTTGGATTCAGATGATATGATTATGGTCTATGATTTTTAAAAGCTTCTACAAGAATTCCTTTGTGAATAGTTTCCTTAACGCACAGATTCTTTCTTCCATATTGGAACTGAAGATTCACTTAACATACTTTGTAACACTTAGCTTAGTGCCAGATAGAAAGTTCTGTTTGCTGAATCTGTGACTAATATAAAAGTCTTAAGCACTGTGGCTCATGTGACTGAGCAGTGTAGGACTTATAAAATACATTTCAGCTTTCAACCTTGCAATGAGTTTAATCTTGCTCCCTACAGAAGTCTGATCCTAGTTCCCACATCCTTAGCAAATGAATAGTTCTACTCCCTCCCTTGTTTCCCCAGTGAACTGAATTGTGACCTTCAAATTTGCTTGTTGATACCCTAATACTATTTGACTATATTTGGGCCTTTAAGAAAGTGATTAAGGTTAAATGAATTCATGAATGTCGGTCTCAGCAGACACCCACCCTGTTGGCACCTTGATCTTGGGATTCCAGCCTCCAAAAGTGTGAGGAAATGGATTTCTGTTGTTTAAGCCACCTCAATCTGTGGCATTTTTTTTTAATTGACAGCCTACTGTATCCAGATGTTTTTGTCTCTCCAAAATGTGTATCTTGGAATTCCATCTTTCATTTGATGGTTTTGGAAAGTGATTAGGTCCTGAAGGTGGAGAGAGTGCCTTTGGCCCTCTCTGTGAGGAGGCACCATCTTTGAACCAGAAATTGAGCCATCACGCGACAACAAATCTGCTGGTTTGGCTGTGGACTCCCAGCTTCCAGAACTGAGGAGTGAGTTTCTGTTGTTTATGAGCTTCCCAGCTTGTGGTATTTATTATAGCCAGCTCGATGGACTATGACACAGCCCGAGCAGACTGTTCTATCTGGCATCTAGTGATCAATCACATCTAGTTACCTGTACAAAGCATTTTTCCTGGCAAATGTGTAGTAGCTCTCATTAGTTCAAAGACATTCCAGAAATGACCTCAATTTTGAAATCATTGTTAATTGCAGTTCCAGGTCCTATAGTGTCTGCTGTCATATTGCAGAGAGAAGTGGGGCACAAAGGATTGGGCACTGAGGCATTTTCCAGTGTTGAGGCTTGAGTGATAGCTGAATAACACGTGTGCTGACTTGAGATGCAGCCGAGACCTCTTCAACCTGGGAGCTGGGCGGCTTGAGCAGCTCCTGAGATCAAAGAGGCCACATCTTCAAGCCACTTTCATGTTTGGTGAAGTTCAATAAAATCTTTATTTTTAGGAACAGTGGCTGTGCTTTATTTTCTGGTAATTTGTGAGAATAACAAATTGAGACAGAGGCCGAGAAGGTGAGGACTTTGGAAGCATTAATTCAAGTTTACCGTTTCATTGCATTTTATTTTTATCAATAGACTCATTTCCTGTCGTTTTAACACTTCCCAGTGAGTTCAGCAGCTCTATGATGGATTACATGCCAGTGAGGGAGGAGGACTAGGTAGGCATTCTATTTCCCTCGCATGTCTGTTTAAAACAGGACATAATTATACCTAAAGATCTACCTTTTCAAAGCCCCTTTATGAGTCTAAGAATGTCACCAGCAAACTATCTGAGTTTATAATCTGTCTGAATAGCATTTTAAATCAGTGCCAAAACAATTGTATGTGCAAATCTTTAGATCCCATTAGGACTTGGTCAAGTGGAAGTGCTTCCCTGGGGGGTTTCAATTCTGAAAATTATTCTTGCGTTTATGAGTTAGTTGTCTGTCTCCCCCCTACCCCCGCCCTGTGTGTGTGTGTGTGTGTGTGTTTCCCTTGAGAGTTCCTGCTGTGTATGTTCTTTCTCTATCACCATTAGCACTCAGCTTCCATATAAAAGGTCTCTGATTCATTTACCTGTTGATCAAACATACAATGATGTAAAAGCCTACTGTCCGGCCAGTGCCGCGGCTCACTTGGCTAATCCTCTGCCTGCGGTGCCAGCACCCAGGGTTCTAGTCCCAGTTGGGGCACCGGATTCTGTCCCGGTTGCTCCTTTTCCAGTCCAGCTCTCTGCTGTGGCCCGGGTGTGCAGTGGATGATGGCCCAAATGCTTGGGCCCTGTACCCCATGGGAGACCAGGAGAAGCACCTGGTCCTGGCTTCAGATCAACGCAGTGTGCCGGTCGTAGCTGTCATTTGGGGGTGAACCAACGGGAAAAGAAAAACCTTTGTCTCTCTCTCTCTGTCTAACTCTGTCAAAAAAAAAAAAAAAAAGCCTACTGTCCTTCAGACCTTCAGAGACTTGTCTGGGGGAGAGAGGTGCATGTAAACAGATGACTAAGATACTCTCTTGAAGAGCAGGAGATTGTCATGGGAGCAGTAAGGAAAGAACTGTGACTCTCCCTGGGGGGCTGGAGAAGCGGTCATGTTGGAGGTCAGGAAGGGCGGTGGGTGTTGGATGGAGGAAAGGGGCGCGGTGTGGCTGGAGGCTGGGAGAGCACAGTGGTGCCCTTCAGAGGCTTTGAGGAGCGCAGGCGGCCTGCATGTCCCGCCGTCTGTGTGGGAGCAAAGGCTGCGTGCTGTCATGCTTTATGCTTGCCCTGCTCAGGGCTGCCCCCGCCATCCACGCCTTTGTTCCCTCAGTGCCTTCTGCCTGGAGCACCTCTTCCTCATCCTCTGAGGCTTGGTTCCCCCTGCAACCTCCTCTGCACGTTCCAAGTAGCATGTGTTGCTCCCTCTCCCGTGTTCCCACAGCAGTTCCTCATTGCTGTGTGACCACCATATAGCTATTCTTTGGATTGACTTTCTCATTACTTTGCGAGGTCTTGGAGGACTGAGACTATAGATTGTTTTCTCTTAGTATTCCTACTAACTAGCATGATGACTGGAAACAATATGTACTCAAAAAATGTGGAATGAATGCAGAACTGATCCACTGATGCTCCAAACAGGGTAATTTTTAGCAAAGAAGTAGTTTGGTGCAGTGCGAAGAGGCCTGGATGAGGGTGCCAGAGATGAAATCTAAGTGAACTGTGCTTCTTGGTGCTAATGATAGGCTTGTTCCTCACCGTCTCTGCCTGTGTGGAGAGAGCAATACCTTATCAGCATCAAACCAGCAGATGGAGAGAAACGATCTTTTGAGTTCCCTCTGACTCTAACAGATGTAATTTTAAAATATGTCTGGTGGATTGATTTTATATTTACTCATATTTTCTTCATTTTCCTTTGACATGTCAGGAGACTTTATTATTTATCTGCTTAACTGTTCTCATAAATAATGCATAGGGATTTTTTCTCTTTTACCTTTTGGTATTAAACTGAAATCCAGAGTTTGTGCTTAGAATAGTCATAGGGTCAACAAGGGTGTTTGGAACAGCTTTAGAGTACCCTGCTATCTCCAAATAGTTCTCAAGCTGTTCTTCTGATGGAACTTCCGTCAAAATTATCATAGGTTATTTTCTCTGTGCTGTTGTATTAACATCCCATCTCCAGGTACTTTCTTGTTGAGTTGAAGTTGTAATGAATTGATTAGGAGATTGATGACCAGAATCTAGGAAAGTAATCGTAAATCATTTAATCAGTATTCACAGTGAACATCCTTTGAGATTCTGAAGAACAAAGGAAATAAGGAATTCTTTTATCATCTTTTTATTATTATTTTTAAAGATTTATTTATTTATTTGAAAGTCAGAGTCTCTTATTTGAAAGTCAGAATTACAGATAGAGAAGGAGAGGCAGAGAGAGAGAGAGAGATCTTCCATCTGCTGACTCACTCCCCAGATGGCCGCAACAGCAGGAGCTTCACCGATCTGAAGCCAAGAGCCAGGAGCCTCTTCCAGGTTTCCCACGTGGGTGCAGGGGCCCAAGGAGTTGGGCCATCTTCTACCTGGATTGGAAGTGGAGCAGCCAGGACTTGAACTGTGCCTATATGAGAAGCCGGGACTGCAGGTGGAGGCATTACCTGCTATGTCACAGTGCTGTCCCCATCTTTTTATTTTTATTATTAGGGAAAACATGGCAAACAAATAGGTAGAAAGAGATGATTTTATAAAATATATAGTTTGGAGCCGGCACTGTGGAGCAGCAGGTTAGAGCCCTGGTCTGAAGCACCGGCATCCCATATGGCGCTGGTAATAATTCTGGCTGCTCCTCCTCTGATGCAGCTCTCTGCTATGGCCTGGGAAAGCAGCAGAAGATGGCCCCCCAAGTCCTTGGGCCCCTGTGCCCTCATGGGAGAACTGGAAGAAGCTCCTGGCTCTTGGCTTCGTATTGGCTTAGCTTCGGCCATTGCGGCCATCTGGGGAGTAAACCAACGGATAGAAGACCTTGCTCTCTGTCTCTACCTCTCTCTGTAACTCTGTCTTTCAAATAAATAAAATAAATCTTTTTTAAAAATATATATAGTTAGCCAATTAGATATTAAAGCACATATTTAAACCATTATTTCTATCAGCAAACAGGTGCCCCTACATCGCTGCTATGATAACTGAGTTTATAGATCTACTCCTTGCTTGACATGTATTAAGTGTGCTTGTGAAAAGAAGTCCTGAAGTCCTCAGCACAAACACTGTCCCCTGATCCTCAGGGAAGACATAGTTGTGGGGAGAAGAACAAGGATGGGGCCTTTGGTTCCTGGGCATTTAGCAGCTTTACAGAATCTCACCTGGAAAAGGGGGCCTGTGGTGAGGACAGCAGGCGAGAGCCAGCAGAGTTCTGGCTGGCAGCAGAGGGTGAGATAACAGACGTCAGCGCCCGTGTGTTGATAGCAGGTGAACTTGGCTCAGAAACTAACGGTGCCTTGAATGAGACAGAACTGTTGAATTGTTGTCTTTTCCCTTCCTCTCAGAAGAGGACAGTGGCTCTGTCACAGACATTGGTTTTCCTCTCTAACAGGGGAGAATTGGCAGTCTTTGTTTTGGTGCTGTGGTGTCCTGGGCTCTTTGACGCCCTGCCAGCTTGTTACATTGCTCTTCTCACGCCGTAGATATACAGCCTTGTAGCTGGGGCCTGCTGAACTGAGCTACGCCTAGCCGGCATCTTTACAGAAGCAAAATTTGAAACAATATTTCAACATTTTTGTGATTATAGAATTAATAAATTTTTATTGCAGAAAGCTTTGGAACTAGAAAATAAAAGTATAAATAAGAAAATGAAAATCACTCCAAATCCCATAGAAATAAACACTACTAATATTCTTTGTATTTTAACATAATTGAGATTATAATTTGCATACAACTTTTGCTGCTGAACGTCACTTCACAAGCTCTTATTAAAAATGTTCCTTAGGCATTATTTGCAAGAATTGTTTTTGATGGAATAAAATCCAAGGTTTACATAACATGTCCCCTACTGTTGCATCTTTAGATTGATTTAAGTACTTTTCTTGCTGTGGCGGGCATTTGTCCTAGCAATGGAGACATCAATTGGGATGTCTGTATCCAGTATCAGAGTCCTGACTCCAGCTTCTTGCTAAAGCAGACCACAGGAAACAACAGGCGATGGCTCAAGTAGAGTAGTCCCTGCTACCCACACAGGAGACCTGGATTGAGTTCCTGGCTCCCAGGTTTGGGCGGAGTTGTGGGCATTTGGGAATTGAAGCTGCAATTGGGAGATCTGTCTCTCCCTCTCTCTGTGTCTCTCTCTCTCCATACACCTCTATCTTTGTCTGCCACTCAAAAAAAAAAAAAATCTCCAACAATTCAAGGCAGAACCTCTGCAGCCTTTTATATAGGCCACATCCCCAGCAGGAATCTAAGGTGTCTGCCGTGGAGGTTCTGAGTGGTCAGCCCGAGCCCCAGTCCAGCCTGGCCATCAGTTGTTCTCAGGTTCCAGGGAGCAATCCCTTGTCATCTTGTCTCCGTAAGTGGTGTCTAGCACCCCAGAGTTTCAAACCCCACAGTCTTCTGGGTAGTGACAGTGATTATGATGTCCAACACTTATTGAGTCATTTACCTTGAGCCAGGCGTGGAGTGAAGCCCAACACTTGTCACAGTATTGTCTCTGGTTCCTATAGGGGTGGTCAGGAGATGTCCTTCAAAAGTCATGCAGTAATAGTGCGGCAGAACTATGATCTGAACCCAAGTCTGCCTGCCCAGAGTCCATGATTTGAACACAGTATCACTCAGCCTCTCATAGAGGACGGGCAATACTTGAGCCTCTGTCCAGAAGCATTCCCGGAGCCAGACTCTAGCTGCAGGCTGGGGGCTCATCAGGAAGACAGCACCGGGTAAAGGACCCTCCGGGTGCTTGTAGCCACAGCCCAGCAGCTGCTTCCTGTGGTGTGTCTCCTGAGGGGTGCTCATTGCCATGCTCTAGGGGCTCTCCTTCCTGAGCAGTCCTATCGGTCTTTGCCATCTGCTGCAGTCTGGCTTCCAGGGCTCTTGGTAACTGCACATGTAATCTCACTCTTAGCATCACTTCTGCAGAGTGTCCGGCTCCGCTGCTTCTGCAGCTCTGTGTCGGCTCAGGGCCCATGGGGGGATTAAGGGAGCTCAGCTTCCCCCTGCACTCAGGGCCTGAGTGCTCAGGCCATTGGCTCACGGTGAGCGCTGGTCCTTCCCCAGGAGGCCTCCTCCAGAGCCACAAAGTCGGGGAAAGTTATCTTTCTCTCCTTGCACAGTGAAACCCAGGCCTCCTTAGATCGCACGGAGCCGCAGCTCTTTCTGTGTCCTCCCTGTGGGCCTGCAGCACATGTGGAAGTCAGACTGCAGGAAGTCCTTTTGAAGCTGGTTCCCGTGTAGGCAGTGTTACAGTTACACATCATGGGTACTCAGAAAAGATGTCGGCGAAGATGTCAGTGGCCAGGGAGTATTTGTGGAAGAGGGGAGCCTGGAGGAGGGTCCTGGAAATGGCTAGGATGTGAACAGCAGGGCTTGCAGAGGAAAGACGTCCATGCAGGATGTTAAAAGAGAAGCAGTTGTGTTTACCAGAATGTGAGAAAGCTGGGCTGTGAGCAGTGCCGTGCCGTGTGCCTGAGAGATCATTCAGCCTTCTGTTCTGTAGCTCAGGCCCCAGAGCTTCCGCGTGAAGTGTGCTGTTTATGAGGCCATGTGGAGTGTGCATGTGTCTAGGGTGACAGCTCCTACATTCGCTTCTCTCACCAGTAAGTGCCCTGGAAGCAGCAGCTGCCTCTAAGTGTTGCTCTTCCAGGAAGTCTAGCCAGTTGCACACTCAGCACTTTCCAGTTGTTCTTAAGGTAGGTGTTCTAGGTTTTTCTTTGTTTTTGATTTGTTTGTTTTTCTTTGTGATTTGTTGTTGCTGTTGCAGATGTTGGGGATTCAGAATAGGGTAAACATCAAGGGGAATGTATTGGCTTATATAAGGAACTGAAGAATTCAGCTTAAGTTGAAGGAGTGGCTTGATCCAGGAGTTCAGTGTTTCCCAGTTTCCATCTTTCCACGCTTCATCCCTCTGTTTTGGTTCCCTGCTTGTGCAGTCTTGTCATGTCCCAGGTAGCTTCAGGTCTTCTTCCTTGCAGATCTGAACATGGGAGATGGGTCTGTTCCTCCTGTGCGATTTGAAATTATCCTGGCTCCAGCTCTCAGTTGGTTGAATTATATCACATGCCCAACCTAGAGCCAGTTTCAGGATGAGATGAGACAAGATGCTCAGGTTGGTCCACCCTGAGTCACAGGATCACCTGGGCAAGTGGGGATGAAGTAAATACACCCTCGCCACATGGTCTCAGCCTAGGAGGGTGATTCTTAAGGGAAAACCAGGGATGACATTAGCAGAAAAGGAGCACACACATGCTTGGTGGTTAAAAACAACAAGCACAACCTTGATTACTAGAGACAGTCTCTGGGTTCCTCAGTGGTGAGCTGAATGGTCTCAGTGGCCAGGGGCAGGCAGGAAGGTTGTGCAGGCTGAGTCCTGCCTGTTTCCCCGGCTGGCGTTGTAGCCCTGCTGCACATTGCTGGATGCATCTGCCGTGGCTGTCCCCGAGAGACTGAAGAGGCGTTTTGATCTTAGATGGCAGACAGTGATGGACACTCAGGCTGTGCATTAGATCTTGCAAGAGAGAAGGAGACTGTGTTTACCAGAGAACCAATGAAGCTGCTGCATTCAACCTCTGAGCACCGTCTTTACCTGGGGCAGGAGGCTGTAGTGGTTAGAGATACTGCTTCCTGAAGTCTGGCTGGCTGAGTCAGAGCCTGGTTTATTTATTTATTTGAAAGGCAGAGTTACAGAGAGAGAGGGAGAGACACACAATAGAGGACTTCATCTGTTGGTTCACCCCCCAGATGGCTCCAAAGCCTGGGGCTGGGCCAGGCTGAAACCAGGAGCCAGGGGCTTCATCTGGGTCTTCTTCACGTGTGGCAGGGACCCAAGCACTTGGGTCATCTTCTGCTGTTCATCCCAGGCCATCAGTAGGGAGCTGGATCGGAAGTGGAGCATCTGGGACATGAACTGGCACCCATATGGGATGCTGGCATCTCAGATGGCAGCTTTGCTCACTATGCCACAGTGCTGGCCCTGAATCTGGTTTCTTGACTCCAGGAAGCGTCAGTTTTCTGTGTAAAGGAGTACCCTGAAGATTCGGTGTGATTGCTCATATCAAGTTCCTGGCACAGTGTGTGGCACTTACCTACCATGTACCTCATGCCTGTTCACCATGCTCTTTGCTCTGCACATACTATAACCTGGGCAGGAGCTCAGGAGACTCCACCGCTCCAGGGGCCTGCAAAGTGCAGCACGTATTTTCACCTATTGGATATGAAATCCTTTCTTTCATCTCCATTTTATTTCCTGAGGGTCAAGCAAGTCTGACTGTAATCTTCCTGTATGTGCTCTGACAACGAATGGCTTCTGGGAGCCAGAGCCACACCTGCTTCTCTCTCCATGCTGGTCACAGAGCCCTGCCTGTCCTGTCTCTGAAGTGTCTCTTCAGCTTCCCTCCCTAAGCCCCCTGCCCTGCTGACTGCCACTGCTCCTGCTCTTGTTCATGGGCTCCTCTCTCGTGCACAGCTCGTTGGGAACCTCCAACTCATTTCTCTGTCTCTGGTCTCTTCCCATCTGGTCTGCCCAGTATTCCCCTTGTGTGCAGAACAGTAGCCTAACTCCTTAGCAAAGCATTGTTTAAGGCCTACACAGTGTGAGTCTAGCTCGCCCTTCCTCCTGCAGGCTCTCCACTACAAGACATCTGCGTCAGCTGCAGTAGCGCTGTTGGCTGCTCTGCACAAACCCCACGCGGCAGTATACCTGCAGGCTTTTGCTCGTGCTGTTCTCTCCCCGTCTGCCCTTACCTGTTGCCACTTGACTAATTTCTGCTTATCTTGTCAAGTTCATCTCTGCTCTCCTGGATCTGCCAGAGCTGGAGGTGCACGCGAGCAGTGTAGCATCTCCGGCACTGTTTAATGTTCGGCCGTGTTGGTGTCTCTGCTCTTATATGCACCACGAATTCCTGGAAGAAAAAAAGCACAGCTTATGATTTTTATATACCCAGAGGCGAGAAGAGTGCCCCAAAATGCTTATTATCTTCAGTGAATATCTACTGTGAGGTTACAAATTTGGGAGAATAAGATCTGCCAGCATTATGCATTTCTCATGAGGCAGCACCATTCTTAGCACTTCTCCTTCTTTTTTCAATGTATTTTAAATCATATAAGTAATAAAAATATGTAAATTTTTTCTTAAAAATATATAACCCTCCTGTTGGTAACCACTGTTATTCGCTTCATAGGTACCTATAGAGACCTTTTACCTTAAAAATGTTTTTAAATAGCGGCTCTATTGAGATATAATCCACATACCATAAAATCCATCCTTTTCAAGTGTACAGTTTGTGATTCGAGGTTTTTAGTGTTTTCAGAGTTGTGCAGCCATCCCACTGATTCAGAAGACTCTCATCACTCCCCATTTCTCCACCGCCCCGGCTCTTGGCAATCAGTCACGTGTTTTCTTTGTCCGTGGAGTTGTGTCTTCTGGACATTTTATGTACACAGGTCTGTACAGAAAGCCATTTGCATGACTTCTGCTATATAGCTGAATGTTCTCAAGGTTCTTCCCTGTTGTCACATGTATCAGTACTTTATTCCTTTTCTTTAAAAAGGTTTATTTATTTATTTATTTGAAAGGCAGAGTTGCAGAGAGGCAGAGGCAGAGAGAGAGAGAGAGAGAGAGAGGTCTTCCATCCACAGGTTCACTTCCCATATGGCCACAATGGCCAGAGCTGGGCTGATCCAAAGCCAGGAGCCAGGAGCTTCTTTCAGGTCTCCCACGTGGATGCAGGGACCCAAGCTCTTAGGCCACCTTCTACTGCTTTCCCAGGCCATAGCAGAGAGCTGGATCAGAAGTGGAGCAGCCAAGTCTTGAACCAGTGTTCCTATGGGGTGCCAACACTGCAGGAAGCAGCTTTACCCACTACGCTCAGCACCTCCAATCCTTTTTATAGCGGAGTAGTATTCAGTTGTAGGAGTACGTAGTATTTTGTTTACTGGTTCATCGTTTGGTGGACATTTGAGTTGCTTCTCAGTTGGCTCTTACGAATAATGGTTTGTAAATATTTTTGTGCAAGTTTTATGTGGTTATTGATTTTCTGTTCTCTTTGGTAGGCGTAGAATTGCTGGGTCATGTGGTAACTCTATGTTTAACTTTTTGAGGATCTTCCAAACTGTTTTCCATGGCAACTGCACCATTCTACACTTTCACCAGAAATGTATGCATATGAGGATTCCAACTTCTCTGCATCCCTGTCACTGCTTGTTACTCTGTCTTTTTGGCCACAGGCACCCTTTTGGGTGTGAAGTAATATTTCATTGTGGTTCCACTTTCATTTTCCTACTGAGTGATGATTCTAAACATTTTTTTATATTCTTAGTGGTCATTTGTGTATCTTTTGGAGAAATATTTTTAAGATCTATTTATTTATGTATTAGAAAGGTTGAGGGAGGAGATTTCCTATTTGCTGGTTCACTCCCCAAAAGATTACAAAAGCCAGGGCTGGGTCAGGCTGAAGCCAGGAGCCAGAAACTTCATCCAGGTCTCTCATTTGGTTGGTAGGGACCCACGGACATGGGCCACCGTTTGCTACTTTCCCAGGGGCGTTAACAGGAAGCTAGGGTGGAAGTCAAGCAGCCAGAACTGGTACTGGCACTCTGATATGGATGCCAGTGTTTCAAGTGGGAGCTTAGCCCACTGAGTCACACTGATGGCCTCTGGAGAAATATTTATGAAAATCTTTTTTCCATTTTTATTTTGGGTTACTTGAGGCCAGCATTGTGGTATAGTGGGTAAAGCCATGGCCTATGACCCTGACATCCCCTACGGGTGCTGATTTGAGTCCAGGCTGCTCAACTTCCAATCCAGCTCCTTGGTAATAGCCTAGGAAAAATAGAAGCAGATGGCCCAAGTGCTTGGGTCCCTGGCCCCTGGCTCTTGGCTCCTGGATTTGTCCTGGCTCGTGTTGGCAATTGTGGCCATGGGGAGAATGAACCAGTGGATGAAAGATATCTTTCTCTTTCCTTTTCTCTATCTCTCCCTGTCTCCCTATAACTTCCAACTTCAAACAAACAATATTTAAAAAAAGTAAGTTGGGTTATTTATCTGTTTATTGAGTTGTAAGCATTATTTATTTATTCAGCTGTATTATTTATAAATTTTGTATCATATGCGTGACTTATAAATATATGTAAATATTTTATATATTATCAGATATATGAGTATCATATATATGGCTTATAAATAAATATGTGCTATGTGTACTATAATATCAGATATATCTAATAATGACATCAGGTATAATTCACAAATTATATATCAGATGATGATTTACAAACATTTGCTTCACAACCTTTTTTATATCCATTTAAGTAAATGTTTACTTTTGTGCATTTTTTATGTACAGAGATTTAAATAGGTTTCTCTTTTTTATTCATATGGAATTGTACTGTTGGTGTTATGTAGATATCTTCTCAGGCACATGCAATGTACATGTAAATCTATCACAATTTTAAATTACTGCATAGATGTAGATAGGGACACTCCTCTGATGATGAGTATTTTAGTGACCCTCAATATGTTTACTATTATGACCAATTATATAATGAACATCCTTGTAAAGTCTCCTTTCTGCACATTGCCCAAGTCATATGAGTTTATGGGCACCTGTATTTAACACAGACTATTAAAATGCCTGTTAGAAAGGTGATTCAGATGTACTCTTCCAGTAACCTTGTAGGGGGATATAATTTCCTGCAATACCGACCGACGTTCAAATTGAAGCATTGTTGCCTCCTATCTGATGAGCAAAAATGGTACCTCCCATGGTTTGGACATCGTTGTATTTCAAATGTTAGGCCCTGAATCCCAAATTCATTACGTGAGTGGTATGTGGAGGTGGGTCTTTGGAAGGTGACTGGCCCCCAAGGGCTGTGCCTTCGTGAAGATTTGACCCACGTAGGGGTTAATAGGCTGCTCTGGTCGTGGTTTTCTTGTGAACCTGAGCTCTCTCTGTCTCCTCTGTGTCGTGACGCAGCAGGAAGCCCTCGGATGCGGAGCAGATGCCTGGGCCTGGGCCGTGCTCGTGGACTTCCAGCCTCTATTATCTGAGCCAAATAAACCCCTGCTCTTTATAAATTACACAGTCTCAGGTGTTCTGTTATAGCACAAAGTGGGAGAAGACCATCCTCACCGGTTTTAGCTTGCATGGAATTGTTTCAGTGTGATGGTTTTCCCCCCACTGTTTGGTATTCAGTTTAGAACTCGCCTCTCAGCTTCTCTCATGCACATGGAAGCCCCTGCCTTACGTGGGAAGGAGAGGCCTGATGGCCCGGGCGTGTGGATTTCTGTTCTAGCTGTCACACAGGGTGGGGTCAGCTGAGTGAAACATGGCTGTTGAGAGACTTTCCATTGTATTTGGAGCTGACCAGACTTTAAAGCACAATCCGGAGACTTTCAACTTCACAAAGATGTGGCATTTTAGTTTAATAAAGCTATCGACAGAGCTCCCTTTTCAGGTGACTTTTCAAAAGCATCTTTTGTCAGCAGAGAGCTTTTATTAGCGAATGTAACCTTGCTGGGCACCACGTGACAGAGCGGGAAAGGAAATGTCCTTGGTACTGAACAGGAAAAGTTGTGCACAGACTCTCAAGGGGAAGGAGTTGTTCAGTCTTCTGAAGCTGCGTTTTTCACCCTATGTTATATCCTAACTGCAAACAATGAAGTTTTCCAGTGATACTGTGCAGAAGGTCAGAGTTTGCAAGATTTTGCCTCCTAACTAGCGATTGTAAAAAAATAAATCACAGAGGATTAAAATGAAAAAAAAAAAAAAAACAAGTAAAACTGAATTTAACTGTGAGTGTGGTAAGTTGGACAGATGAAGCTATAAAACATCTGAAAGGGGAGAGTTAGGCAGGAAGACCAAGTAGTGAGGTGTAAGAGTAACAGTCTTGGCTGCAGAGCAGGGATGCTAGAGGTTTAGTGCTTAATCAAAACCACTCCTGGTGACTCAGCAGCGTTGATTCGCTGGAGGAGCAGGGGGAAGGGACTGTGGACCCTATGTGCAGCTCGGGTGGGTGCCACTGCTGTGGATCCATTCATTATTTCTTTGATTTTAGAGCTAGGTTAAGTGGGAGACCTCATTTGACAGGTTTCCAGGCACTGGGGAAGTGGGTTGAGTTTTCTGAGAGGTCTCTGCAGAGGAGCATCATGGAACTGCTGTGCTGTCAGGGCAGGGCCCAGATCTCCGACCAAGGTCGATGCGTAGCCGTGGGAAAAGACATGCCTCCGGGGGATCTGCACCAACGCTTCATTGGAAACCGACGAACAGACGGGGCAGGACCACGGGTATCCTCTCTGCTTTCAGGGTCTGGGCCACAAAAAGAGGCAGGTACCCGATGGTGTCCGTCCTGAGAGCGACTTAAATAGTCAGTTACAGCAGGAAGGGTGTTCTGCCAGCACTGCCCTCGAGTTCCTGGCTGTCGCCACACGTTTCTTCTCAGTTAGTTTTGCTTGATGTCTGTTAGACTCTAATTCAATTTTGAGGTCCATAATTCAATGGGAACAGATATAAAAAAGGTTCTCTTTTCATTAAAAGAGGAATTACCTTGTTATCAGAGTTCTGTGAGGAGGGAGCTCATGGATTTTTCATAAAATCATGAGTTTTTAAGGGGACAGGTGAAGTCATCTTGTTCTGTCCACGAGCAAGGGATAAATCTCATCTTTGATGGGTGAGACACTGCTTAACAAGGCTCTCAGAGGAGAGGAATTGACAACTTTCAGTGTTTTAGCAACCCTCGCCTGCAATATTCCTTCTACTGTCATATCAACACATAATAGATTCCCATAATCTTTGGAGTCCTCTTTGGGTAAAGAGAACAATATTCTAAGTGTCTGTCATTTTCATTACCTCAAAGAGCCCTTACTGATGATGAGTGTGGGCAGGTGCTGCAGATCCGGGAGTGGCCCAGCGGGGAGCAGAGCCTGGGCCTGGCTGGAGCTTTGTGTGAGACTTGCAGTAGGTACTGACTGATGGCCAAATCATGCACAACTAGAGGTTATAGCAAGTGCTGTGAAGGAGACAAGCTGCTGCTGTAGAGGGAAGCAGGAGGAAGCCAAGACCTCAGAGATGGCGGTCAGGGCCGTAAGGGCCATATGATGGGAGCACTGACGTGGAAAGGGCAGCAGCCTGTCCGAACAGAAAGAAGAACTTTGCTCAGAGAGTGAACAGTGGGTGCAAAGACCTTGCAGTGGAAGGAGCATCATGGGTTTGAAGAATTCATTGCTCACCATGGCAAGAGCAAAGTGCTCAAAAGAGAGATGGCAGAGCCGACACTGGGTGTATCAGGTAAAGCCACCACCTGCCAGTCTTGGCTGCTCCACTTCCAGTCCAGCTCCCTGCTAATGCTGGGAAAGCAGCAGAGGATGGCCCGAGTGCTCGAGCCCCTGCACCCACGTGGGAGACCCAGATGAAGCTCTTGGCTTCGGACTGTCCCAGCTCCAGACGTTGTGGCCATTTGGGAAGTAAACCAGCGATGGACAGTCTCCCTCCGTCTCTCCCTCCCTCTCTCTCTGTAACTCTGCCTTTCAAATAAGATAAACAAATCTGAGAAATCTGAGAGAGAGACAGGCATGGATGCATGAGGGGCCCAACAATACCTGGGCTTGCAGGCACTGGTGAGAGGTTTGGATTTTCTTCTACAAATGGTATGTTGTTAAGAGATCACTCTGCTGTGCAACAAACTAACTAGAAGTGGGACAATCAGGGCAGAGGTGACAGGAGGCAGTTCAGGAAGGACATGCTGGTGACTTGGACTAAGGTAATAGTAGGGGGAATGTATAAACATACTTTTGCGATATGTGTAGGAGGCCTTGCTGATAGATTGGATGTGGGGCAAGGCTAAAGGAAAGCTGACACCTTGCTTTCTGAGCAAAGGAGAAGGTAAGATGGTGGTTCCATCCGGCAGCTGGAGAGCAGTCTGGAAGGAATGGGTTGGCAGTGGAAAGGGCAGGGGTAAGTTTGCAGTACTTGTGAGGCAAACAAGCAAAATCGTTGACTCTGAGTCAGGGGTGGGGGAGTGCAGGCCGTCAGCTCTGGAGAGTGTATTTGGGTGTTCTTCTGCCAGCAGGGATGAAAGCTGTGGGAAAAGAATGAAAGATCATCAGAGGAAGGAGAGGGACAGGAACGGGGGCCCTGGTGTGAACGCTTGAGGACCTCTAACATCCCCCAGAACCTCGAGAACAGTTGAGGAGAGGGAACTCCAGACTGGAGTGGATTCGATGGATTTGTGTGGATTCTGATAAACACTATGGCCTTGAAGACTAACTGGCTCTCTTGCTCTCTCTCACACACACACTATCAGCATCGAAAGTGAGGAGTTTAATCCCTGATTTCCTCCCCTCACCAATATTCTGTGATTCTTCTCTCATTGGTGTCAGGCCCACTTTGCAATTCCTTTTGTGGTACATGTACCTTCCTTTGTCCTCCTCGTAGCGTCATCCTCAGAAGTTCTCTTCCCAGATCTGATGTTAGGTGCGTCGTGATCTTTGGGAACAGTTGTGCTTATTTGCTAACACATTCTGATCCAGCATGGGGGTCCCACGGCACATTGGTTATTTATACTGGCCAACTGTCTTTTACATTAAAAAATGAACCTCTTTATTTTTACCATTCCTACTCAACTAAATTTCCCAGTTCCTTTTTATTTAGCTTCAGAGATTTGAGGACTGCCAGTGGGTGTTCTGTTTGACGTCACTTAATGTTTGTGTTTGGTCCAGATCATAAAGCAAAGTGAATTGACTTCCTCTGCTCAGTACCCCGTAGGACTTAGAACCTGCGTGAACATGGGTTGAAGGATGTGCTCCTGGTTGCATTGAGTGGATATATTTGTATCAAATGAAATTTAAGAGCATTGCTTAAGGATCTGAGAGGTATTTGTTCTAGATAATTTCTTCTCCACAAACTAACATGGTCCCATCATTTGTGTTGGAATCATCTTCTCATGAGGTGCCTTGCTGTCCTGCCAGTGCTCCGTTGCTAGTGTTCCTTACCAGAAGTTGCTCCCTGGTGCTTTGCCTTTGCCTCACAACGAACCAGCTGACCCTGCTGAGAGAGCTGGGGAAAAAGAGTTCATACTGCCAATAAAGTTCATGGTTAGAGAAAAATGATAGCTAAAATAGTCCTCAGATGGCACATGATCCACTTCTCCTTTTATCTGATAAAGACTGGTCATCCCAGCAAACACAATCATTTTTAATTTTTTTAGAGATTTATTGAGTTAGATAGAGAAAGAGAGGCAGAGAGAGAGAGAGACAGAGAGAGAGAGAGAGAGGGACAGACAGACAGAGAGATCTTCCATCTACTAGTTCACTCCTCAGATGGAGATGATGGCTGAGGCTGGGTCAGGCTGAAGCCAGGAGCCTGAGATTCCATCTGGAAATCCCACATTAGTGGCATGGGCCAAAGTACTTGGTCTATTTGGTGCTGCTTTGCCAAACGCATCAGCAAGGAACTGGATAGGTAGTAGAGCAGCAACTCAAACTAGCACTCATAAGCCATAGTGGCATTGCAAACAGCAGCTTCACCTGGTGCACCACAATGCTGGCTCAGCAAACACAATCGTTATAATGATGGAGTAGTTCCTGTTATAATTAAGGGCATGTCAGCAGTGTGTTTCTACCACATGTCTCTGTTGTCACGATTCAGGTCTCAACAAATACATTATACAGAAGAGATGAGAAGGTATGAGCGAGCAACACGATTGAGTTCAGATGAAATTGAATATTATTGACCTAATTCTGCATTTTCCTTCATAGTCCTAGAGCTCTGTGTGGCAATTCCTTCAAATTCTCCAAAATAGGGCAAGTGGGGGTCCACGTCAATTTTGGCATAAGGCACACATCTCTAAATTGTGTTATGTGTCTATGGCTATATTGTTCACTCTCCTCCCTTCCTATCATCAGTTCAATATATCCCAAAAAGATATATCCAAGTCCCAACTTCTAATACCTATTTGGAGACAAGGTCTTTGTGGATATAACTAATTGATGGATCTTTAGATAAAACCATCTAGATGAGGTTTCTGGGCAAGGCCTAAATCGTAAGTGTTCTTTCAAGAAAAGGAGAGGACATAGAACATAGAGGTGAAGTCCATGTAGAGACAGCAGAACCTTGAGTAGTTTGCTATAAGTCAGGTAGCATCGGACATGGCAAACAGTCCCCTGGAGCCAGGACAGAGCTGTGGGTGGAGTTTCCTGCAGACCCAGGATAGGAACTGTGTCGTTTTCTGATATTTATACCACCTAGTTCTGGTAATTTGTTACAGAAGGTATATTTCTTCATTGTTTTCTGGTATCCTAACAGAATCACGAGACAGGGAACTGTATGAAAGAGAGAGGTTTGTTCTAGGGCTGGGAATTCCAAAACCAGGGAGTGGTGTTTGGTAATGACCATGTGCTGCTTAAACTCATGATGGAAAAATGGAAGGAGAAGTGGGCACTCGTGAAAGAGGCAAAAATATGAGGGTGGCCTCGCTTTATTACAGCCTGCTTTTGTGCTAACCAATGCAGTGCCGAGGGACTGACAATTCACTACCGCAAGAATTAACCCAGTCCTGTGAGAAAGGCTTTAATTCCCCCTTCAAGACCCCACCAGACAACACCACCGCAGTGGCAATAAAATACCAGTATGAATTTCGTCCTTGAATCAGAGTGCCCTGGGGATCTGTGGAGAAGGTCTTAGAGCTGGGAAACAGTTTATTTTTATTTATTTATTTTTTTGACAGGCAGAGTGGACAGTGAGAGAGAGAGAGACAGAGAGAAAGGTCTTCCTTTTGCCATTGGTTCACCCTCCAATGGCTGCCGCGGCCGGTGCACCGCGCTGATCCGATGGCAGGAGCCAGGTGCTTCTCCTGGTTTCCCATGTGGGTGCAGGGCCCAAGCACTTGGGCCATCCTCCACTGCACTCCCGGGCCACAGCAGAGAGCTGGCCTGGAAGAGGGGCAAGCGGGACAGAATCCGGCGTCCCGACCAGGACTAGAACCTGGTGTGCCGGCGCCACAAGGCGGAGGATTAGCCTACTGAGCTGCGGTGCCGGCCACAAAGTTTCTAAACTTAATGCTGTTACCAGTAGCTGGGTGACTTTGAGTAGAGGACACAGGCAATGGAATGTGTGGTACAAAGCACCAGAGAAGAGAGAATTGTGCGTAAAAATAGCTCCACATATATGTTTTAAATTCTTCTGCGATCTGTGCTGAATACCAGGAGGTTCGTGTTGGTCAAACTACTATTTTAGGTATTATGTTGAGCAGCTGTGAGCTCAGGGGTTCCTGGATCTCAAATAGTGCTGGGAACTGTTGAAGTACCAGCTATAGTGGAGAGAGTGTGTAAAATACCTGGTGCAGTCCTTAGAGACCACAGAAAGTCTCTATGTTGGTAGGAGCACTACATTAGCTCTAAAGTAAAGGCTATGCTAGACTTACCTTCAGAGGCATAGAAAGTAGCCTTGAAAATATCCGCCCATCTGCAAGCAGTGTTGACTGCCTGCCAAAGCAAATCTCAGCCCTCTTGGAAAGAAGACGACAGGATCCAGACCATCAGCAGTCTGGTGTTCACAGTGTCTCCCAAGTATTGAAAAGGTAGAATAGATGGGGCGGATGTTTGGGACAGTGAGTGAGACACTGCTTCCATGCCTGCATATTGGATATTGGAGTTCGTGAAGTATGAGACCTGGCCCTGCTTTGGATTTCAGTTGCCTTTTTAATGCATACCCTGGGAGGCACAGGGATAGCTCTGTTAGTTAGACCTCTGCTACTCGAGTGGGAGACCTGACCGAGTCCTGACTTCTGGCTTTGGCTTGACCCAGTCTGGATTGTTGTGGGTATTTGGAGAGTGAACCAGAAAATGGAAGCTAGGTCTGTCTTTCTCTATTTATCTTTCAGATAAAAGTAAATACATACATAATAAAATATTTTTTAAAAAAAATTACTAGCAGAAAAATGTGACTCAGAACCAGGAGACAAACATGAACAGAATCATACTCAGGAGTGACAGGAACAATGCTGTCACCCAATACGTATTTAAAAAATCAATACATATGTACAGAGATTTAAATTAAAATATAAACAAAATGGAAGATATACAAAAGAACCAATGGAAAACATCAGAAATGAAAAATTAACTAGATAACTAAAACAGTAGGCAAAACCCTCCAAAAAATAAACTGGACTTGAAGACATTATAGCAACTATTGAAGCAAAAGCACACAGAGGAAAAATAAGCTAGAAAATAGTGAGCAGAACCTAGCAACCCATAGCAACATAAGTAATCTAATTTTGTAATTGGAGTCCCAGAAAAAAAGGATGAGAAAGCATAAAAAAAATAAAATCTCCAAGTTTGGTAAAGTCTCTAAGCATACATGTGTTAGAAGCTTAATGCACAACAAACAGAATAAACATAAAAAACACTTCACCTCCATGTGTATAAAAATATTTTCACAACTAGTGATTTGAAAAGGTGTTAAAGGCAGCCATGGAGGGAAAAGGTATCTCACTTGTAGAGAAACAAAGTAAAAATCATCACTGATTATTTTATTGGAAACAAGTCCAGGAGACAATGGAATGCGATCTTTACTATAATGGGTAGAAAAGAAAGCTATTCTACACACAGTGAAAATTTCCTGCAAAAGTGAATGTAAAACGAGAACTTGCAGGCAAAATCAGAGAAAACTGATTCCCAGTGTGGCTGTGCTCTGATGGTTAAGGAGATCCGGGGTACAGGACGGTGACAGCAGATGGAAACTTGGAGCTAGTACCGAGAATGAAGCGTGCAAGGTCTGGGAGATGTGTGAAAACACCAAAAACAAACAACAAACAAACAAACAAGCAGCTTTCCTCAGTTTTATGTTTCTTTGAAAACAATTCCCTTTATAGCAAAATAAAATCATATTAAGCAATTATAACATAAGTAAGGACAGGAATATGGCAATAACCCAAATGAAGGAGGGAGTGATGGAAGGATTCTGTACATTCCACTACACAGCACTGCGAAGGAGTTTCGTGATATTTGAAGGTAGACTGTGAGAAGACTCACGTGCGTATTTAGGTCTCCAGAGCATCCAGACTGTTCCCTTCTCCCCACCTGTTCCCCAGTCGATGACTGAAGCCAGTGATCGGCTGAGCTGAACATGCACTGTTTGTTTCTCACACATACATTCCCAGGATTAAGTGTAATTCATACATTTGGCACCATAGGAGAGTAACAAAAATAACTCTGAACGAAAACAGGCATAACAATATCCTATAATAAAACTTATTTAAAACTTCATGAATTCCAATTCTGGAATTTTCCATTTAATGTTTTCGGATCATAGTTGACTGTGGGTGGTGGAAACAGTGGAAGGGGGGGCGACTGTGTTGGCGTGATGTCCTCCTGACTGACCTTGTTCCTGTCACCTCTGTGCAGCAGCGGAGTTAGATCCTATCATGCCTCTGCCAGAACCTCTCCAGAGAGCGCTCACGTCGGAGAAGGGCCCGCATTTCTTAAGCCCACAGCTAATCTGGGTCGGAACTCTTTCCCTGACCTCGCTCTCACCTGCGCTCCCTCCGGCCTCTGCCCTGGCACTGAGTCCTCCTGACCCCTGACCCCGGCCAGGAGGTCCTTCCTCTGGAATGTCTGCCTGCTCCCTTCTTTACTCAGATTTTTTTTTTCAAACTTTGGCTTCTGTGTGTTATCTTCCCCGCACACCTGTTTAACACAACAAGCCTCCCATTTGCTCTCCTGACATTCCTGGCTTTTTTCAAAGATATTATAAACTTTACATTTAGACTCCCCAGTGCCTGCTAAAGCATTAACAGCTACGTGAATAGTTTTGTTTTCTGTTTTGCTTACAAATACATCCCAAGGGTTGAGTATAATGTCCACACATAGTAGGTTCTCAAAACTGATTTGACTGAATGACAAGATCCACAGCCGGTAAAGCTTGGGAACTGCAGAAAGAGCAGCGGGCTGCCCTGCGGGCTGGACTCCTGCACTGCAGGTTACAGGCGCGGCCCCTCCTGTGCCCCTGTGAGCAGCCGCTTTCCCCTCCCTGCTCTCCTGCGGCTGCGTGGACAGGGACTTGTTCCTCCATACAGACAGAGGGACTCGAGAGTCCTGCTCTAGGCTCTCTGTTGTCTCTGACTAATATGACAGCCTGTTTTTGTCTTGAAAGCATTTGTATGTCTGGAAAATAGGCACTCCGAGAAGGCCAGTTTTTCTGTATTTCAAAGTGAACTCATGGTCTTTTTGGGGTTTTGATTTTTATCTTTGGAAAAATCAGTGCCTGCAGCTCTGTTGCACTTGAGCTTTGGAATCTTTGGTCCCTGACAGCAGCAGGATAAAAGGGGCTCACCATGACCTGCCACAGAGCCTTTCGTTAGCTTCAGGCAGCTTTGGAAGGAAGCTAAGGTCAAATGCACCACCTGACTCCTGCTCTTTTCCAAGGCCAGGACTGAGGAAACGATGGAGACCAGTTTACCTGCACTAATTAGTTTATTTTGAAGACACTGTGGCTGTCTGTTGCAGCCTGCCTCTTCACCCCGTGGTTGGAGGCTGGCGGGAGAGCCCAGAGTACTTTGCTCACAGCCTCAGGCTCAGCAGCCAGGTTCCCTTGACATCTGGGCCCTGGCAGGAAAGGTTGGCACACGCCAAGTGGGCAGATGCTGAATGGTCTAAGGTGACATTTGAGACTGAAGCCTGCTTCACTTGCAACGATTCAGCACCTTTTAGGTGATGCTTTTGCATAATGTCTGAAGGCTGAGATTAGGTGGACTGTTTTGTTTTTTAAGATTTGCTTATTTATTTTAGAGGTAGAGTTAAAAACAGAGAGAGGGAAATTCAGAGAGAAAGGGCTTCCATCTGCTGTCCATCTGCTGGTTCACTCCCTGAACGGTCGCAATGGCTGAAGCTGGGCCAATACAAAGCCAGGAGCCAGGAGCTTCTTCCAGATCTCCCATGTGGGTACAGGGGCCCCAAGCACTTTGGCCATCTTCTTCTTCTTTTTTTTTTTTTTGTTTTTGTTTTTGTTTTGAGAGGCAGAGTGGACAGTGAGAGAGAGACAGAGAGAAAGGTTTTCTTTTGCCATTGGTTCACCCTCCAATGGCCGTCGACGCAGGCGCATCGTGCTGATCTGAAGCCAGGAGCCAGGTGCTTCTCCTGGTCTCCCATGCGGGTACAGGGCCCAAGGACTTGGGCCATCCTCCACTGCACTCCTGGGCCACAGCAGAGAGCTGGCCTGGAAGAGGCCGGGACAGAACCGGTGCCCTGACCGGGCCTAGAACCCGTGTGTCGGCGCCGCAGGCAGAGGATTAGCCTATTGAGCCACGGCGCCAGCCTGGCCATCTTCTACTACTTTCTCAGGCCATAGCAGAGAGCTAGATCAGAAGTAGAGCAACCAGGACTCGAACCGGTGCCCGTATGGGATGCCGACACTGTAGGCAGCGGCTTTGCACATTATGCCACAGCACCGGCCCCTGTTTGTTGTTTTAAGCAGGCTTTTCCTTTACATATGTCTAGAAAAGGAATACCGATAGTATCCACTAGTAAATTCAATTCGTTTCAATTGATTATCAGAATGGAACTGATTCTCCATCCTCCCAACATGTGCAGAATGACTGACCTGCTAGATTTATGTCCTTGATGGAATGAATATGGGCTTCTGGGCTTGGGGCTTCTGAGCATTGCTGAAGGCTAGAGGTGTCAGATGTTGTGCCCACAGACCACAAACTCACCTTCATCCTCTCTTTCTGGACTGCTCCCCTGTCTCAGGCTCACTTCTGGGCACCCTGGAGGGATAGCACTTTGTGAAGTGTAGACTAGAAAGAGGGATTGAGACCAACCAGTGTTGGGAGATGACCAGAAAAGGCAGAGAGGGTTTGCACCAGAAAGTAAGGATGTGAAGAGGGTGATGGCTGGGGTGAAAGTGCAACAGGCCCCCCTCGCTCTAACAAGGCTCTTATTTTAAGATCAGAGTTGCTTTTTATCCTTATGAGAGATTAATTGTTCACACAATTTCTGAAAGGTCTCATATGATTCCAGTGTGCCTCCAAGGCTCCAAACTTACTTTAATTCAAGACTCTGGGTTGCACCGAGTAGAAATGCAGCTTATACTCATATTTACCTGAATAATAAAAAGGAGTGTGTTGGCTCACATAACTTTGAAGTTAAGAGTTGTGATGGCTTTGGGCACAGCTGGGTCCAGGGGACCGAGTGAAACCATAAGGACTTAGTCGCTTGCTCACATCTCTTTCTCTCTGTGGGTCTCATGTTCCCCTATCAGAATTTGGGCTTTCTTTGTGTGGCAAGAAAGATGATGCCAGCAGCATTTGATTCAAACCCCTCTTGCTGGTGACCTAAAATCCAAGCCCTTCTTCTGTCAGCTCTCGATCCAGAAATCCTGGAAGGAATCCTTAGATTGGCCTCTCTCTGAGGCCAGCGAGTAACCCTCAGCCCCGTTAGGATGACATGTTTGAATCTGGAGAGGCATTACGTTTGGGTAGTGTGAGAAATATTTGGAGGTCCATTCTCAATATAAAATAAGTAGAGAATTACTCAGCTCTCAGGTGGTTTGCTGACATGGTAACCGTGGGAGTTCAAACACCAGGAGGATCCCTAAAGACCCTGACAAGGTACAAGCTTTGCCCAGCAACCACTTCAGTCGGCTCA
Source organism: Oryctolagus cuniculus (assembly GCF_964237555.1). Lineage (NCBI taxonomy): Eukaryota > Metazoa > Chordata > Mammalia > Lagomorpha > Leporidae > Oryctolagus > Oryctolagus cuniculus. Next base: position 121,673,919 of record NC_091441.1, read on the forward strand.
GATCCCGTCTGCATTCCCCAGGTGCTTTTGTCACTGTGGAGGGATAGACATTTAGGGGGGGAAGGGGATGGGAAATAACTATGTAGGTAACATGGGTGACACCTGGGAAGGTTGTATGCTCCACAGTACTCACCAAGGGAAAAACGGGAAGGGAGCTGAGTGTCGGGGATAAAATGCTGACTGCAATCCATCCCGGTGTGCCTACTTCACACCCGACACCCAGTCTTGTACGACTGCCAGGAAAGTCCCGCTGTCGCTGTACTTCCTGTCCTGAGTCCACCCCTCCACCCCTTGGGTTTGGGCAGGTGAAGTGCTTCCTACGATTCTAGGGGCCCTGTCTCTCCTGGGTAGTGTTGTTACAGTTAATTTTTATTTTCTTCTTTTGTTCATCTTTGGCTTACATGTGCATAAAATATCACTTTTTAAAAAGAGAATGCTGTCACTGTCTGAATAAGATGGTCCTGACCCAATACCAAGGTTTTTATGTCGTTGTTATCATTTGTATGTCACAGCAGCTCTTGGAGCAGGAAGGGCCTGCCTCATTTTGATTTTTAATTTAAGGAAACTGAAGCTCAAAAAGGTTAGGAAATTAGTCAGTAACCATAGGAGAGCTGAGCAGAAGAGCAAAAGCAATTGAATGTCCACTATGTCCACTGTGTTATGCATTCGTTGTCAAGGTTTAACATTTTATGGGTGGGAATGAAGTAATAAAATATAAGTGTAGTGCATGGTCCTTAATCTATTTTGTGTATTTTCAACAGCAACAATTTAGCATGTGGACTCAGCTTCTCGTATATGTCCCCACCCCCCACTTTCCTTTTCAAATTTCCACTTTTCTGTCTATGGAATAAGCAAGAATCAATCCAATACTGGCCATTCTTTATAGCCATAAAAATTCCTGAACGCAGTAGACATACCTCAATTTCCTTTATGAATCACAGAATTCACACAGATGCTCATGCATAACAAGGAATGCTTGCTTAGTGAATATATTAATCAAAGCATGAATAAGTGAATGAGTGGCTCAATAAGAAAGACTCATGAACTAGTGGGTTTTTCCAATTTTGCTAAGCTGGAGTATTAAAAAAAAATGCCCAGCCTCAAGAAAAGAATACTTGCTGCATCTGTTTTCTTACCTTGTCCAATTGTATTTTGCTGTCTTATTCCTAATGCTTTCCTTTCAAGGAGACTCTTATGGCTCGTTAGATGACCCATTGCTGTAGCACTTGCCACTCTGACATAATGGCTTTAAAAAGCAGCCATTTATTATCTCTTCAGATCTGGGGGCTTGTCTGTACCCTGATGAGTGGTTCTCCTGCTCCATGTGTCCAGTGTTCTTGGTTTTCAGCTGGTCTGTGAAATATATAAAATGGCTAACCTACTTCTGACGGTTGATGCTGGCTGCTAGGGCTGATGACTGGAATGTCTTGATTCTTCTCCACGTGGTCGCCCATGTGGGTTGGGCTTCTCGTTCCATAGAAATATGATTCTAGGAATGTTCCGTTTCCTTCCTGCCAGCTTTGGAGTTAACTCAGTCTTGTCCACCACATTCCATTGGTCAAAGTAAGACACAGGGCAAGGCTAGATTTGAAGGGAGAGAAATAGATTTCTCCTCTCAGTGGGGAGAGTGACAAAGAAAATATGACAATCTTGCCACTACAGTGACGTATCTTTAGTAAAAAAAAAGTTTTTGTTTCTCTTTTAAAAATAGTTTTACTGAGGTATAATTTACATAAAATGAAATTAACCCACTTTTAGTTTGTAGCCAGGTATGTTTTAGTGAGTTTGTACGGCTCTACAACCATTGCCATAATCCAGTTTTCAAAAACTTTTTAAGCAAAAAAATTAACAGATGTATAAAAATTGCATGTATTTATTGGATAGTATGTGGTGTTTCATTTCATATATACATTGTGTAATATCCAATTAAGGTCAATATGTTTGTACTTTCATCATTTAACATTTCTTTAAAATAAAAGCATCCAAAATTTTATCTTCTAGGTTTTTTTTTTTTAAATAGAGGAATATACAGTACGTCAACATGTGTAGTCACTGTAGTGTGCACTAGAACCCCAGAACTTCTTACTTCCGTCCATCTATAACCGGGTACCCATCCATCAACCTCGCTCACTCCTCCCCGGCCTCTAGTAATCACCATTATGTTTCTAAATCGTGTCATTGTAACAACGTGGATCGGGCTGATGGTCATTGTGGGAAGCTAAATAAGCCATGCACAGAGAGACAAATATCACATGATCTCACTGATACGTGGAGTCTAAAAAATGGGTGATCGCACAGGAAAAAAATGGCTGAATAGATAAATGTATGCTTCCGTGAATGAAAGGTCCAGGGAATGTCTGAATTCCAATCCTGGGTCCATCGTTTACTTAATGTGTGGTGCGATCAGCTTCTTAAACTTGCTGAACCCCGTTTCCTCAGCTGTAAGCAGGGTGGTCCTGAGGATTCCAGGAACGTGATGAAATGCTTGTGAAACACCTAAGTCAGTGGTTGCAGTCCATCGTATGTAGTAAAGAAAATGCTAGGCATTAGCACTGTTATTATTAGGCAACTTTTTCCAGATCCAAAATAATGTAGACATTATCTTCACCTTCATGAAGGACACGCTTCTTTAGTCCATTACGCTCCTGTATTTATTTTAGAGGAAAATAATTGGTGCTGAGAATATATGAAAGTCACTTAGTATTCCTAGATATTTTAATTAAACCTTCATTCTTATTTTTCTTGATGAATCTCCCTTCCTGCCGATCTCAGTGATCATTCTGTGGATAGAGGATGCACCAGAACAATATAAAGGCTGTCACCTTCAGTCTAGTGTTGTCACATTTTATTGATTTTAGATATATGGGTGATACTTAATAGAGGATGCAAAGCCCTACAGCCTTTTCACTTCTTAAAATTTGCTTTCACTAAGTCAAAGATCAGAAAGATTTTTAGATAAACTTATTGAATTAATAATACAAGAGCTGAAAAGTGAGTAGTTTTCCTCCTGGCTTTGAAATGGTGTTTTATTGTTTACAAATAATCTTTCTGTGTGCTTTAATACATTTTTAAAAAATAGGTTTTGAAAGAGTCCTTAAGTATTCATTTTGGGGATCTTTCAGGTATGACTAAAAGTTTGAGTGTTGTTATTAAGTTGTGTTCATTACAACAATTTTTTAAGATTGATTGGTTGATTTGAAAGGCAGAATTAACAGAGAGAGGGAGAGACAGACAGAGAATGAGATCATCCATCTGCTGGTTTACTCCTCAAATGAGCACAATGACTGGAGCTGGGTGGATCTGAAGCCAGGAGCCTGGAGCTTCAACCAGGTCTTCTGTGCAGGTGGCAGGGGCCAAAGCACTTGGGCCATCTTCCAGAGCTTTTCCAGGCCATTAGCAGGTTGCTGGATGTAAAGAGGAGCAGCTGTGACTCAAACTGGTGCCCAAATGGAATGTTGTATTGCAGGTGGTGGCTTTACCTGCTCTACCTAGTGCTGGCCCCTCTTTACAACAATCTAAAATGTGTTTCTCAATGTGATTGTAATTCTTGCTAGTTCAATCTGAGGTATGTGTCAGGTGTGCAGAAATCTTTGTCAAAATTTGATAAGTAAAGTTAAATAAATCATTTCGTAACTCATTTCTGCTTTAATTAGTTAGTTTTACTTGTTTGAAAGGTGGAGAGTTGCAGACACAGAGAAAGAGAGAGACAGAGATTGAAACACAGACAGAGAAAGACCTTCCATCTGCTAGTTTACTTCCCAAATGCCCAGCACAGCCAGGCTGAAGCTGGGAGCCTGGAACTTCATCTGTGTCTCCCACATAGGCGACAGAGAGTCCAGTACTAGAATCATCACCCTCAGCCTCCTAGAGTGTACATGCACTGGAAACTGGAATCAGAAGTGGAGCCAGTGTGTGAATCCAGGCACTCTGATACGGGATGCAGGTGCCCCAAGTGGCCAAACACTGGCCCATAATTTTTGTTAAAGTGACACAGAATTTTTATAAAATTTCTTTAAAAAATATTTTCCATAGGGTTTTATCAAAAATATGTTAACTATACCTAAATGGACTTAAAATTGAATTGCCATTATTCTTAATTGGTATTTTGGTCAAATTACTGAAAATAAAAAAACAACCAAATGTAATGTTGAATGTCTAGTGGAAGCCAAGAGAATTCAAGTTCACACATTAACACTTTAAGATAGTTGTAACTTAGCCTCATTTTTTTTTTATTTGACAGGTAGAGTTATAGACAGTGAGAAAGACAGACAGACAGAAAGGTCTTCCCTCCGTTGGTTCACTCCCCAGATGGCCGCCATGGCCGATCCGAAGCCAGGAGCCAGGTGCTTCCTCCTGGTTTCCCATGTGGGTATAGGCACCACCCAAGCACTTGGGCCATCCTCCACTGCCCTCCTGGGCCACAGCAGAGAGCTGGACTGGAAGAGGAGGAACAGGGACTAGAACCCAGCACCCATATGGGATGCCGGCGCCGCAGGCGGAGGATTAATCAAGTGAGCCACGGCGCCGGACCCTAGCCTTGTTTTACAAAATAGAAAACAAATTCTCAGGGAGCTGAAATTTCAAGGCCATCTAACCAGTGTCACGGACTCAGGAGCTGTCTTTATGGCTGCCTAATTTGAAAAGATTTTGATCACTGCATAACACTGAGCTCAATTCTGTAGGACTGATATCATCTTACCTGTTCTTCCTGGTCATTTGGAAGGTCAATGAGGAAAACTAGAGGGATTTCATGTAACACTAGGAATTTCCCCCAAACGAATTAACTGGAAATTTTCTAATTTATGATATTTGTGCAACATTTATAGAGGGGAAGTGAACTTTAGGAATGATCCATCACATATAATCCAACATTTTATAGATGTTGAGGTTGAAACCCTGACAACATAGGTACCCACCATGAGAAAGAGCTTGATTGGATTACAGCCAGGCTCTGTCTCTGGAAAGATCCTTCATGACCAGAACGCCATGCCATTCTCCCATGTGCCTGTAATACTTGTCATTCATAATGCTCAGACACATGGCAAAGAAGTTTGCATAGTGCGTCATTTGGTTTCCATGCCAGCTCACTGGGGTAGGTGTTATAATCCTCATATATTGTACTGAGTCTTGGAACTGACACAGGCTGTGTAACTTGCCTATCAACAGTACGTGAAGTGGAGGTCCAGCTAAGGCTTGTTTGACACCAAAGGTGTGATGGCACTCAGAAGTTTAATGGTGTCAGTATCCTTGGGAAGGGGTTGGGGAGGGTGTCTTACCAGATGTTTGTTTTAGCAGTGCCAATGAATTTTTCCAAGCCTTGACTGTTTGGAAACAACTGTGTTATGTGCTCTGCTGACATCAAATAGCCAGAATTCCGTATCATGCACGGTTTCAAGATCTTTTTTTTTTTGACAGGCAGAGTGGACAGTGAGAGAGACAGAGAGAAAGGTCTTCCTTTGCTGTTGGTTCACCCTCCAATGGCCGCGGCGGCTGGCGCACTGCACTGATCCGAAGCCAGGAGCCAGGCGCTTCCCCTGGTCTCCCATGGGGTGCAGGGCCCAAGCACTTGGGCCATCCTCCACTGCACTCCCTGGCCACAGCAGAGAGCTGGCCTGGAAGAGGGGCAATTGGGACAGAATCCGGCGCCCCGACCGGGACTAGAACCCGGTGTGCCGGCGCCGCAAGGCGGAGGATTAGCCTAGTGAGCCGCGGCGCCGGCCTCAAGATCTTGCTCTTTTGGAAGTTGCCAAGTGTGACAAAGCTGTTGTGAGAAATAATGAGCATGTTTTAGGCTACTTGCAGGAGGGGAGTGAGTTAATTTGACTCTGTAAGTGATCAAGCAAATGGTCAACATGGAAGATGAAGCTCAATTCGACCAGCCTGCTAAGAAGTGACACACTCGAAGGATGTGCTGACGTTTTTCTTGTTCCTGTCTCACGAGGCCTTTCCTGTTTTCTTTACATTGTGATCTCAACTCTGGACCCACTCTCTTAGTAGTAACTATGTGTCCTCCGTTTTTTTGTAACCATAGCTTCTTTTTATTCTCCTTCCATCAGCTGATGAGCTCTGAACTTGCAGGACTCTTTTTCTTTGAAACCGGCCCTGCCGTGCCCTCTCTGTTGTGGCTGGCGCTTCAGAACCCCAATGTTCCCCATGTGAAAACGGTTCTTTAGAACAGACTGTAGCGACCCGGTCAGACTGAAGCGTCAACAACGCTGAAGAGGGGGTCTGAGTCGAACAAATACACAGAATCCCCACGGCCTGGGTTTATTAGGACCAGTAGAGTAAGGAACTTAAGACAAGTGCAGTTTTCATCTTTGCACACCCCTACATACGCTTCAAAAAGCTCTTGGAAAAAGTATTTTCATGTGAACAATCTTGAAATCCCTGCATACTATGGGTCTGCAAAAGTAGTCATGGAAAATGCATATTTATGAAAACATGATACATGGATTTAATTTTTTCCCCAGAACAAACTTATCTTTTGATTTTATTTTCCATGAACTTTTGAAGTACCATCTCATGTATATGTGTAAGTGTATATGCACGTGTGTGTATAATACACTCAATTTGGGTGATGCTAATGTTTACAATATGTACCTCAAATTCACCTTAGGGTTCGCTTTGTATTTATTTTGTATCGTATACCCTGTGATTGTTTATTTTAGGAATCCTGAAGCTAAAATGCCCATGCTAACACTCACTCTTAGTTAGTGGACTTCATGAAATGTGTACTCAGTCCAAACTTCATTATTACCTTCAACTTTTATAGCCTGATTCTCCTTTCGTTGCATCTTTGTTTATTTTATTGTCCTCAATTTCTGGCATCTTTCAGACTGATTTAAATCCTTTTTAGATTAAAATATGATGTACATGAATGATAAAACACATTTACATTAACTTCCATAGTTATGCTTAATGTTATTATTTATGAGTTACATAGAGATATAGTTAATATTCTTAGCTTGGAGATAGTCATTTACCCCAGTGAGCAGAAAGCATTCCTTTCCTTGCTTTGTCTGCTTCTTGCCACAGGGAGTTGTGAAATGGGGAAAAGAATGGAGCTGGCTTTCTATTTCTCAAGTAGTTTACAAAGTTGTCAAGTCAGTGGTCTATTAATTTTTCTAAACCTATTAATGGCTAACTTTAGATTAAATATTTTTTAATGTTTAAATATCTGGAAGAGATGTATACAATGTCCAAAAGCATTTCTAAGCAAAGAGTTTAGTTTTTTATATAATGTAGGGGGCAACAATGGATTAGTCATAAATGTAACATAATTTAGGAAGAAGAGCTAACGGCTATTTTCTATTTCAACTAGAAGTTGTGAAGAGTTGGATTTTCCCCAAGGAGCTAATTATTTGCAGCGAGCACCATGGCAGCACATTTTACAAGAAGATCAAGGTTCCTGTAAATAGCCTTTAAAGCACTGTAGATGTCATTGTGTGCAACACTGAAACCATAGAAACCTGTCCAGTTTTTTAAAATGCTAAATGTATAAATGATTATTTTAACTATGAAGAACTTTTAGTATTTGTTTTATACTGTTTATGAAGCAGCGTTTGGAATTTTTCCAGTTCTCCAGTTCCTTGGCTGACGTTCTGTGGACAGCGATGTTTTATAACTTCTGGCTCTGCACGTGGAGTTCGTGCTGCTTGGAAGATGACATTTCTGTCTGTGAGCGGTGTGACTTCAGCAGTGAGCATCCGCCCTGACCGTGTGTGTGCTGCCACTTCTTACAGCGCTGTCTCTGGGAACAACACATGGCAGCCGGCATCCATCCTCTCCTCCAGAAAGAGAGCCGGATTTATGTGCGAGAGGAAATGATTCCTTCCTTCTAATCAGCCTACACGAGAGACTCCAAAACCGTTCATGGAAAGTGGACTGAAAAAGATACATTTATTTGGATCCAAAAATTTTTTTGAAGTCCATACATTTTTTTCATAATATACGTTTCCAGGTACATTCTGAAGTACACTTTTATAGTTTGATTGGGCCTGAGTCCATCTTTGACTACTGTAAACCCAGTCTCAGTCGAAGAGAAAACTCACAAGCTGTGCCAGGAAGGGTGTATAACGCAGACCGGGGCATGATCAGTAGGCACAGGTCTGGCACACTGTACGGGACTCTCTCACCTAGGGTTGTGGAGCTGGGAGGACGCGATTGGGAGGCTTCTGATGCTCCTAACTGCCAAAATAGAGACTGAGGCTTCCTGAGAATCCCTGTGGAAACAGGCCGTGAGTGGGCAGGACAGCGTCCCCCTCCTCTGGGTGCGTACCTGTAGCCAGACATCCCCTGGATTGCTCAGCTGGCTGAGCTGCTCCTTTGCCTTCTTTTGCGGAACTAGTTTGAAGTGTGGTTGTGTCATGAACCCAAAGGTCTGGAAGATTCGGGCTGGATCTTGGTCAGTCCACTCTGTTGTTGGCTATAGGTGATGATTTAATAACAGTCTGTTTTACTAAGGTGAGGCCCATGGGAAGGAGATCATTGAGGAAATCGTCAGGATAAACCAAGGAAAATATTCTTAATAATTTATAGATCCCCCAGTCAGTTATTTGCATTGAAACTTTTAAAATAGAACAATCTAACTTTGCTTAATGTTAGTCTTAACACGATGAAAGGACCAGGGCAAGGCAAGCAGAGAAGAACCAGCAGAGGAGTAGGCAGAGTTCTGGTGGGCAGTGGTAAAGGAGAGTATTTAAAAAGAACAAGGCCATTTCTTCCGGGAAGCCAGCTTGAGACAAGGTAGTCTCGTTAGGTAGTCCCCTAACCGCTGTGGGGACGGGTTGTCCACACTGACACACGTCCATAACCGCTGTGGGGACGGGTCGTCCACACTGACACACGTCCACAGCCGCTGTGGAGACGGGGTCGTCCACACTGACACAGGTCCCCAGCCGCTCTGGGGACGAGTCGTCCACACTGACACACGTCCCCAGCCGCTGTGGAGACGGGTCGTCCACACTGACACAGGTCCCCAGCCGCTCTGGGGACGAGTCGTCCACACTGACACAGGTCCCCAGCCGATGTGGGGACGGGTTGTCCACACTGACACACGTCCGCAGCCGCTGTGAGGATGGGTCGTCCACACTGACACACGTCCGCAGCCGCTGTGAGGATGGGTCGTCCACACTGACACACGTCCCCAGCCGCTGTGGGGGTGGGGTCTTCCAGAAGGAGGCATCCGCGCTGGCTGCCGGGTGCTTTTGTCTCCTCTTCGCTTTCCGGAATACGCCTGTACATTCAGGTGCAGTCTCAAGTTTCTAACCGTCAGCATGGGTTCCTGCAGAATTTTTGGTACAGAACATTTTACAGTCACCTGTTGTGATTAGGATTTAGTGACTTTGCCGGAGTTGGGATTCTTCGTTTCCCTTCTCTCTCCCTGCGGGATTTGTGTCATTCGGGGGATTCTCTATACTCTCTATAGTGCTGCCTTGGGACGGGGTGGTTGGGTGGGGCTCTCTATACTCTCTATAGTGCTGCCTTGGGACGGGGTGGGAGCCTTGCAGTGAGTCTCAGTGGAGAGTCTGACCTAGAGAAGTTAGAACTTCCTGGATTAACCTGGACTGTTTTTCAGTTCTAACTGCACAGTACTACAGCTGCCACCCGCCCCCCCACCCCCCAGCCAGTCTTCTATAGGACAAGGCCCTTACATCACCCTTTCGTCTTTGAAAAAGGGTTATAAGATATTACATATTTAAGAAAATATTTACTTGCTTATTTGAGAGGGAAGGGATGGAGAGAGGAATTGAGAGAGAGAGAGAGAGAGAGAGAGAGAGAGAGAGAGAAACTCCTGTCTGCTGATCTGCTCCCTGGATGCCTATAAGAGCAAACAAGGCCAGGCTGAGGCTGAAGCCAGGTCTCCCACATGGAGGCAGGAGCTCAGTTACTGGAGCCAGCTACTGCTGCCTTCCTAGTGTGCACTAGCAGGGAGCTGGGCTTTGAGCAGAGGCAGGACTCAAACCCAGACACTCTGATACGGGCTGCGGCCATCTCAGCCGCCAGGACAAGTACCCACCCTGGCTTCTCACGATAATATCCTGACTCTGCTTTTTATAATTTGGTTTGTTAAGGTTATAACTAGGGCAAGGGCACAGAGCTGCTTGTGCACTGGTAGATGTTACTATATGGAATAGAACATAGACCCACATACACAGATGTGTGTTAATTCTGTGGAGAGTGTTTGTGATATCTACCTATATGACGTATCCTGAGGAAAGTCTCTCAAATACTTGGAAACCACATGTATCTCTTTCATGCCTTTATCTTTGGCCTGCGGACCACTTGGAGGTAGCAGACTCTGCTCCAGGCTTTGCACTAAATGGCGAGGAATTTGGATACTGACCTGGGGTAAGGCACTTTACTTATCTGGATATTTGCCACAAGGGTATTTTCGATTATAAATTGTTTATTCTTTGGGAATTTTTCTAGGTCACTCTAATCTTAACACTGAAATATTTTGGGCAGAAAAGCATGGATATTCACATTATTTCAGTTTCTTTGGCACTTTTTTCTTGCTTAATTGTCTGATGTTGCTCTCTGAACCCTTGTGGAGCATTTTGTCCCACCGTGGTGTTTCTTACCAAACACACGGCCAGATTTCTTATCGGTATTATTGGTGATGTAGGAGAAACACAGTATTCCTCTGGAAATATTATCTGTGTCTTCTCTCTCAAAAATATAATGGAAAAAGAGATGCTCATAACTCGATACAGTATTTCAGGCAGAGTTAGAATACAAAAGAATTGTCAGGCAATTATATGTTGTAGCTCCAACCACTTGCTAAACTCAACATTAAGTAATAATCTTAAATATTAACAAGAAGAGACATTTTCAAAATTGATATTACTAAATATTACTAAATTTGCAAAATAAATTAGTAATTATTATGACTTAAAGGTTATAAATATATATGTAAGTACAATTAATGAACAGAACTGTTCTTTGTGTTCTATGTGAAAGTTGATATTAGTCAGGCTAATCCACATTTGTTTTATATACAGAATTCTAAGGCTAAATGTGATCTTATCCAATCCTTGCATTTTTAGATAATGGAACTGACCAAGAAAAAGTAAATGATTTGTCTAAAGTTATATAGTGATGGAGGTGAGATAAGATTAGTTATGCTAGTAATACTTTATTTTAAAAATTAATATGGACATGGCAATCAATGCTTCTCATTCTTGAAGCATTGAAAAGTAGATATGATTGGGAGCCTTATTTAATAATATACATTTCAATAAAAACTGAAAATCGTAGCATTCATTTCAAAACTATAGCAGATCACTTTGTGCTAGGTTAACACAGCTACAAAACTAGGGTATTACTTTTGCATTTTTCTACCCGAAGCTCATGTGTTCAGAAAAGAAATACTATTTGTTTCTTTTCATTTTTTTTGTCCTTCTACCTAGGAGTTTCAGTCACACTTCAAATCTGGTATCTGTTTTTATATTTTATTCAACACAAAAAGATGAGGAACTTGGAGAAGGCAATACAAAACTGGGCAAATTATAATACAAAGACATGAAAGTTCAAAGTTCTGGGCTCCTGGATCCAGCCTGGCCCAGCCCCACTCCTTACAGTCATCTGGGGAGTGAACCAGCAGAGGGAAGATCTCTTGCTTTCTCTGTCTCTCCCTGTTTTTTTGTAACTTTGCCTTCCAAATAAATAAATCTTAAAAAAATTTCTTAGTGATTCCCCTACAGTTTGCAGTATTTACAACTATTTACATGTGTAATTCCATATAATGCTTCAATGCTTCATGATAGTGAAAGTACCTTGTAATATGAAAGTACTCATAATTCCTCTCTCCTGTCTGTCATTATGGTGCTGATTCATTGCCCTTGCACATAAGTTACAATCATCAAATATGTTGTTGCTGTTATTATTCTGAATGAATTTATCTGTTACATCAACCAAGAATAAGACAGACAGGTCTTTACTTCACACTCACGTATTCCTTCTCTAATGCTCTTTCTTCGCTGATTTGATCTAAGTCTCTGACCTGTGTCAGGTTCCTCCTCTGAAAGACGTCTTACATTCTTGCAGGACAGGTTGTGGCAATAAATGTCCTCCATTTCCGTTTGTCTGAGAAGGTCTTTAGGTTTTCTTCTCCTTTGCAGAATAGCTTCACCGGGTATAGAATTCTAGTTTACGACTTTCTGTTCCTCTCAGCACTTTAAATATTTCTCTCCACTCTCTTCCTTCTGCCTAGTTTCTGAGGGCGAGTTGGATGTAATTCTTAGCTTTATTGCTGCGTATACAGTGTGCCTCCCCTCCCCCCTTGGTTCCTGTTAGGGTTTTGCTGTATCTTTGACTTTCTGCAGTTTGACTATCATCTGCCTAATTATTTTTTGGCATTTATCTTGCTTGGGTTTCTCTGGGTTTCCTAAGTCTGTATGTTTGGTGTTTAATAATAATTTGGGGGAAAATTCTCCATTACTATTTTAAGTATTTCTTCTATCCCTTCGTCTCTTTCTTATTCTTCTGATATTCCCACTAAACAGATATATACCTTTTTCAATTGCACAATTCTTGGATGCACCCCACCCTTTATTAGTCTGTTTTTCTTTGCTTTGTAGTTTTGGGAGTTTGTCAGCGAAGCTTTGCTCAACTCTGTGCTGCCTACAAATGCTCCTCTGAAATGATTTTTTTTAAATTTCTGTATGATAGCCATTCTAACTGAGGCAAAGTGAAACCCCATTGTGGTTTTGACTTGCATTTCCCTGAGGGTGAGTTATCCTGAGCACTTTTTCATGTGTCTTTTGGCCATTTGAATAGCATATTTGAAAAATGCCTGCTCAAGTTCATTTCTGCTACTATATTTTTGACCCCTAGCACTTCTTGGTGAGTTTTTAATAAAATTTCCTGCTCCCTGCTTACCTGACCCATCTGATTTTGCACCTCGTCTGCTGTTTGCGTTAGACTCTTAGCATTTTAATCATACCTCTTCCATTTTTTCAGTCTCATGGTTTCTAAATGACTGCTATAGCTGAGTCTACTCTGTTTTCCTAATCTATGTGGCTATTTGTTTTTGCCTTTTATTATGCTTTTTAGTTTTTCACTGATAGCTGGACATGGAGTGATGGGTGATAGAACTCCAGTAAACGGCCCTATTGGTGTGGTGGTAGGAGGTGGGGCAGGGGAGGTATTGTATAATCCTGCGGTTGAGTTGCTCGCTGAGCCTGCGGCCCCTCCTGGGAGAGGAAGGATGGCTGCAGCTGGCTTAGGGCTTGAGTCGGGTGTTTCCGTTCCCCATGGCATTCAGGTTTCATCTTTTTCTGTTGCTGTCTGATGGGCTCAGCAGCGCTTACTGTGTCACAGTTCTGAGGGCTGTAAGCCAAGGTCAGGGGCCAGCAGGAGTGGTTCTGATGCAGCTGCTCATCCTGCCCGGCAGAGGTCCCCCTCCTCTGTGTCCTCACACGACCTGTTCTCTGCACTTAGGGCAGGAGGAAGGAGCCCGGCCTCTGTGTCTGCACACACAGCTCCAGTGCAGTTCTGACTGAATCTAACCTCCGTTACCTCCTCATTATTCTCATCAGTTATCATGTTAATGTGATATTCATACAACGAGACCAGATTCATTGGACTTCATAGATACAGTTCTAAAAATACAGTGGAGCATCCTTGCCTTCCTCCCTCCTTCCCACCATTCCTCTCGCTTCCTTCTTTTTTAATTTTTGAGTAAACACGTTTAGTTTACATTATATTTAAAGGCTTAATGCTCTACTAACTAAAGAGTTTAATGAGTAAAAAAGGCCATGATTCAAGGGCTATGAATAATAATCAAATGAAAAGATGACCATTTCACTTATATACAGTAAACTTTAAAGTAATCACAGGTCATTAAAATTGGAGTGGAATGAGATTATGAGATTCTTAATGATTGGTTTGCAAATATATAAAAAAAGTTTGACTAAGATATGTGTTTAGCAATACTGTTATGCACAGGCATTTCTTTTTTTGCTTTTATAAATTTTTTTTTGACAGGCAGAGTGGACAGTGAGAGAGAGAGAGAGAGAGAGAAAGGTCTTCATTTGCCATTGGTTCACCCTCCAATGGCCGCCATGGCCAGCATGCTGCGGCCGGCGCACCGCGCTGATCCGATGGCAGGAGCTAGGTACTTATCCTGGTCTCCCATGGGGTGCAGGGCCCAAGCACTTGGGCCATCCTCCACTGCACTCCCTGGCCACAGCAGAGAGCTGGCCTGGAAGAGGGACAACTGGGACAGAATCCGGCGCCCCGACCGGGACTAGAACCTGGTGTGCTGGCGCTGCAAGGCAGAGGATTAGCCTAGTGAGCTGCGGCGCTGACCGCATTTATAAATTTTTTAAAAATTTAAATTTTAGCTTCCAATTATTAGGGAGAACATATGGTATTTGTCTTTCTGTGTCCAGCTTATTTAATAAATTTACATCTAAATATTTGATTTTGGGAGCTATAATTGTAAGAGGTGTTATTTTTAATTTCCTCTCCCTCATACTTTTTCTGATATATGTAAGTACAATAGGCTTTTTGGACTTGTTTCCAATGAACTTTATAAATTCATATGTTTGTATTTACACTTCACAGATTTATTTGCATTTTCTGTTTTCGCAGCCATGTCATCTGCATTCCATTTTGCTTCTTCCTTTTCAGTTGGTGTGCCTCCCTTTCCGTACCTTACTGCCCTTGCTGGGATGTCCTGTACAACGATGGCAGAAGTGATGATGGTAGAGTCAAAGCTTTCCGTATTTTACCACTAAACATAATGAATTTGTAGCTTTTCCCCATTTTTTATAGATAACATCTGTCAGATGAAGAATATTCCTTTCTATACCTATTATGTTGAGTTTTTATCTTAATATATGTTAAATTTTGCAAGGTAATTTTCCTATATCTATTAGGCTGATTTGTTTTCTGTTTAGTTAAGAGTGAATTCTGTGGATAAACATGATAGTTAAACTCGTCCTGCATTTCTGGAGAACACTCAGCTTGCTCACGATAGTCTTTCTATGAATTGCTGGATTCAATTTGTTACCTTCCTCTTAGGACACAATCCCTAATGTTCTTGATAAGAGATTTGCTAGCACTTTCCCTTTCTCATATCTATCTACATCTACATCTATATCCATAGCTATAGCTACAGCTATAGCTATCTATATATATATCTATTAGGGTAATAAATAAATCTAATACTATATATTATTAGATTTTAGGTTAATTTTATGTCATCCATGTCAAAAGAGTTGGTGCATTTTTTCTCTCTTTTTCAAATATCTGCAAGGTTTTCTATAAAATAAGTAGTACTTCTTCCATTTTAAAAAATATGTATTTATTTTAAAGATGGAGTTACAGAGAAAGGTGGAGACAGGGAGAGAGGTCTCCCATATGCTGTTTCATATCCAGCGTGTACTTAGTGGCTGGAACTGCGCTGATCTGAAGCCAGGAGCTAGGATCTTCTTCCAGGTCTCCTAAGCAATTACAGGGGCCCAAGGATTTGGTCCGTCCTCCACTGCTTTCCCAGGCACATTAGCAGGGAACTGGATCAGAAATTAATCAGCTGGGACTCAAACCAGCGCCCATATGGGGTGCCGGCACTTCAAGGCGGGGCTTTAACCTGCTGCACCAGAGCACCCGCCTAGTGTTTCTTCCTTACATGTTTATAAAAGTTAATCCAGGAGATCAACATAGGCCTGAATATTTTCTTGTTGGAGGTTTCTGTTGATTTTTGTATACTGTATTTTTCTAGGGGTCCATGCATTTTATTTAAATTTTATATTTATTGCCATGGAGTTGTTCATAGTTTCTTCTCATTATCTTTTCATATCTAAACTATCTCTAGTGGTATACCCATGCTTATTCTTGACATTCAAAATTCGTTCCATAAATTTTTTTTCTCAGCCTTATTTGGTTTATCAGATTCATTTATTGTTTTGGCTTCATTGATTTCTCTATTGAATCTTTATTTCATTAAGTTTTGCCATTATATTTATTACTCCTTTATACTTTCTTTGATTTTGTTTGTTTTCCTAATTTTGAGGAGGATATTAGATTTTTAATGTTCAGTATTTTTTAGAGGAAAAAAACACTGTTCCTCAGCATTTGCAATAAGGCTGTAAATAATAATCATATCTCTAAATATGAATTTTGCTCATATACAATACATTCTTTGTACTCTAAAAGTTGCCACAGATCAGGGAAAACATATGATATGTATCTTTTTGGGAATGGCTTATTTCACTAAGCAAGATGGTTAACAGTTGTACCCATTTTTTTTGCAACTTTTTCAGGACTTCATTTTTTTATAGCTGAGTAATATTCCACAGTGTGTACATGCCACATTTTATTTATCTGGTCATCAGTTGATGGACATCTGGGTTGATTCCATACTGTAGCTATTGTGAATTGGGCTTCAACAAACATGGGGGTACAGATGACTTTCATATGCTGATTTCATTTCACTTGGGTAAATCCCCAGGAGTGGGATGGCTAAATCATGTAGTAGGCCTATTTTCATATTTCTGAGGAATCTCCATGTATCTTCCACAGTGGCTGCACCAGCTTACACTCCCACCAACAGTGAATTGTGGTACTTTTTTCTACACATCCTTTCTAACCTGTGTTGTTTATTGATTTCTGTATGAGAGTCTTTCTAATAGGGGTAAGATGAGACCTCCCGGGGTTATGATTTGCATTTCCCTGATAGTTAGTGATCCTGAGCATTTTTTCATGTGTCTGTTGGCCATTTGGATTTCCTCTCTAGAAAAAAGCTTGTTTAAGTATTTTGCCCATTTATTAACTGGATTGTTTGGTTGTTGCTGAGTTTCTTGAGCTCTTATAGATTCTGGATATTAATCCTTTATCAGCTGTGTAGTTTGCAAATATTTTCTCCCATTTTGTCAGTTTTCCCTTCACTTTGTTGAGCGTCTCCTTTGCCGTGCAGAGGCTTCTTAGCTTGATGTCATTCCATTTGTCTATTTTTGCTTTTATTGCCTGTTCCTCTGGGGTCTTTTCCAAAAAGTTGTTGCCAATGTGAATGTCTTTCAGAGTTTTCCTAATGTTATCCTCTAGTAATTTGATCTATCAGGTTGTAGATTTAGATCCTTGATCCATTTGAGTTGGTTTTTGTAGAAGATTTAAGGTAGGGGTCTGACTTCATAGCTCTGCATGCAGAGATCCAATTTTCCCAACACAGTTTATTGAAGTGAGTATTCTTTATCCAAGATTGGCTTTAATACCTTTGTCCAAAATGTGTTGGTTGTAAATGTATGGAGATTTTTGGAGATTCTATTCTGTTCCAATGGTCTACATGTCTGTTTTTGTGCCAGCACTAGGCTGTTTTGATTACAACTGCCCTGCAATATGTCTTGAAATCTGGTATTATGGTGCCTATGAATTTTTTTCTGTTGTTTAAGACTGCTGTAGCTATTTGGGGTCTGTTGTTTCCATATGAATGCTAGAATCTTTTTTCTAGATCTGAGAATAATGTCCTTGGTGTTTTGATTGGGATCACATTGAATCTGTAAATTGCTTTCAGTAGTATGAACATTTTGATAATAATAATTCTTCCAATCCACAAATATGGATGATTTCTCCATTTTTGTGTATCTTTTTCTATTTCTTTCTTTTTATAGTTTTCCTTGGTTAAATTTATTCCAAGGTATTCAATTTTTTTGTAGCTATTGTGGATGTGACTGAACTTAGAAGTTCTTTCTCAGCCGTGGTATTATCTGTATATACAGATGCTATGGACTTTTGTGTGTTGAGTTTACATCCTGCTTCTTTGCCACACTGATTTATGAGTTCCAGCAGACTCTCAGTGGAGTCTTTTGGATCTCCTATATATAAGATCATGTCTTCTGCAAACAGAGATAATTTGACTTCCTCTTTTCAAATTTGTATCACTTTGATTTCATTTTCTTGCTTAATGGCTCTGGATAAAACTTCCAGAAGTGTATTGAATAGCAGTGGTGAAAGTGGGCATCTTTTTCTGCTTCCAGATCTTAGTAGAAATGCTTCCAACTTTTCCCCATTCAGTATGATGCTGGCTGTGGCCTTGACTGTGCCTTGATTGTGTTGAGAAATGTTCCTTTTATATCCAAAATGCTTAAGGTTTTCATCATGAAAGAATGCTATATTTTATCAAATGCTTTCTTTGCATCTATTGAGATAATCATGTGACTTTTATTCTTCAGTTTGTTAATGTGTTGTATCACATTTATTGATTTGCCTATATTGAACCATCCCTGCGTACCAAAGATAAATCCACTTGGTCCTGGTGAATGATCTTTCTGATGTTTTGTTTGATTTAATTAGTTAGTATTTTTTTTTAAGTATTTTTGCATCTACGTTCATCAGGGATATTGGTCTATAACTATTTATTGTATCTTTTTCTGATTTTGGAATTAAGGTGATGCTGGCCTCACAGAAGAAGTCTGGGAAGATTTACTCCCTTTCAGTTTTGTTGAATAGCTTGAGAAGAATTGGAGTTAGTTCTTCTTCAAATGTCTGGTAGAATTCAGCACTGAAACCATCCAGTCCTGATCTTTTCTTTGTTGGGAGGGTCTTTTTTTTTTATTTGTTTGACAGGTAGATTTAAAGTGAGAGAGAGAGACAGAGAGAAAGGTCTTCTATCCGATGGTTCACTCCCCAAATGGCCACAACGACAGAAGCTACACTGATCTGAAGCCAGGAGCCAGGTGCTTCCTCCTGGTCTCCCATGCAGGTGCAGGGGCCCAAGCACTTGGGCCATCCTCTACTGCTTTCCTGGGTTACAGCAGAGAGCTGGACTGGAAGAGGAGCAACCAGGACTAGAACATGGTGCCCATTTGGGATGCCAGCACTGCAGGTGGAGGATTAACCTAGTGCATCACAGTGCTGGACCCTGTTGGGAGGGTCTTTATTACTGATTCAGTCTCCATCTTAGTTATGGGTATGTTTAGGTGTTCTATGTCTTCATGACTCAATTTTGGTAGATTGTATGTTCCGGGAATCTATCCTTTTTTTTTTTTTTTTTTGTTGACATGCAGAGTGGACACTGTGAGAGAGAGACAGAGAGAAAGGTCTTCTTTTTGTTGTTGGTTCACCCTCCAATGGCCACCACGGCTGGTGCGCTGCAGCTGGCGCACCGCGCTGATCCGAAGCCAGGAGCCAGGTGCTTCTCCTGGTCTCCCATGTGGTGCAGGGCCCAAGCACTTGGGCCATCCTCCACTGCACTCCCTGGCCACAGCAGAGAGCTGGCCTGGAAGAGGGACAACCGGGACAGAATCCAGCGCACCTACCAGGACTAGAACCCGGTGTGCTGGTGCCGCAAGGCGGAGGATTAGCCTATTGAGCTCTATCCATTTCTTCTAGATTTTCCAATTTGTTGGCAGTTAGCTGTTTGTAGTAATTCCTGGTGATTGTTTTTATTTATGTGGTATCCACTGTCACATCTCCTTCTTTATTTCTGATTTTATTGATTTGTGTCTTCTTCCACTTTTTTTGGTTAGTTGGGCCAACGTTTTATTGATTTTGTTTATTTTTTCAAAAAAGAAAATAGCTGTTCATTTCACTGATGTGTTGTATTGCTTTTTGGTTTCAAATTTGCTTATTTCTTCTCTAATTTGATTATTTCTTTCCTCCTACTACTTTGGGGTGTAGTCTGTTGTTTTTCTGCATCCTTGAGATGCATCGACAACTCATTTATTTGATACCTCTCCAATGTCTTGATGTAGGCACTAATTGCTATAAATTTCCTTCTTAACACCGCTTTTGCTTTATTCCATAAGTTTTGATATGTTATATTGTCATTTTTCATTCATTTCCAGGAATTTTTTGATTTCTTCTATGACCAACTGTTCATTCAGGAGTGTGTTGTCTAGTCTCCATGTGTTTGCATATATTTTAGAGATTCTTAAGTTTTTAATTTCCATCTTCATTCCATTGTGGTCAGAAAATATACGTGGTATGATTTCAGTTTTTTTTTTTTTTAATTTGCCGAGACTTGCTTTATGGCCTATTACATGGTCTATCCTGGAGAAAGTCCCATGCACTGCTGGAAAGAATGTGTGCTCTTCAAGTGTGGAATGATGCTCTGTGGGTATTGATCAGGTGCATTTGCCCCACAGTGTTGTTTAGCTCTGATGTTTCTCCGTTGATTTTCTGTCTAGTGGATCTGTCCATTTATGAAATTATATTTTACTGTTCAGAGTTTGACTGTACTGTGCCGTGGTGAAGATCTTCCCGATTGTGTCTAATAGGAGTTCTGTGTGCTTCCTGTACTTGGATATCCCTTTCTTTCTTCAAATTATGGAAGTTTTATGCTATTATTTTGCTGAATAGGCCTTATAATCCATTCTATGTCTTTCCATGCCTTCAGGAACTCCTAAGATACATTTGTTTGGTCATTTAATAGTATCCCAAAGATCTTGAACACTGTTTTCAGTTTTTCTTTTCTTTCTTTTTTTGTCTGACTGAGATATTTCTAAGGATTTGTCTTCTAGCTGGGATATTCTTCCTTCTGCCTCACCAAGTCTGAGGCTTTCCAGTGTATTTTCTATTTAACATATTCGGTTCTCCATTTCTAATATTTCAGTTTGATTTTTATTCAATATCTCAATCTCAGGAAAATTTTTCACCCACATTGTATATGGGCATCTTTATCTCATGAGTCTGTTTCTCTGTGTTTTGGAGTAATTTTATGATAATTCTTTTGAATTCATTTTCAGGATTTCATCAGTCTCTTTGTCTTCACACTCTAATATTGAAGTGTTATGTTCCTTTCGGGGAGTCATGTCGTCCTCCTTCTTGTTTCCTGTATTTCTGTGTTTACTCTGAGGCATTCATGGAAATGCTCATTTTTCTGTTCTGAAGTGTTTTCTCTTTGAACCATGCCTCTGCAGCTCTGTGAAGTCTCTGCTCCTTCAGTGGATATCCAGAGGTGTGTGCTGAGTGTGGTGGGGCTCTCTGGTGAAAATCCAGGGTGACACCCAGGTTGGGTGTGGTAGATCTCTTCTGTTTGCAGCAGTGGGAAGGGTCTGTGCATGCCTGTTGGTATAGTCACAGCTTTCCCTGCCCCCTTTCAAGGTGATCAGTGCCTGAGGTTAGCCCACAATGGGTACAACCCCACCGTGCAACCGTATGAACTGCACAAAGGATCTGTGAAGTCCTCAGTGTGAGCACAGCACCCTCTGCAGTGACCCACCGCAGGCAGTCAGGGAGCTCGGAGCCTCTGACACCAGACACAGTGCTTGCTCAGAGACCCAGCTATACCCTGTGCCTATTGTACAGTCACAGAGTTCCCATAGTCACAACGTGCAAGGCTTCCACAGTCACAGGGTGCAGAGGACCATGGAAAGAGGAGAGGCATCCCAAAGCCAGCTGCTGACTGAGGGTGCTCCGCCATGGCCGTTGAGCCCCAGAGCCTGTGGTAGGTTGAGTCAGGGAATGGGATCACCTCACAGTCCGAAGTGGGTACCCAGCCCCCTCCCAGCCATACTCAGAGTAAGTGGGAAACATGGATTTTTTCCCTCTGGTAAAATTCCCCGGTCACACATATGCGTGAGATCCACCACAGCCTCTGCCCGTGGTAAGATGGTGGCTTCTTCTCGCTGTTCACCGGGAGCCTTGTTGGAGGATGGGGAGAAAGAAATGTGCTTTTCCTTCGCTGAATTAGGTGGGTCCCCTGCCCCCTCCGAGAGCTCCAGGCCAGACTCAAAGTCAGTGCAGTGTGCACGTTCTCCCTCAGGCAACATCACCAGTGGCGTGGGCTGCTGCAGCCTGCTCTGACCTTGGTCTCCTCCGGTCCCTGGCGTGGCAGTCATGGCTGGTGTCCTCCCTTGCTGCTGGGGTCTGCACTTGCCACACTGCTCCGTGGCGTCCCTCTCCTTTCTGTAGAATTTCCGCTGCAAGCTCCTCTCCAGCTCTCCCACTGGGAGTGCACTTCCTCCGCTTTGCTTCTGCTTTACGCCCCTGGAGAAAATCAGTGTGTCTTTCCCCTCTTCAGCCATCTTGGACTTGGCTCTCCAGTCATTCTTCTTTTATAATAAATGCATTTTAAAGTTAAAAATACTCTTCTGAGCCAAGCTCTATCTCCAGCCCACACATTTTTCTTTGTCCACACGTTTTAAATATGCTTTTTTTTTTTTTGACAAGCAGAGTGGACAGTGAGAGAGAGAGAGAAAGAGAGAAAGGTCTTCCTTTGCCGTTAGTTCACCCTCCAATGGCCGCCGCGCTGCAGCCGGCGCACCACACCGATCCGAAGGCAGGAGCCAGGTGCTTCTCCTGGTCTCCCATGGGGTGCAGGGCCCAGGCACTTGGTCCATCCTCCACCGCACTCCCGGGCCACAGCAGAGAGCTGGCCTGGAAGAGGGGCAACCGGGACAGAATCCGGCGCCCTGACTGGGACTAGAACCCGGTGTGCCGGCGCTGCAAGGTGGAGGATTAGCCTAGTGAGCCGCGGTGCCGGCCTATGCTTTTTTTTAAAGTATATTTTTGCTCTGTATGGAATTTTAAGTTGCAGGTTTCTTTATTGTAGCTCTACATTATTCTCTTGCTTTTTCTCTTCTGGGGTGCAATTACACTTATGTTAGATGTCTTGACACAACTCCTGCAGTAGATTAAATGTGGCTACAGGTTTGGTGCCGCTTTTCTTATCTGGGGTAGAGTCCATTTCTTCTTACCACACCCCTAGGTAATCCCTATCACTTAGCTTCATTCCTATGGCCTGGGGTACACAAAATGTGATCCCTTTACCAGCAGTATTAGCATCACCTGGAACTTATTAGAAAGTACTTTTTTTTTTTTTTTTTTTTTTTTTTTTTTTTGCCTTTCTCTGACCTACTAAGTCAGAAACTTGAGATAAGGCACAGCATGTGTTTTTGGGCAGATACTGTAGCTGATTTTAATACATAATGAAGTTCTAGAGTAACTGGCCTGGGCGGTGATGATTGGTTCAAGGGTGGTCAGAAAACTAAGCAGGCTCTGTGAACTCTTTTCTGTGATTGAACGAACACTGGACAGAAGAAGCCCTCCTTTTTTGTTGCTGTTGCTAAGGTGGTAGGATTTAATCCTGGAGCTGCTAGCTGCCACCCTCTCTCAGGCTGCAGAGAGAGACTGACAGGTGCGCAAAGCCCAGTGACGTTATGTGCGTTCCAAGACTAGCTGTTTCTGAAGTTCCAGATAAGCCCTCAGGTTGCCCCTAGAAGATTAAGACCGATAAAGGGAGCAGGGACAAAACTCCTCAAATACTGCCAAGTGGTTTGTCCTAGCTTGCTGGTTCATTTTCTATGTCAGTAATTTGACTGCATTAAGGATACACAGACTCTCACAGACTCACTTCAAAAACAGGGATTCCCCAGCTTTCTGGTGGGAGTCCAGGTGAGAATGGACTGCTCTTCACAATGGAAGTAGCAAAGACCGTCTGGAACACAGGAGATGCCTCATGTTGCTTAGCATTGCCATGTCCTGCGATTGAGACCAGGCTGGGCAGAACAGACGATCTACACTGAGTGTGTGGGCACTGTCCCATCTGTGAAGTCCCAGACACAGCCAAAAGGTGGAGAAATGGAGAATATGCTTTCTCTTCTGGAGGTGGCATGCCCATATTCCTCCTGTCCTTGGACATCAGAGCTCCAGGTTCTTGGACCCTTGGACTCTGGCATTCATGCCAGCACCCCCTGCACCCACCCCGGGTTCTATGCTTTGCGACTCAGCGCCCCCTGCACCCACCCCGGGTTCTATGCTTTGCGACTCAGCGCCCCCTGCACCCACCCCGGGTTCTATGCTTTGCGACTCACTGAATCATGTCACCAGCTTTCCTGGTTCTCCAGCTTGCAGATAAGTGTGATAGGTCTTCCCAGCCTGCACAATTGCATGCTCCAGTTCCCATGATCACCCCCTCATGTATCTGTAAACATCGTATTCATGATCTTTCTCTGGAGAATGCTAGGCCTATCACAAAATTCCCTGGAGCCTCTTTGCAGAACAACCACAAGGCTCCAGGCAACGGAGCTGAAAAGTCACGTGGAGGTGTGCTTTGCGGTCTGGGACACGGCACCTTGCTCCGCCTGATTCCAGCGGCAGCTGTGAAAAGGAGTTGCTTTTAGTGGCCCAACTTAGGCTCCATGTTGTGTCCCCGATTTTCTGTCCCAGGGCTTTTTCTCAAGCGCTGAGCTTGGTTAGCAAAGATACAAGCTGCCTGGAAGTCCAGGGACGCTGGTGCTGTGGTGGCCAGCCTCAGCAGGAGTGGTGGATGAGTGTCTTAGCTGTGCGTCCTGTGAACAGACGTTTCCAAGGTGCATCCTCTGTGGTTCCACAGTGACCTCAGAGGAACTAGGCCCAGGTGCCCTAGTGATAAACAGAGCAGTGCTGTGCTCCGTGTCCTCCTTCCCTGCCTTGTTTTCCGGCCTCTTTCCCCCGTTTCTTGTGATTAGTTCCAAAAATGAATCATCTGCACTCAAGTCCTTTAAGTGCTCTGCTTTTGAGAAAACCCGGACAGAAACATCAGAATGCAGGAGGGCATTTGACCTGTACTTTGGTTAAGATGCCCCTCTCCTGCCTTGGAGTACCAGGGTTTGATGCACAGCTCTGGTTCCTGACTCCAGTTTCCAGTGATGCTGAGCTTAAGCAGTTGGGCCCTCTCCCCCAGGGGTGACACCTGGATTGAGTTTGCAGCTCCCATATTCAGTCCACAGCCAGAGCCTTCTCAGGCTTCGGAGGAGTGAACCAGCAGGTAGGAGCACTCTTTCTGTCTCTTATTCGCTGTCAAATAATTCTTCAAAGATTGGTATGAGGTACAGAACTAAGAGTTCTGATACACAGTTTTATGTCTTAGGTCGGTGAGTTGGTTTATGATAGTGGCCTAGTCACTTCCCTTCTCTGGGCCTTGAATGTGTCATTTAAAAATGAGGAGATTGGGACTGGCACTGTGGCACAGTGGCTGAAGCCACCGCCTGCCACGCCACACCCCATGTGGGTGCTGGTGTGTGTCCCAGTGCTCCACTCCCAATCCAGCTCCCTGCTAATGGCCTAGAAAAGCAGCAGGAGATGGCCCGAGTGCTTGGGCCCATGCTACCCCCGCGGGTGACCCAGAGTGCTGGTTTGGCCTGAAACTGGAGCGGTGAGAATGGTCAGTGGGAAGTTAGCCCTCGGCATCTTCCCTGCATTTCAGCTTATGCTCTCCCAGTGTTTCTAGACATTCCACCCCACCTGTCCTCCTGAGTGATCTTTGTAGAGAAAGACACGGAAGAACAAGCATCAGTCCCCACCTGGAGCAGACTATGAGGTCAGTGTTCAAAAACTACGAACCTTCCAAGGCCAGTGTGTATGAAAGACGTAAGCACAAGCGTCAGCTGGTGTGAGGCCTGCTCCGGATGTCAGAGTGTGGAGTAACAGCCTTAGTGCCTCCGAGCTGAAGCCAGCAACACTACTGCAAAGTGGCTTCTGTGCCATACTGATCTTTAAGAGATGAAATGTTGCACGTGGGGGTCCAGCTAGATTCGCATCTGATTTTTCCTTGTAATTCGAGACAAATTGAAATATATGATGATGAACATAAACAGGAAGGGGAAGTCTCTTCTCCTTTTAGCAACGAGAAATTAGCAATTTGAAACTTTACTTGTTTTTAGCACAGTGCTGACTTGTATTGATGCCCCAGTACAATACTTGTGTTGATCCCTGTTGAGGAGAGGAGGGGAGTAAATGGTGCTTGTTTTACAAGAAAGCGGGAGGGGTGTGGATGGGATGGCAGAGAGGACGTTCTCCCTATAGTACTGTCAGGCGGGGTAGGCCTCCCAGTCCCGTCTGCAGCGGGCAAGCGGTCACCTAAACGTGGTTTCAGGGGGTTCTTGCAGGGCTCCTGTCGTTCTTTGTGTTTTCCACCGTTAGTCTCTGATGTGTGAATTCCTTCAATGTTAAAATACTTCCTCTGAAACAGAGAAACCCTAATGGAAAATGCCTTTTTGAAGAGGTAGTGAGTGGAGAGCGCCCTGGGCTGTTTGTTAGATGGACCTCTGACCTCTGCTGGGCAGATCATTAGCCCCGTGAATTCAGGCAGTGTCCATAACCTTCCTGGGACTTGGTCCCTAGGCCTGTAAAGTGACAGAGGTTAGAAAAGATGTTTTTTACGGTGCTTTGCAGCTCTAAAAATTTTTATTGATGGAAAGCCACACTAATGTGTAAATGACAGATATCAGATTCTTCCTTGGAGTGGTGATGGTGAAAGGTGACAAGTAGATGGAGGTGAGTACTGGGGCTGGGGGACTTGGAACATGGCAGGGGCAGAGAGGAACTGAACCGATCTTCCTTACACATCTACCTGTCATGCATGTGGCCGCTGCAACTGCAGCATTGCGTAAGCCGATGTGAGCTGCAGCCGGGGCTCTGAGTGGTCTCCTGCCGGAGGCTTTCACCAAGGGCTGACCTGGGTTCTGATCTCGCTCAGTACCACATCCAGCATGTGGAGCGTGAAAGAGAAGTTGTAGATCATTGCTGTGCAAGCAGAGTGGGCTGTATTCACATAGCAAATAACCTGAAATAACTGAAACTGCTGTTTCGAAGAAAATAGTCAACTCAAATCCGTGCTTCTTACTGACATTCCCCATGTTGTCAGAAAAGCCTTATATTCTATTATATTCTCTTTGGTTTGTTAAATGTAAGGCTTCAGCCCCAGAGAACGCACCTAAGTTCATCTTTCTTCAACATGCCTGTACACCCTGGAGGTGGGTTGATTATGTACCCCTTTTATTGTTTCTGATTTGCTCTTAAAGGCTGTCAGTTATTCTTTAAACAGACCCACAGGTGCCTGTCCTTCTAGTGATAGGTGACCTACCTGACCACACCAGCCAGGGGCATGAGGAATTTGCCTCAACTCTGAGGATAATCTGAAGATAATGGATTTTGAGGTTTTTAACAGTTCTAGAACAGTTTGGACTTAATATTTGGACCTTTTAAATGGAAAAGTCTGTGACTTTTTGAGTTCTGGCTATTATAGAACCGAGAGAATGTATTCCTCTGTGTATTTCTGCACAGTGGGAATGATATTGAAATTTCCTGCAGGATGGATGATTGAGATGCAGATTACTTTTGCCTACTATGAAAAGTTAGTATGAGAAATTATGCAGGTTTCTAGTAATCTTCCCTGCTGTGTTTATCCATCAATAATGCATCTTAATGAAAGAATACAGTGTGTGCTTCGTAGGTATTATTAGAATTGGAAAGGAGAGCCATAACATACAATTGGATTGTACAGTACGTATAGCATCTGTTGGTGATCTACTAAGACATATCCATTAAGCTCCTATGCAAAAGTTCTTCTGTGTGAGAATAGTAATACACCTACCTTCAGTTCTTTTGTCACCCTGAGTGCTGGGTACCTACACAAATAAGAGATGTGATAACGTGTACTCATTTAGAATGTTACTGATGAACACCAGCAGCTTGACATACCAGCTTGTGAGAATCCCTGCAACACTGTTTTTTTTTTCTGGGGTGGGGGGCAAGGGGATTTCATTTACTAACTGAAGAAGCAGTGGGCTGTTTATTTCTGTTTTGGTAGAAAACTACCCAATTCTTAGTTAATTACCTTGGTGTGGCTTTACTCTCAGCAACAAGAGCATTATAACGCATGCACCATCAGGCAGCAACCAGATTTACTTCCAGAAACAAAAAAGCTTTGAAACATAAAGAAGTAGGAAGTTCCCTGCGGGCAGAGGATAGACACAGCAGAGGGAGTTTACCAATGCGGGGCTATCTGACCTCTTAGAACCGCATACTATTTACTGAGAGTCAAAAACTGAGCTGTGAGGAAGGCAGTGCTGCATGGGAGGAGATGTAAGAAAAGGCTGGTGTTCAGGAATGATTTGAATTCTTTCTTCTGTGCATCTTGTTGGAGGCTTTGAGGGTTGCCAGCATCGTGGCTAGTCTGGTTGCTATTCGGATTATGAAATTGTTAGCTTTTGGTTATGAGCTCATCACAGAATGGCCATCTTGGTGCACGACATCTGTGCATCATGAAGCTGTTTACTTGGTTGTAAGTCTTGCCTGGACATCTCTGCTTTGAGATACTGAGATATTAGTTTGTGTTTTTGCTGATTTGAAAGATTCAGAATGACCAGTTTTACATGTGATAGTCGAAATAATTTGCACCTCCCCTACAGATAATAGGCAGATAGTTTAACTTCTTTGAAGAACATTTACCAGGTGCAAAGCAGCACTTGCTTGAAGATCATACTTCTCTTTGCCTTTTATGGTTGTTATTGCGGGAAAGGAGGCAGAAGTAAGAAAGAAAGAAAGAAATGATGAGAAGTTCTCTGAAGTAGGAGTGGAATAAGATGGTGGGTCTGGGTGTTTAAGAGACCATCAACTTAATGTGGGGCAGAGTACTAAGTAGCAGGATCTCAGAAAGAACGTTGGTGGGTTCATACTGTGGGGTCTGCAGGAGAGCTGGTCAAAGATAACCCTTTTGGGGCCAGCTCTGTGGCATAGTGGGTAAAGCCACCACTTGCAGTGCCAGCATCCCATATGGGTGCTGGTTTGAGTCCCAGCTGCTCCACTTCTGATCCAGCTCTCTGCTATGGCCTGGGAAAGCAGTAGAAGATGGCCCTTGCACCCGCATGGGAGACCAGGAGGAAGCTCCTGGCTCCTGGCTTTGGATCGGCACAGCTCCAGCTGTTGCGGTCATCTTAAGAGTGAACCAGCGGATGGAAGACCTCTCTCTCGCTCTCTCTGCCTCTCCTTCTCTTTCTGTGTAGCTGACTGACTTTCAAATAAATAAAGAAATATTTTTTTAAAAAAAGATAACCCCCCCTTTTTTTGACAGGCAGAGTTAGACAGTGAGAGAGAGAGAGAAAGAGAGAGAAAGGTCTTCCTTCCATTTGTTTACCCCCAAAATGGTCACCACGGCTGGCGTGCTGCACAAATCTGAAGCCAGGAGCCAAGTGCTTCCTCCTGGACTCCCATGTGGGTGCAGGGCCCAAGAACTTGGGCCATCCTCCACCCACTGCTTTCCCGGGCCACAGCAGAGAGCTGGCCTGGAAGAGGGGCAACCGGGACAGAATCCGGCGTCCCAACCAGGACTAGAGCCCGGGGTGCCGGCGCTTCAGGTGGAGGATTAGCCAAGTGAGCTGCGGTGCCGGCCAAGATAACCCTCTTTTTTAGGCTCCCTTCCTTAGGGTCAGCCCAACAGCCTGAACTGGCTTCAACGGGCAAACTTAGGATGTCCCAGAGCATGCAGGAGAGGAGGAAATACCCCCCAGAAGTTTCAATTTCCTCTTTTTCCAAATCTTCAGAATGGGGACTTGTGTTAGTTTTTTGCAGCTGCCACAGCAGAAGCCCACAAACCGCATAGCTCAAACAACCGTAATTTGTGCTCTCATGGTTATGTAGGCTGTACATTCAAGATGAAGTTATCAGAGAACTTCTCCATAGTTTCGTGTGGCTTGTTGGCAGTATTTGACGGTTCTTCACCTTGTAACCATATCATCCTGAGCTCAATTTTTGGTCGAATCAGCTGTGTGCACAGTGAGGCCATGTGCTGAGATACAGAAGCTTATAGGAAGGATGCGTCTACAGAGTAAGAGAAATTGACAGTCAAGTTTTGGCCAGCTGAGATTGAGATACCTGTGAAGTGGATAGTTGAGTAGATGGAATTTGAGCTAAATTAAGAGATAGAGAATCGGGGCTAGTGCTGTGGCACAGTGGGGTAATGCCCTGGCCTGAAGTGCCAGCATTCCACATGTGCACTGGTTCGGCACCCAGCTG
This sequence comes from Oryctolagus cuniculus, assembly GCF_964237555.1. Taxonomy (NCBI): domain Eukaryota; kingdom Metazoa; phylum Chordata; class Mammalia; order Lagomorpha; family Leporidae; genus Oryctolagus; species Oryctolagus cuniculus. The sequence continues at coordinate 121,703,640 of NC_091441.1, forward strand.
CTCCACTTCTGATTCAGCTCTCTGCTATGTCCTGGGAAAGCAGTACAAGATGGCCCAAGTCCTTGGGCCCCTGTACCCGAGTGAGAGACCCAGAAGAAGTTCCTGGCTCCTGGCTTTGGGTCGGCACAGCTCTGGCCATTGTGGCCAACTGGGGAGTGAACCATTGGATAGAAGACTGCTCTCTCTCTCTCTGCCTCTCCTCTCTCTGTGTAATTCTGACTTTCAAATAAATAAATAAATCTTAAAAAAAATCTAAATCAATATAGTGGAGAAAATATAAAAAAAAAAAGCATCCATGTCACATAAGTTATATTTAAACCAAGGTCTAGATGAGATCATCTGGGCACGTGTATGGACAGAACGGCAGACCAAAGGCAAACTTTGGTGTGTTCACATCACGGTGATGGTGAGGAGCAGATGGAAGTAGCCTAAGGGACTGAGAAGAAATGACCACTGACGTGAAAGGAAGACCAGGAGAAACCAGAAGACAGGAAGATTTCAGGAAGGAGGGAGTGAACAACCGTGCCAATTGGTGCCAAGAAGTCAGACTAGATGAAGACATAAGTGGACATCTGAGTTGGAAATACGTAAGACGTATTGATGAGAGTGCTTGCAGTAGAATGAGGGACAGTGTGTTAGGCAAGAAGCTTGGGTGTAGAGGACTGAGGGAGAACAGAATGCAAAGAAGTAGAGAGAGCCACTAGAGACAAATGTTTCAAGAACTTTGCTAGAAAGTAGAGCAGAGAGGTATGGGTGGGTAGAGGTAAGTGGAGTAACACTGTTGTAGCAAAAGCCCACTAAAACTGTGTAACAGAATTGATTGACTTCTTACTCATATTACATGAAGTAGCTAGAAGGCAGCTGTGCCCTGCAGCTTGAGCCTTTTCGTTTCCGGACAAAGGCTGGCAGAGCTCCCTCAGTCTGGAACATAAGCATTTGGTGGAAAAAGGAAGAAGCAAGTGAGAGAACCGTACTTGCATACACTATTTTTTGTTTTTTGGTGGGTGAAACAGACCATGTTTGCAAGCTGTTAGAAATAGTTGATGCAGGAAGCACATTAATTATAGAAAAAAGTCTGTGAGAAAGTAAGACTTTTTAGAAAAATTACTTTAATTTATTTGAGAGAGAGCAAGAGATACAGAAAGATGGACAGAGAGAAATTTCCCATCTGTTCGTTCCTTCCCCAAATGCCTGCAATAACCATGGCTGAACTAGGCTGAAGCTAGCAGCCAGTGACTCATTTCTGTCCCCTACCTAGTTGGCAGGAACCTGACCTTCCCCCAGTATACACATTAGCAGAAAGCTGGAATTAGAAGTGGAACTGGGACTCAAACCTGCACGTGCCAATCCGGGAGGCAGTGTCCAGAGGTGTCGTAACCGCTGCCCTAAGAGATTTATTACTAACAGGAGGAAAGTCATAGAGAAAGTACAAGTGATGAAAGGCAGGTAAGCTTGCTGTTTTTGTACACTGTGACTTCTTTCTTTCTAAATTTTTGTTTTGCTCTGACTTCCCAATACTTCCTTTTGTAAAAAAAGTTTATTTGAAAATGAATCTTAATGAAGAATGGGATGGAAGAGGGAGTAGGAGATGGAATGGTTTGTGGGTAAGAGGGTGGTGATGGGGGGGCCCGCTATAATCCAAAAATTGTACTTTCAAAATGTATATTTATTAAATAAAAATTTTCTAAAAAAATTTTTATTTGAAAGGTCAAGTGACAGAGAGTGTGAGTGAGCATGATCATCCGTCCATTGGATCACTCCCTAAATGGCTGCTATTGCAGGGGTCTAGGCCAGGCCAAAACCAGGAGCCTGGAACTCTATCTGGGTCTCCTACGTGGGTGGAAGAGGCCATCTTCTGTTACTTTTCCAGGCGTGTTAGTAGGGAGTTGGATCAGAAGTGAAGCAGCCAGGACCTGAACCAGGGCTCCAATATGGGGTCCAGCATCGCAGGTGGAGGCTTAGTCTACTCCGCCCTAGCACCAGGCCCCCAGTAACGTCTAAGAACCTGGAAGCTAGGAAGTAGAATTTCTGAAATTTATATGTTTCATAACCTTATTTATTGCCTGTAGCCTTCAACAGAAACAATTAGGCGGGTTCAGAATTATTGTTTTACGCTCTGAATGACCAGTGATATTGCTGCGTTTTTGTAGCGGTTAGCTTATAGGGAAGGTTAGGACTAGTGCTCATTATCTTTAAGACAGTGTCTCCCGTGCAGGTTACAGCAGCTCACTGCACTCTTGTGGAATGAGTGCATGCATAATCCCCACCTCATATGTTTTTTTTCCGGACTTCACTTTAATGATCAGTTATTTAATATTTTAAATTGGGTCATCTTTTTTTTTAGCTCTGGGTGAGTGCAATCAGATTCCCTTTGATGAATACAAGGTATGAGAAGAACAGATAAATACTTTAAGCATATATTTTGAGAATGAAATTCTTTGAAATATACATAGATCAGGCACAATTAAAAACTCTCACAAGTAAGTTGTAGCCTCTTTTTCTGACACTGTGTGAGGAAAAGCCATCTTTTGTATCTATTGGTGGTAACGCAGTAAAGCTTTCATTGTCAACACTGGATCCTCCTTGCAACGTATATATTAAGTCCATCACACTTAGTAATAATATCTACTAGATGAACAAATACGTGAGATTGCATCTACCTGGAATTAAGAAATAAACTCATTTCCTTCTCATAAAATTTCCTTTTTAAAAAGATTTGTTTAAATTTATTTGAAATGCAGAGTTAGGGAGAGAGAGGGAGGGAGGGAGAGGAAGAGGGAAAGGAAGAGGGAGAGGGAGAGGGAGAGGGAGAGGGAGAGGGAGAGGGAGAGGGAGAGGGAGAGGGAGAGGGAGAGAAAGAAAGTCTTTGATCTGCTGGATCACTCCCCAAGTGGCTACAATGGCCAGGGCTGAGGCGAACTGAAGCCAGGATGTCAAGAGCATCTTCCAGGCCTGCCATGTGGGTGCAGGAGTCCAAGAGCTTGGGCCATCCTCCACTGCTTTCAAGGCACATTCGCAGGAAGCTGGGTCAGAAGTGGAGCAGCCATTACTCAAATCGGTACCCATATGGGATGCCGATGTCGCAGGCAGCGGCTTTACTTGGTATGCCACAATGCCAGTCCCAATATCCTTTTTTTTTCATAACAGTGACATAAAGTAGTAAGTCAGGTAGTTATTACTGAAGAATAAGAACATCTGCTTAAAGTGTCCTTGGATGGTTTCCTTGCTGTCTCCATTGAGCAAAACCCTTGGGTCTGTGGAGCTGTGTATGAATACTTCAGTGTGTAGGGATTTCAATATGTAATGGAATTTTCCAGAAAGTTTGAGTTACTGAGTTGCTACTTGTCTCCTCTGAGAACATGATTCTTAATTATGAGAAACTCACTTGACAAAGATTGAGAGTGGCAGATACTTGAGTGGGAAAGTTAGCTGTCAGAACATCATCTGTCCACCATTTTTCTGAATTTGGGAATGTGTTTGGGAACGAAGTCCCAATTTCATAGCTATTGCTCCCTAATAGATTAATTGGCAGTGATTTGGGAGGGAGACTTGTGACATTTCTGTCCTTTGATTTTTAAAAACCATTGCTGATACCAAAAATGAGAAAATCCCTTGGTTCTCTTTTGAAACTTAGGTGTTGCCTCAGCCAGTAGTAATCTCAGAGACCTCTCTGTGAGATGGCGAGTCTTCTGTTGGGGTTGGGCCTGAGGAAGGCCTGAGTCTGAAACAGGATTCTGTCGCTTGCTCATTGACTGACACTGCGCAAGTTTCTTTACTTTGCTGAAGCTGGTTTTACTTATCTATAAAGAAGAGTGCTGCCATTTGGTCGATTAACTTATTTATTTACTCTTTTAATAAGCTCTATGCAGTTATATTTTCATCCCTGATTTGTGGGTACTGGAGATGGCAAATAATAATAGCCAACATTTGATAGTGTTAACCAAGTGTCAGACACTTAGAGCACCTCTCCTTTATTCCTCCCTTCAAGGTGAGAAAAAATAGATATTATCATGTCCATTGTACGGATGGAAAAGCTGCACTTTAGTTGAAGTAATTTGTTACAGTTAGGAAGTGTGGCGCTAACTTCAAGCGAAGACAGCTTTCAGTTGAGAACTTTTGTTCTTAACCATTGTGCTGTGCTGTAAAGATGCAGCGACACAATTTGCACTTGTCACTGTGCACACAGACAAGAAAACAGGCAATGAAAGTAAGTGAACCTCAAGTATCCAGGTGATGGGAAGGAACAAGCACTTAATTCCTTAGAATTACTTTGTTTTGAAGTCCAAGATTATGTTGAATCTAAAAAGTTTTATCTGATGCTTTTGCTTATTTCAAAGGCATTTACATAAGAAACATGCATACTGTAATTTTAGAAATGTCAATATTTATCCTATACATGTCAGCTCCTCTCTTTAAGACTTCGTGATGACCTGGTGATACAGTTCCAAAAACCAGTTCTCAACCAGTTTGTGTGTGTGTGTGTGTGTGTGCGCGCGTAAATTGTTGAAATCTTTACTTAGTGAAGAGTGTGTGTACAAAGCTGACTGAAAATAAATCTTAATGGAGAATGGGAATGACAAGGAGAGAGGGCGGGGAAGGAGGGGTTGGAGGGCTGGTATGGTGGAAAGGATAATTAAGTTCCTAAAGTTGTGCTTAGGAAGTTTGTATTTCTTAAATAATAATAATAAATAAATAAGTAAGTAAATGAATGATTGAAATGCTACTACATGGAAATACTTATCCCCTGCCACCACATTAAGAGAATGGTTGGATTATTTTAAAAAACTCTGATTTTGTTAATGACAGATGGATTTAAGAATACACTTCACACAACAGATGCTAATATTATTTTCATTGGTCAAGTGCATATTTTAGTAAAAATTGAAATATTTTTATGAACAAGTTATAGGATGATGTGATGTATGAACTCCACTGTACAGGAACTGGTGTATCAGAATGAAAGAAGCGAAAATGGTTCGTTTTTAATGGCTTGAAGTTTGGGTCAAGTAGAATGAAATGAGAAAGTTTTGCATTAGTAGCGTAGCACAACATCAATCCAGTGTTTGCACATACTGTGTGCTATTAACTTGAAAGCAAAAATGGCTTCTGTAAAACATTGCTTTTTCTAATTAGATGACTTTGAGCCTTTGAACATGAATCATTAACGGCTGATACTGCCCTGTGGACAAATGTTTGTGATCTCCTGGGGGGCTGGTGGAGATAAAGAAGGGAAAAACAATGAGGAAAAGAAAGTGCTTATTTCTCAGTTTTAGCTTATCCAATTATTTCAAGTAGAGAAACATCATTAATAGGGTCACTTAAAATAGAAAAAGTGGGAAAATGGGAAGAAAGTGTCTCAGTTTCTGGCATGGGGTTTTATTACAATTATAAAAAGTAGCAGTACATCATGTCGATGGTGGCAGGGGACAAGTGGGTTGCAAGCACCTCCTTGTGAGGCAGCTGTGTATGACCCGTGCCGATGTCGGCATCCATGCTGCCACAGACTAGGCGCGCCCACATCCAAGCAGGGCCTTCTGGTCACTAGTAGGGGACTGTGCAGTCTTGGCAGCACAAGGCTATGTGGGCCGAAAGGAAAATTCCATTCTCTCTCTAAATGCTGACACTTCACTCCATGTTCGCTGTCTCTAACTGACCGTCACTCATTTTGGTTCAGATTTCCTTTGTCCCTGGGATCTTTATTGATAATGATTTTCACAGTTCTGGTGTCCCACGCCCACACAGGTTTGCTTTCCATGGCTGACTTTGTCACTGCTGGCGAATGTTCCCCCCAGCAACACAGGCTGTGTGAAGCGTTCCTCAGGTCCTTTGCAGGACTGACTCTTGGAAGGTCTGGTGTCAGTGTCCACGCACACATGGTGGGGCACGTTTCCCCTACCCTGAAAAACCTGGGCGTTTCCAGACTCAGCCTGCTCCCCTTCCTTCTGGCTGCTCTTCTGTGGCCTCTGCTCGCGGGAAGCAGGAGGATAGCGGCGGGAGGTAAGAACCAAGGCGTTGCCTGGCGTGTTGGCACCAAGACTTCTGCGTCAGAGTTTGTGGTCATCGGCTGTGGGAAAATGGAGGAAGGAGGTTGAGTCAGGAAAAAGATAGCTTTGAACACTTCATGAAAGGCAGAGCGCTGTGTAAGGTTTGCAGATGCTCATTCGGTTTCCTGCTTTGACAACTGAAAGACCCTGGGGATTCTCTGAACTTGTACGAGAGGCCAAGCTGTGTTTTTCCTTCTGACATTTTTCTCTTCCCTCCCTTTCCTCCTCTGCACTCTTCTTGGGATGCCTCTTACTCCACCTCTTCCAAGGAGGTCTATTAAGTGGTGGCAGCAAGGCCTGGGCAGAGCTACCCCCGCGTCTCTTCCTTATGACCCTTCACTGTACTGTGAGTGTGTTAGTAGCGACCTGTTACCTTTTTTGCCTGACACTTTCACATTATTCCTGTGTCCTGAACTTCTTGTTTGAGTTACAGCTAATCCCGCTCTTGCATCCTAGTCCTGTGAGTCTGCCTCTCCCAATATCCTTTTTTGTGCCTCACTTCCCTGTGGGCTAGTCCTTGGGAGATACTTCCTCTTTTTTTGTTTTTGTTTTTTTGTAACCTCTTTATGTGCTCTGACATTTCATGATAGCTTTCAAATAATAAAAGAGAGTAACACATTTCAAATGGAAGCAGCAGGGACTGTTTGCTCAGATGATCTGTGTCAGATGCAAGCCAGTTTGCGCAGAGAGTGGTCTTTCTGCATGGGTGGTTATTGATACTTAATGACCACAACTATTAGAACTTTACTTGGTCTTAGATCCAGAGGAGCAGTTTGAAATTTGGCCAGATTAGCTAAGGCCCCATCGTCGGAAGGCTTATTTCTATTTTTTTAAAAAAGAGTTACTTATTTATTTGAAAGTCAGAGTTACACAAAGAGAGGAGAGGCAGAGAGAGGCCTTCCATCCAATGGTTCACTTCCCCAATTGGCCACAACAGCTGAAGCTGTGCCAATCCGAAGCCAGGAGCCAGGAGCTTCCTCTGGGTTTCCCATGCAGGTGCAGGGGCCCAAGGACCTGGGCCATCCTCCACTGCCCTCTCAGGCCATAGTAGAGAGCTGGATCAGAAAAGGAGCAGCCGGGACCAGAACCGGCACCCATATGGGATGCTGGCACCTCAGGCCAGGGCATTAACCCGCTGAGCCACAGTGCCTGTCCCCTTATTTCTATTTCTAGATAAGAACCAAAGCAGGGTTTTAGTCTTTGAAAAATAGGCATCTGCGATGGGAAGTGGGAGACTGGTAGATCTGTTCTGTCACTGTTTCTTACTGACTGATAGGTAGGCATGTAGTGTTAAGAAAGATGGAGATACAAGTGGTTGGAAATAAATGCTGCTTATGATTCTGTTTATAGAGGCAACACGTGGCTCCTTGGTTGCAGATTAGGGGATTCTGTTTTGGTCTGGGTCCTTGTAACCTAGGAGAAGACCTCGTCCATAAGGGACACTCCATATATGAGTGCTGAGTGAATGAATGCACCCGAAGTGTGAAAGGCAGGGAAGGGAATTGGAGTTTATAGCAGACAGCATGCGTCTTGGGCCCTTCTCATGAAGCTGCTGACAGAGCACAGCATGTCTGTAGAGAAGGTCTTGTTCTGTTTTCCTGATTTCTGTGCTCCCTGCCTTCCTCTGTACAGGGTCAGAGAGGTGTTGTGAGAGCTGCACTGCTGTGCGTAGGAAAGCACACCCGTGGAATCCAGTGCAGCGGTTCTGGGTGGAGACAGGACTCTGCATTTCCCACAAGCCCCAGGTGGTGCTGGGCAGGCAGACTGGGAACCACACTGGGAACCTCTGGTCTCTAAATCCCTCATGGATCACAGGACCTCTGCGACAGCCCCTCCCTATTTCCTGCACAGGCCCGGGAGTGCCATTCTCCTCCATCTGTGTTCACCAGGGATTTTCACACGCAGTCACCTGTGTGGATGGGTAACCAGTCTATGGGTTGACTGGGGCTGAGTGAGGCCAGAGTCGTGTGGAGAGAAGATGCCTCCCTCGCCAACGAGACTGCTTTCCTCAGCTGCAAGGGTCGTGATTGGCACACCCGGCGTCGGCTGGAGACGGCGCTCACGGCCACCATGCCTCCTGAGGGAGCTGGAATCGCAGCGGGCACAGTTGATCCCTGTTCCCCTGAGACGCCTCTGCTTCCCAGGGCAGCTGACGGATTCCGCGTGAGCTCTCACGGAGGTTGTTGCTGGAAAACTGGAGCCTGCTTCGCCTCACCTCACACCTGCCTCGCTTCCTCTCCCTGGTGAGTGTTCGTAAGCCGAGTTGATGGACTGTGGCACTCTGACATGAGTTCCGATTTTTAAGCCTGGAGTAAAATGACATTCCCTTTTCTCTCCTTGTTTGAGGGCGTTCCGGCGGCGGTGGTGGTATGATTTGGCAGGCACACATTTCATAGTCACACCGTCAGAAAAGGTGAGTGAGCATCAGGAGCCGCGTTCAACGTCTTTCTTCCCTCGTGCAATGAAGCTTCTTTTAAGATCAGGTGATCTCCCGCCTCGTCTCCGCCGCCTCCTCACGTCGCCCTGGCTTTCTGACTGGTGAGACGGCAGCGCCTAGGGCCTGTGAGGCGTCACTGCTGTCCCTGGGCACAGGTTACGAATGCTACAGGAGGACTTCCTTTCTCTGTTTCCCAATTCCTCCGTTTCCCAGATGGCCACTCTACTTAAAATGCAGCAATATTGATGTACCTCTAAGCTTAAAAGATGCCCTGGATAGTTGTGACCGTGTATTGAGCGAACGCTTGCCTTGCCTCTGAGGATAATTTCACCTGTGGATTTAAAGTAACAGAATCCCAAACTCTAAAGACTTGAGCAATAGGGACAGTTACTCTCTCCCAGTGAGAGTGCAGGCTTCATACTTCAGTGGTTCAGGCGCCCCAGGGTGTGCAGGCTGTTGTGTGAACTCCATGGCAGGTACACGTGTATGCAGGTTCTCCCAGTGACTGTGTGAACTGAAGCCTTCCTCACCCAGTCGGAGAGGGAGGAAAATCTAGTCAGCTGTACAGTATAATTCCTTTTACCCAGTCTTTTTGGGCCCAGTGAAGATCTGTGCCCCTCCTGGGACTAGATGATTCTCCAAGAGATTTGCGTAGGGTGAGTGATTGGGCTGGTAATGGGAGTTCCCCTGCAGTGTCTGCCAGGTTACTGGACACTAATGCACTTGGTCTTGAGGTGTCAGCCACGAGGTAAACATCGTTAGCCATATGCACTTGGTCTTGAGGTAGTAAGTAGAAGCCTTCTGTATTACCTTTACCATTGCAACTGCTGCACACGGAGAATCGAGTTTCAGAGTGGATCCTGTATGGAAAGCATCTTTGATATACTTCAGTCCATTTCTCCTTATTTAATTTGTTTATTTTTAAATTGACAAATAAAAAGTGTATATATTCATCATGTGTTCTATCAATCCACTCTTGGCATCATACAGAAAAATCACGATGAAATAGATGTAGCACACACCTTACTCTCTAGTAATTTAGAACTCCATAGAAGAAAAGAAACAGGAGATAAATACCCAGAAAGGTGAATTAGCATACAAGGAAAGTGCATGACACGTACCAAAGAAAGCATGATAGTAAATAACCAGTTACCAGACACTGACGGCAACTAGGCATTGAGTTAGGTGCTTTATAAATGTGATTACATTTAATTCTTGCAGCAGCCTTGTTAGGTAGCTGGTGATATCTCCACATGGTGGAGGAGAAAGCTGAAGCTCAGAGGGATGAAATATCATGTCCCAAATCACCCCGAGTGGGGAGTTGAACCCAGAGCTCCCTGCTCCGAAGTCTCTGCTCCTTCTGTTGCTTCATGCTTGGGACAATACGTGGAAGTAGGATCAGAAACTTCCAGTCACTTGTATTTTTTTTTACTACCTTATTTTGAGACATTGGGATTAGATGGGGTGCGGTTAAGAGCGGTGAAGTCACAGAATAGAATGAAGCAGGGTTGTCATAGGCTGGGTTCCCCGGAAGCAGAGGCTGAAGTGGAGTTTGAAGTGTAGTGGGCACCAACACGCACACAGGGGAAGAGCCAGCGAACCTGGGCAGAGGGAGAAGCTGAACTGGGAAGCAGGCTCACCTCATCCTCGGCCAGCCTGGCTGGGAGACCTTGAGTAAGTCCTGCCCTGCGCAGTGTTCAGCACCAGGCTGAAGGTCAAGGCCTTTGTAGCCCAACCTTGCTGAGCCCCTGGGTACGGGCTCGCTGGGAAGGGCCTGTGCCCTGGAGCCAGCCCTCTGCAGCTCAGGCAGGCCTGGCCGCACCCGAGACTCCGCCAGCTGGTGAGCAAGGCCTTTCTCGAAGAGGGTCTGGGCCATGGCTTTCTGTGTCCGCCACAGCGGTGCCTGGGAAATTCTACTCCTGTTCTACCCATGTCCAAGTTTGTGTCCAGTGAATGTGGGACCGGGGCCCTATTTCCATGAAGTGGGGTGGACCTGGGAGTGCTAGGCCCACAGATGTGAGCCCAGGCCTGCACCAGTGCTTTCCGAAGGATGCCCTCCAGTCTGGCCGCACTTCTCTCAGAGCAGGCGCACTTGCTGTCTCAGTGGTGCAGCTGCCCCAGTGGGAATGCTGTTTGGAAAGACAAAAGCCGTGTTTTCTCAGGGCCAGATTTCACTGTTGTTCTGAGTTGGTGGATCTCTAGGACTGGGCTTTGCTAAGGTAGTACTGGGTAGTTGACAGGCTTGCTGAGGACAAAAGTTTACTCCTCTCACTGGGGACACTGGCTGAGTCCCTTCTCATTTGCAGATGCCTTGGTTACCAAAGTGACCTGGAGATGTTTTTCTCTCGTACACCACCTGCCCACGTTTCCGTGTAAAAACTGCACTGCTGCGTCCATAAAACAAGCCTGGGTGGGAAGCGTACGGTCCCCTTTTCCACACAGGTGTAAATAATAGCATTCCAAGCTGCCTTGCCATGGTCAGACAGGTCTGAAGTGTCCCTTCCCAGCTCTCCAGGGTGCTGGGTAACTTGGGAAGGCAGACCCAGTGCAGGTGAGTGGTCATTTCTGCAGGCGGATACCACGCACTACGAAAGAATCCTCCCGAAAAGCCACAGTGGTTGACAATGTGTCTTTTTCTTCCCCCCTTTCCTTCCCAGAGCGCGTTGCCCCGCCTGTGGGCCCCGCGAGGTTCCCAGGCTTGCCAGGTGGGTGGAGAGGCCTTGGTGCCTCCATCTGGGCTCCAGGCAGCCAGCCATGCACACCGCAGCTGGGGAGGAGGGGAGCCATCTTTTGGCAGGTGTCCATGTCGGCTCTATTGGAGTGATAATTGGAGGGGCTGTCGTTAGGCACCTCTTAATGGCTTTCGTGAATGTGCCAACTTAACTGTATTTAGTTGCAGGGGTTCTCTGAGCAGCCATAACTATATTTCAAATAGTGATTTCTATAAATTAGAAATGCCATTTTTCTTCAGCTCAAGAATTTCAATGAACTGATTATTCAAAACCAAATATAACCAAGTGCATGGTGAGGGGGCTGGGCAAGTGTGTGTTCCCTGGACCTGCAAAGAAACACGATGTTGCTGTTGGATTGGCTGAACAGAACTGATAGATGAGGCTGTCAGAATTTATTGCTAATTTGGCTCTTAAGCCCTGCAAGGACTTGACGCAGCACTTGTGCCTTACATAATGATGTTGAATGTATGGCCTTGGATTTATACTTCACTTTGCTCAAGTGTTGATACACGTGGCTTTGCACTGCCTTCCTAAGCTCCATCCACTTGGTAGATGACACTTTGTAGGTGTGGCATTTGTTAACGCCTTCTCTATGTGGCTTCCTCATGCCCCACGTGCTGGGATCCTTGCGTGCCACATGACGTACACAGGAGCATTTCTTTCTTTTTTTTTGACAGGCAGAGTGGATAGTGAGAGAAGACAGAGAAAGATCTTCCTTTTGCCGTTGGTTCACCCTCCAATGGCTGCCGCAGTCGGCGCGCTGCGGCTGGCACACCGTGCTGATCCAAAGGCAGGAGCCAGGAGCCAGGTGCTTCTCCTGGTCTCCCATGGGATGCAGGGCCCAAGCACTTGGGCCATCCTCCACTGCACTCCCAGGCCACAGCAGAGAGCTGGCCTGGAAGAGGGGCAACCGGGACAGAATCCGGTGCCCTGACCGGGACTAGAACCCGGTGTGCCAGCACCACTAGGTGGATTAGCCTAGTGAGCCACAGCGCCGGCCCACACAGGAGCATTTCAAGTGGCCAGCTCTGGTGGGACATCGGCAGCTCTTACTGGGTAAAGCGAGAGATTCTGGCCAGGTGATGGGACTGCAGGAGGTTGCCAGAACAGCATGGAATGAGGAAGATTTGCAACTCTTGCTGTCAGATTGAGGGACCTAGAATGCATTAGCAGCACGAGATCAGCCCAAGGGCAACTAGAACTGAATCCTAGCATTACTGCTTACTGGTTGTATTCTCTTGGGGGAGCGACTTCGGATCCTCATTTTCCCATCTGTGAAATGGACATAGTGCCAGTGCTGTCCTCCTCCCTGACTGCTTGTGTGAAGGTTGTCCATGTAAAGTGGTTGCTCATTACCTGCTCAGAAAGTGCTCACTTCATGTGGTTCTGTTGCCGTTCATTCAGGATCACAGTGCGCTGTGAAACGACTGCTTCTCAGAATGCAGGGGCGACGCTGACCCCACACAACAAAGATGAAGCGTAAGGACCAAGAAACAGTTCTGCTCCTACCTTCCTCAGACACACATTGAGTCTGGCCTGAGCACAGCAGTGTAGTGGGATCTCTGCACCCCCACCTACCCCGCCCAGATGGAAGAGTCGTAATAAAGGAGTAAGGCCCGGCTGTTGAGGGCCCATCATCAGCGTCGGATTAAACAAGCAGATATCAGAGGTGTTTTGTGGAGGCCTGTGATTGGGCTTTCTCTGCTCTCAGAGGTGGTGATTGTCATCTCCCAACACTCCCAGGATACGACTGTAACTCTTTCAAATAAATAAATAAATCTTTAAAAAAAAGGCATATACAGAAAAAGTTGGGTAATTCTTGGCACATACTAAAGTGGCCAAAAAATATCAGCTGTTAGAATGATGAACCATGGTAGGCAGTCACACTAAAGCATGAATGATATCAGGCTGCCCATGAGTCGGCCTTGGTATCAGGGGACATCTTTCTCTCCTTCAGTTCAGCTCCAGAAGAAGTCCTGAAGGCTAAAGTGGAGGAGGAGGCTGACCTCTGGCTGTCACACCCCAAGCCAGACACTTCCCCATGAGAGAGGCAGAGAGAGAGAGAGAGAGAGAGAGAGAGAGAAGTCTTCCATCTGATGGTTTACTCCCCGATTGGTCGCAACAGCCGGAACTGCGCTGATCTGAAGCCAGGAGCCAGGAGCTTCTTCCCAGTCTCCCACACGGGTGCAGGAGCCTAAGGACTTGGGCCATCTTCTACTGCTTTCCCAGGTCATAGCAGAGAGCTGGGTCGGAAGTGGAGCAGCCAGGTCTCGAACCAGTGCCCATATGGGATGCCGGCACTGCAGGCCAGGGCATTAACCCACTGCACCACAGCACTGGCTCCTGTATATGTCTTTTTTTTTAATTTTATTTATTTATTTGAAAGAATTACAGAGAAAGGGGGGAGAGGGAGAGAGAGAGAGAAAGAGAGAGAGAGAGAGAGAGAGAGAGAGAGAGAGAGACCTTCCATCTGCTGGTTCACTCCCCCAAATGGCTGCAATGCCTAGGGCTGGGCCAGACCAAAGCCAGAAGCCAAGAGCTTCTTCTAAGTCTCCTACGTGGGCCCCAAGCACTTGGGCCATCTTCTGCTGCTTTCTCAGGCACATGAGCAGGGAGCTGGATTAGAAGTGGAGCAGTCAGGGCTTCAGTTAGTGCCCATGTGGGATGCTGGCCTGGCAGGCGGCTGCTTTATCCACAAAGCCACAATGTTGGCCCCTCTGTGTGTATCTTATTTAATCCTTCCACTCACCTTGTGATCTCGGCATTTAGAATCTCTATTTTACCTGGGAAGAAATTGCGATTGAAGCTAAATGGGATAAGGTACGTGGCAGATCAGAGTTGGGAGTCTCTCCAGATTGCCCAGCCCCAAAGCTCATACTCAGCCACTTTATTTGGTGCTTTTGGATTTTTGCCTCAGCTGTGTCTGGCCTGGTGTGCTGTAGACTGGTCCCTTCCTTGCCTGTAAGTGGGAGGCACTGGGCTCTGCTTTATGATTCTTCTTGTTATTCTATGACCCTAGTGTGCTGAATGCTTCATAGTAGATAAAATATTGATAGAACCCACAGGCTTGCAATTATTTTCTGTAACTCCTTTTTCTCTCCTTTGGCTACCCCATAAATTACCCGAGGATGGATTTCAAAGTAGCATATGCATGTATGCATGTATTCCCTCCCCCCTCCCTCCCCCTCCCTCCCCTCCCTCTCCCCCTCCCTGCCCTCCCTCCCCTCCCTCTCCCCCTCCCTGCCCTCCCTCCCCCTCCCTCTCCCCCTCCCTGCCCTCCCTCCCCTTCCCCCTCCCCCTCCCCCTCCCTCCCTCCCTCCCTCCCCCCTCCCTGCCCTCCCTCCCCCCTTCCTTCCTTCCTCCCTCCTCCCCTTCCTCCCTCCCTCCCTCCCTTCCTTCCTTCCTTCCTTCCTTCCTTCCTTCCTTCCTTCCTATTTCAACTAGCCCAAATAGGTTGCCTGTAAGTTAGTTTTGGACATTGCTGGGGTCTGTGTGTGACTCTGGTCCTTAGGGGCCCCTGTGCTCTCAGTGTTGTCTGAGACCAGCCATCCGGGCACCTGACAAGTCGTGGCAGAGCAAGGTAATGTGGTATTCAGTAGAGTGTTTTCAGCCAGTTCAGTGGTACAACTTGAGAACAGGTAAAAGCTGACCTTCTGTTAAACACTAGTATTGGAGAATTTGTGAGTTCTTGGGAGTATGTGATAATAAATGTGTGATATAATTTTATTCAGATGTGGTTTATCGTCCCTTCAGGTATGATTATTAATGAGGAGGCTATGAACATTGGAGAGTGATAAAGCGTTCCCTGTTCTCCAGTAAGTGCTGTGTGAAATCAAATGAAGTGTGAAGGCACAGCAAAGAACAAAGGAAGGTGAGCTATGAAAATGCGTCTTGTCCATGGAGAGGTTCAGTGTGCACCTGTCTAACTTCTCAGAGACTTTGCTGTCCTCCTTAGAGCAGGACAGAGTATGAGCATCAACCAGTGTCTGTGATATTGGTAACTAAGGAAGCTTTCCATGGAACGCTTGACCTCAGCTCAACAGTGAGTGGCTGAGAAGGGGAGATGCATAAGTATCCATCTTTTGTTAGTGTATTTAGCTTTCCAGTTACTAGTTTTAGGAAATCATGTGAAACTCAGTTCTGTCCCACGATCACCTGCTCCTCTCTTTAGCATGAGTGTGGCTGACTGGCTCTGCTGCCTCCATACTGTGGCAGTGTCTTTGGCATGTGCTCCCAGAGATGTCTTGCACTTCTCTTATAATAACACTTAACACATTCTGTTGTGACTGTTTGTTTCTCAAAGGGAGTTTTGGCATTTGGCGTTAATACATTTCTTCAGTGTATTAAATTACCCCATCCGTTGCTCAGGAAATGTCAGTGGCTTAGATCGTCCCAGTCATTTGAACACCAAAGATGCCACCGTACATTTTCAGTACCCGTGTGGCTGAGTAGTTTTCTCAGTTGAGAGCTGCTTTGGGGTCAGTATGATTTGGTCCTTGTCACCTTGGAGGTATTTAGATTTCAAGGTCACAGGTTAATGGTAGTAAGTGAGTAGAGACAGTCTAATTATGTGTTGTGGGAATGGTTGGATTGAATTATGTTTCTAGGGTTGAGGCCCCATGATTGAGTGCTTTATGAGACCATATAGACAGAGACAGAGAGTGGCACACATTTCCTGTCTCTGACCATATGACACTAGGTTCCACCTCAGGGCTCTGCCAGTGAGAACATCATCGTCAGAGACCAAACCAGCACTCTCCGTGCAATCCCAGAATTTGAACCCTTAAACTATGAGCCAGAATGAAGTTAGACTGCTGGAGGTATTTCAGTATTATAATAAAAAACTGACTAATTCAAAGACCAGTGAAAGAATATATATAAATTCCAGGAAGGGGGAGGGGCACTGTGGCATATGAAATAGCATCCCATATGGGTGCGAGTTCAAGTCCCGGTTGCTCCACTTCTTTGTTGTTGTTGTTGTTGTTTGAGTTTTAGATGATAGTCATTTTTAAAAAATTATTTATTTATTTGAAAGAGTTCAAAGAAAATGAAGCAAAGGGGTGGTGTCTTCCCTCCACTCTGATCCAGCTCCCGACTAGTGTGCCTGGGAAAGCAGCAAAAGTTGGCTCAAGTGCTTGGGTCCCTGCACTCATGTGAGAGACCCAGAAGTAGCTCCCGGCTTCCGGTTTCAGATCAGTTCAGCTCTGGTTGTTGCGGTCATTTGTGGAATCAATCAGTGGATGGAAAATCTCTCTCGCTCTCTTTCTCTCTCAACTCTGACTCTCTCTCTCTCTCAACTCTTCCTTTCCAATAAATAAATAAATAAATAAATCTTTTAAAATAAATAAATTCCAGGAAGGCCAGTGTCACAGATGTCCTGCTCAGTACTGTCTTCCTTATCCCTGCTCTGCTGCCGGGGACATATGAAGTACCCATCAAAGATGTTTTGTGGTGTGAGTGCAGCGAGCTGCTTTTTGCACGCAGCTGGTGTGGAGAAGGGGAGGATAGAAAAACTGAATTGCTGGTACAGCAGGAGGAACTAGAGTGATGAACGACGCCTTTCTCCAACCAGTTGGCTGCTAACTTTGCTTCTTAGATCTTTTCTCCTATGATCATATAGTAGAGGAAGGTGAGAGGGTAGAGAATAATGAAATTATATATATAATATAATATAATTTTATATATAATATATGTAATGTAACTAGAACAGGTCTAGAGGAATATTTAATTTCATCTACCTTCTAGGAATTTGGAGGTGAAATTCGTGAGTAGGGAACCAGGAGATACTTCTGGAAGTCATGTTAGTGTCTCACCACACAGCTATCTGCCCCACAAGAGGAGCACAGCCTCTCTCCGTCAGCCTTTGAAAAGCAGACACAGAGCCTGGGAGCTCTTGCAGCTGCCGTGGATGCCTGGAGCCAGAGCTGCTCACGTGGGATGGCAACTGAGCCGACAGCCTTCGGGACTCTTACGGCAGTTCTCCTTTGTACGGTGAACTAGACATTGCTGAAACCCGAAGATGTTGACATCGAAGGCCATCATAAAAATAACTGAAAAGGTCGATTTTAGGAGGTTCCCCTAAGCCGAATGCCTTGGTTTCTTAACTCTCTGGCTCTTCCAAAACAGAAACTCATTTCAGAAGCCTTCTGATGTCCAAAGCACACTCACAGGCACACAAAGTCTACACAGAGGAAATGTTAAATGTGGACCAAAGGATAGAAAAAGCAACACTTTAACGACGGGGGTGAACATAGTTAGGAAACAGGATTTTTCTAAGAGCTTCCTGTTTGCCTGGACGAAAATGGAAACAATAAAAATTATAGGATTCTCTTTGTTAACTTTCCTTCTGATGGCAAGAAAGATCTATGTTTATTTTACTTTAAGTGATAGGGATTTTCTTGTTGGAATGCCACAGAAGGTGAAGACACTCTCGGAATCCTTTCAGTAAGTGCACCACCATGCCCTAGGCAGAGTTCAAATGCTCTCGGTGACTTCATTCACCAAGGAGCACGCTTCAGCCAGCTGCCCTCAGGGTTCAGATTGTTCTCCCCAGTCACTTCTGCTGCTTTACTGAGTTGACTGCCAATTCTGTATGCACGTCTTCCATTCCAGTTCCCAAACAGAGGAGAGGAGAAGGATTGGAGTAGCCGGTCACCATCCAGCATGCAGCATTCCTGCTGGGGACCCTTCTTAAGCCAGGTCGCCCTGGAGGTCTCTTCCTAGGTGAAGCACGTGGGCTGATTTGACGTGGACACTTGGGAAATGATGAGCACCTGAGGTGAGCCTCCCTCGGGAGAGTTTTCGCAGGGGGGTGGTGTACCTGGCAGGAACCTTGGGGTCTCATGGGGCGTGAGGTGCTCTGCTTGTTGGAAAGGAAGAGACCAGCGGGGGCTCACTGGGGCAGACACACCACTCAAGGGAAATGCTAGAGTGGCGTGGGCAGTGGCTCTGCGTTGCCCACCTTATTCAGGACACCAGGGAGTGTTCACCCTTTTCTAGCCCTGGGTTCCTGGGATTGCCTGGTAAGTACAGTGCTAACAAGTAGAACAGCTGAGAGACTGAGTACGCCACGAGTTTATTTTTTGCCAGCAATGACTACATTCATGAAAGAAACAAGATTGTTCATGTATTGATTTTTTAATGGGGGTGATAATTTTTTAACAATCTGATACCTTATTTTTCTCATGTTAATGTGATATTAATACTAAGAGAACAGATTCAGTATAGTTCATAGTTACAGTTCTGAGAATATAATAATATTCTATTCCTCTTTCCATCCCTCCTGTTTTTGAGATAACGTATCTTTAATTTACATTACCGTCAAGGGCTTAATGCTCCACCAGATAGAGTGAACAAGTGGAAAGTAGAAAGACCCTGGTTTAGCAGGATTATAGGCAAAGACTATCAACGATAATCAAATGGAATGATGATCATTTCACCCATATGCAGTAAATTTTAAAGTAAGAATCTAAAATCCTTTAGTGAGGTAATATTAAAATAACTTTTTAGCTACGTTCTCCTTTCAGACATTTAAAATCTTTTTTTTTTATTGCTTTCATCTTTTTGAAAAGCAAAGAGATGGAGAGAAAGCGAGGTGGGGGGATTTCCCATTTGCTGGTTCATTCCCCAAATGTTCACAAAAGCCGGGAGTAGGCCAGGTCAAAGCCAAGGTCCAGGAACTGAAGCTGGGTCTCCCATGTGGGTGGCAGGGACACAATTACTGGGTCTATCACCTCTATCTCCAATGCTGTGCACTGGTAGGAAGCTGGAATCAGGAATAAAGACAGGACCCAACACAGGTGCTTCCCTGTGAGACACAGTCGTTCCAACCAGGGTCTTAGCTGTGTGCCAATGCCTGCCCCCTGACCTGCTTTCAAATATCAAGTCCTCCCTAAACCTTCCTCGGGATGAAGATGCCGCGTCACCTGGGGCCCCACTTGCAATCACTGTTAATGCCAGGACAAGCGGGCAGGAAGCGTCCCACCAGGTCAGAGTTCTGCTGTGCTCCAGGTTCCTCTAAGTCAAGACATTGCCAGCCACTCCAGAGTTGCTTCGATTTTTTTCCCCACTGTTTTATTTCCCTCTTCCATCAAGATTTCTGACCTAAATCTAAATAAGCACATTTACTTTTTATTTTTGCTAGCCAAATTTGATGTACATTTCACATCTATTCGAATCATTTATAATATTGCCCATTCAATATATAACACCTGTAGAACAGAAAGAAAGCTTCTCCTGAAATCAACTTTGAAATAAGGCTTCAAAATGGAGTCTCGGAGGGTACTGAGTAGTGCGATTGATGAACAGTGGACAGTGAGTCGTGTAGCAAAACTGACAGGGATTGACTTCCGTCAGCACCTTGCATTTCTGGGCAGGGAGGTGAGAGCCTCCTGTTCGTTTCATGAATGCAAGAGTAAGAATCCCCCGTTTTGCACTGCGTTCTGTGTCTTACATTTCCTGCCTGTGATAGGCTTGTCCCAGTGTTTGTCTTTTTGTTGTTGAGAACAGTTTCTTGTGATGAGAAATGTCAAGGCAAATAGTGTGACAAGGCTTGAGTCAACTCTTGACCACCAATGGTATTGGCCAACCGTGGCTGCTGAATTAATGAGGAAAATTAAAAGTCATTTTTCAGAGGTCAAAAAAGGCTGACTTTCTGTTTAGATGTTAGATGATTGATGACCATCCTTCTGTCCTGCATTTTAACATCTTGGACATTGAAGACCACACACAACAGAGCGCCATGTAAAGCCAGTGACCAGTGTCAGAAAGAAATAGACTCTTCAAATTCGAGAGGCAGCAGCTTGGAAGAAATGGGGTCAGGCTATCTGTGTTAGAAACCCAGCTGTGTGACCTTGGGCATGTAGCTGTGTGACCTTGGGCATGTAGCTGTGTGACCTTGGGCATGTCATCAGATCTCTAACAGCCTTCCTTGGTTCATTTTTCAAAAATTTCTGCCTATAAAAGTCAGGAAATAAATTTTCTTTGTTTCAATTATCAGTTAATATAATAAATTTGAAAGGCTGCAATCTGTTTTTCTTTTTGGTTTAAAATTTTCTGTAAAATATATATATTCTTGATTAAATATTTTGATATATATTTATATATATTCTGATATATATTCTTGATTAAATATTCCTTAAAAACTCAATCACTGCTGTATTGGATCTGGCTTTGGCAGTATTGTTAAGGGGGAGTTTCATAGGAAATGTAACACTTTCAAAGAAAAGATAAGAGGGGCCAACAGCTGTGGCGCAGTGGGTTAATGCCCTGGCCTGAGGCACTGGCATCCCATATGGGTGCTGGTTTGAGACCCGGCTGCTCTACTTCTGATCCAGCTCTCTGCTATGGCCTGGGAAAGCAATAGAAGGTGGCCTAAGAGCTTGGTTCCCTGCATCCACGTGGGAGACCTGGAAGAAGCTCCTGGCTCCTGGCTTCAGATCAGCCCCACAGAGAATCCCCAGGTCTTCTGAGTTTTTAAGAAAAGTCAGAGGGGCCAGCGCTGTGGCGTGGTAGGTTAAGCATCTGCCTGCAGCACCGGCATCCTGTGTGGGCACTGGGTCTAGTCCTGGCTGCTCCTCTCCTGATCCAGCTCTCTGCTATGGCCTGGGAAAGCTGTAGAAGATGGCCCTTGCACCTGTGTGGGAGACCAGGAGGAAGCTCCTGGCTCCTGGCTTTGGATTGGTGCAACTCTGGCCATTGCGGCCAGCCGGGGAATGAACCATAGGATGGAAGTCTCTCTCTCTCTCTCTCTGCCTCTCCTCTGTGTATAACTCTGACTTTCAAATAAATAAATAAATCTTAAAAAAAAAAAGAAAAGAAAATGTAAGAAAGTTTCCTTTGAACAAAAAGCTCCATTACATGCCAGAAAGATTGAATGATATTCTGCTTAGATGTGCCTCTGCTTAAGTAATGTGTCTGTTTTAGTTACTTCTTGCTGTGTATCAGAGTATTCCCCAGTTCAGCAGCTTGAAACAACTGTTTACAATCTCCCGGTTTCTCTGGATCACACATTCTGTTTAGTTGGGTGTTCTGGCTCAGGGTCTCTGATGAGGTTGTGATAAGAATGTCAGCTTGGGTTTCAGTCTTCTAAAGAATGCAGGGTGGATCTTGTCTAGAGGCCTCTGGTTGCTTGAATATCTTTGCAAATTACAGCTGCCCTCCTCTAGAGTCGGTTCCCAAGAGAGAGGTGAAGGTGGAAGCCACAGTGCATTTTTCAGCTGGGTCTATGAAATCACTTCTGCTCTTTCCACTGGGGTTGTTAGATACAAAATACTCAGTTAAATTAAAACTATTATTTTTAATTTGAGACACAGAGAGATGGAGAGACAGACGGACAGACAGACAGAACTTAAATCGGTTGTTCACTCCCCAAATGTCTGCAACACCAGTGCTGACCCAGGGCTCAAGCTGGGAGCTGGCAGTGCAATTCAGGCTTCCTCGGTGGATGGTAGGAAACCGACTGCTTGAGCTCTCACCACTGCCCCCAAGGGTTTGCATTAGCAGGAAGTTGGAGTCAGGAGCCAGAGACAGACATCAAACCCAGGCACTCTGACACAGGGCACTCTGATGTGGGACACTGGTGTCTTAACCATTTACCTGTTCCTACCCATTGAATTTGAATTTCAGGTAAATATCCAATGATTTTTTTTTTAGTATAAGTATGTCCCATGCAATGGTTGGATATAAATTTTCATGTTTATCTGAAATTCAAATTTAACTGGGTATCTTATATTTTTACTTGATACATCTGGTACCCCAACTTCCTCCTTCCTCTATTTGTTAGAAACTAGTCGCCTAGTCCACATTGGAGAAGAATTAAGTTCCATCTCTTGGGTCACAGGCTACCAGATAATAATGGATGTATTTAAAAATCATCACAGTGACAGAGGGCGAATGGTATGGCCTGTTAGACATTGCGTTCAAACCCTTTCTTGTGCTGGTTAGCTGTGGCACCTAAGAAAAGTCACCTCCACTTCATGTGTAAATTGAGAATAGTAATCCCTCCCTACTGAAGAGTTACATGGAGGCATCCTCAACCTCCTGCTCCCTTACTGGGTCCCCTGAGAGGGGTGAAAAGTGTAAGTCAGACGCGTCCTCTGCTGTCCTTGCACTACAAACAGCTGTGCCCCAGCTCTGTCCACGGCAGAGGACGCAAGTGTGCAGGGATAGAGCTTCTCATAGCAAGCTTGCACCTTCCTTGTGGAAAGGGACAAACTCACCTGGCACGATGGCGGTCCAGGCCACATCCCAGTGCCCTGGCAGCAAGGCAAGTTAGGAAAAGGAGCAGACGGGTGTCCTGATTATGAGCTCCTGTTGAACTTTATGGCAAATACTAGCTGCTAAGCAGGTGGCAGCTAGCTACCTGCAGTTGTTATAAAAATTTTATAGCCATTGGTTTACTTTTATGTCAGAAAGAAGCAAGAGCATTTTCCTCCCCAAATCAAGAGGTGCAGTATTGTTGATTTCTACCTATGTCTTTTCTTACTTGTGGCTATCAATTGTGCTAAAAATTTGAGTTTAAAATAGAAATTTTGAAGCAGAGCAGACACGCAGACAACTCCAAGAAAGCTTACTCAAGTGTAGTTGATATTTTTCCAAATGACTACAATTCTTGAAGGATAGTGCTGTTATCAGACACTCTCTATTCTGACCCCCAAATTCTGTTCTATTTATAGCATAACTGTTCCCCATCAGAGAAAAATACAGATCGCCTGTAAGTCTGGAAGCACAGGTGGATAAACATAATGTTATTAAGGAGCATATCTGTGGGTTTAAAAACACTAAAACCAAACCAAACAAGACATCTGTATTTGATAAAACATGAATAATACATACATGTATAATCTATGTTTTCAGACTTCATAGACATCCTATAGTTAAATGTCAGAAAATTGTAATGAGAAGAAACAGTCAAGATGTAGAGCTAATTAATGCTTAAAAAGCTCTTGTGTTTGAGAGCATACTGGCGTGGTGTGCATTTCTGCCGAATCAGCCAGTAGGAGCTGATTCTACCTCTCCCCTCCCCCTCCTCTCCCCCTCCCCCTCCTCTCCCCCCCCTCCCCCTCCCCCTCCCTCCCCTTTTCAGTGATCAGGGAGTGAAGCCCTGGCAGAGGCAATGCAGCATGGCTCAAAGGATGACCTGTCTTGTTCCCACTCTGGCTATGTGACTTGGGGCAAGTTACTTTTCTCATAGGACCTTGATTTCTTTGCCTGTTAAATGGGCTAAACTAGTACCTACTTCAAAGGGATTTTCTATACTTAGGATCAAAAACAAGAAGTTTTCCACATAATATGAACTCGAAGTTGGTTGTAGTTATTCAGGAGTGATTGGAATACAGAAAAAGAGGTAAGAAGTATTCCCAGGGGAGGGAAAATTGTTTTGCCCGGCTAATTAAAAAGAAACCCTTGGCCTCTCCATGTCCAGGTTTGATGTGCCGTGGGACTGAGGAACTGCTTGGTGTCTTTGTTAAGCACTGCAGGTGCCATCACATTGTACTAAGTAGTTTGTGTGTAGTGGGCCAGAAGAACGCTAGTGAGGACGAGCACTCCATCTGAAACCTGGATCTGAGTCAGCCTCCATCCACCGATGCCACAGTAATGCTGCATAGCAATCTCCCCCCAGGGTTGGGGCTCATAGAAATATGCATTTATTTCTAATTCAAACACGTCTCGGTTAACTGGGCTTGGCTGGGTTCAAGTCTGTGCCAGGAGCTTTGTATTGCCCTCGAACAGCTGCAAGTTACCCAAGACATGTTCTTCTCATGGCAAAAGGCAGGAATACAAGAGGACAAATGCAGTCATGCAGGCATATTCCAAGCCATCACTTGAGTTATGTCTGATAATGTCCAATTGGCCCAAAAAAGTCACATGGTCAAGTTTAAAGGCAGAAATCTGGACCATACACTTCACCTCCTATGAGGCAAGGATGTGGATATACAAGGCAACTACATCGAGATGAAGGATTGAGGTCGATGACTGGATAAGCAATGGAGCTCTGTTGAAGATTTTGGCTGGGTAAGTTGCTGTACCTCTCTGGGCCTCAGGGTGACAGGCTGAATGGGATCAGCAGTTCTCAGCCTTGAATAGATATTAGAATCAGCAGGAGAAATCTTGCCACAAGCACTAATTGCTTAGGCCTCATCCAAGGGCAAGTAAATCAAAATCCCTAGGGAGAAGATCAATGCATTGATATGTTTATAAGGCTTTCTAGATGTTTCTCAGGAACAGCCATGATTGGAGAGCTCCACTTTAAATGGCTTCTAATTTTCTGATATCCTAAATCTAGCTTAAATTCTAATGAGACTATCTGCTTGGACATCATGCCTGTTCAAGGTTGACATGCTGGCTGGTAGCATAAAAAACTTGTTTCCTCCAATATTTGCTGAATCACCCCAACCGTATTGTTTTCCCTCAATTCCTTTGCTGCAAGATATCGCTGTTTTCTTTTCCTGTCTTCTTGATCCTCTCCTCTCCCACCTCTTCTGAAATAAATAAGAGCTCCTCATTTCTGTGCCACTGACTTCCCAGCTCACATCCAAATTGTACTTCAAATGCTACTTTTGACTTGTCACTTACCGCTAGTGTCACCCACTTTCCCATCAAGGTCGGTAGTGAGGTGAGCATGGCCTGCGTCCTGCCCCTCCTGCCCCTCCTGCTCCAGCATTAGGGCGCTAACATTTCCCTCAAAGCGACTCGGGCCGCCTTAACAGGGGCAGACATCATCTGTGTACTTCAGACATGCTGTGGAGGAGGGACTTGGTCTAGATGGGTCAGATCTGTGTACTTCAGACATGCTGTGGAGGAGGGACTTGTCTAGATGGGTCAGATCTGTGTACTTCAGACATGCTGTGGAGGAGGGACTTGTCTAGATGGGTCAGATCTGTGTACTTCAGACATGCTGTGGAGGAGGGACTTGTCTAGATGGGTCAGGGGACTAACTTCAGACATGCTGTGGAGGAGGGACTTGTCTAGATGGGTCAGATCTGTGTACTTCAGACATGCTGTGGAGGAGGGACTTGTCTAGATGGGTCAGATCTGTGTACTTCAGACATGCTGTGGAGGAGGGACTTGGTCTAGATGGGTCAGATCTGTATACTTCAGACATGCTGTGGAGGAGGGACTTGTCTAGATGGGTCAGGGGACTAACTTCAGACATGCTGTGGAGGAGGGACTTGTCTAGATGGGTCAGATCTGTGTACTTCAGACATGCTGTGGAGGAGGGACTTGTCTAGATGGGTCAGATCTGTGTACTTCAGACATGCTGTGGAGGAGGGACTTGTCTAGATGGGTCAGATCTGTGTACTTCAGACATGCTGTGGAGGAGGGACTTGTCTAGATGGGTCAGATCTGTGTACTTCAGACATGCTGTGGAGGAGGGACTTGTCTAGATGGGTCAGGGGACTAACTTCAGACATGCTGTGGAGGAGGGACTTGTCTAGATGGGTCAGATCTGTGTACTTCAGACATGCTGTGGAGGAGGGACTTGTCTAGATGGGTCCGATCTGTGTACTTCAGACATGCTGTGGAGGAGGGACTTGTCTAGATGGGTCAGATCTGTGTACTTCAGACATGCTGTGGAGGAGGGACTTGTCTAGATGGGTCAGATCTGTGTACTTCAGACATGCTGTGGAGGAGGGACTTGTCTAGATGGGTCAGGGGACTAACTTCAGAGAGGCACCATCCGCAAGGACTCCAGAGCATGTTGTAATTTGCCAAGATCTCAGGTTGTGATTCTTTGTTGGTCCCCTCTGAGAAATCTCTTCATTTATCTTTCCCCCTAATGAGCATTACAGTTTGAGGTGCATGAGTGGAGGAGAAATTCACAGGTGGCTCTGAAACCACTGGAAATCATATTAATGAGAATTTTCTATTTTTCCTTTTCTTCCTCTGCCCTATCTTATACTCTTTATTTATTTAAGACTGTTGTATTTCACAGACTCTAAGGTGTATCCTGTCCCTCAGCCTGACCCATGCTGGACACGGGCAAATTTACTTCTCTACCATAGAGGTTATCTAATGATTAATGGTGTCTTACAATTAATTGACAGAATATTTTTCCTTAAAGGCTCATGACTTCTAGAGGCAATGAAACAGGACATCATACAAACACTGTGCTAGGTCTGTTGTATATTCTTTCTCATTTAATCCTCATAATAATCCATTAATTACCCAGTACATTTATTTTAAAATATTTATAGGGTCAATGTACTTAATAATATTGGGGCAGGTGTTGTGGCACAGCCTGGCAGGCCACAGCTGAGACACGGGCATACCATATCAGAGTGCCAGGACTGAGTCCCACCTCCACTTTCTGATTGGACTTCCCGCCAGTGCACCTGGGAGGCAGCAGGTAATGGCTGAAGTGCTTGAGTCCTGACTGTTGTGGGCATTTGGGGAGTGAACCAGTGGATAGAGGATCTCTCTCTCTCTCTCTCTCTCTCTGTAACTCTGCCTTTCAAGTAAATAAATCTTTAAAAAAATGATATTTAACATGTATTGAGTAGGTACTCTGTAAATCTTTCACATGCCGTTTCATCTTAGCACTTAGGACAACCCTGGCCATACATACTGATGTCGTTTTTATTTTATGGGCCAGCAAAGAGGCACTGAAGGTTGAGAAAGTTGCCAAAGGTACAGAGTTGGTGGAAAGTGAGGCAAGATCCAAACCTAGGTTGCTCGGCCTCAAAACCCTGTGCTGTTAACCACAATCCTACATTGCTTCAAATGTTTATTACTTTATAATTAACATGGTGAAGTACTTTACCATTTACACTAGACTTTCACGAACATGTAATTTAATCCTAGCCTAATAATTTGGAAATTCAGTTTCTTTTTTTCTATTTTGCATTTAAAGATATAAAATACTATTAAAAATACCCTCAAAAGTCTGTTTAGCCTTAGAAGGAATCAGCAAACTAAAGAAAGACCAAAGAAAAAACTAAAAAGCTGGAAGTGTTTTGCTTCATTAGGGCCAAGTAGAGAAAAGCTGGACCAGAGTTCATCTTAATTAGTGTCCAGAGGACAACTGGCCACTTGATTGTAGAGAAGCAAGCTACCGCAGCACGTGAGCTTTTGTTCTGGTAGCTGCCTTTGCATTTCCAGCCAATTAAGGAAAACGCCATCCATACCAACTGGGCTTCTAGTACGCGGATAACAGTAGCATAAAATGGATCACTGGAGTTGGTACATATGATAAATTAACTCAGGCCAGTGACTCTTCCATATAGCTTCAACTTTGTACTGAATGACCTGGAAACGCAGAATATTAATGAGTCTATTGTCTTGTTATCCTAGTGATTTATGGCCAACAAAGAAATCCCAGCAAAGATGTATATGTCTGAATCAACAGAGGATTTATAGTTAGATTGGCATTGCTTCCAAAGAATCCTATCCTTTTTATCTATTAAATAAGTTAGAAATGAAATAAAGACATAGACTCATAGGATTCTAGAACTAGAAGGAGCCCCAGGAGGTTGAGTGTGTCCCACTTACACAGATGGAAGGTACATTCTCTTAGGTAGCCGTCACTATGTCACCTCATTTCTTCTTTGCTTGGCGCCTTCTTTGATGTCAGCTTGTTCTTCTGGTCTAAGCTTTCGTGGATATCTGACAGGTCTGTTGGTTTGTGAAACTCCTATTTTTAGGACCACCCCCTTCCAGTCCACTTCTGGCCACAATGATAATGGATTTAGGATGACAGTGCACTTCAGAGAGCACTCAGCCCACTTCCCTTATTTGGCTAATAAGAAATTCTGTGACTCCAAGTGTCTCGGTGCCTTATCCAACTTGTAGTCTACCATTGGGAAACTTAAAACGAGGACCCTCATGTCTTTATCCATTTGTGCTGCAATAAACAAGAAATACCGCAGCCTGGGTACCTGATCAAGCATGGAGATTTGTTTCTCTCATCTCTGGAGGCTGGGAAATCCAAGGTCTAGGGACCGCATCTGGTGAAGGCCGCCCTCTGCTTCCAAGATGGCTGCTGGAAAGCTGTGTCCTGTCCGGGGCCAGAGTCCTGCGTCCTCGTGTGGCAGAAGGCAGCAGGGCCCAAGGGGACCAGACTCCATCCGCCCAACCCTTTTACAATGGCCTGAATCTATTCTTGAGGCTTCGCTTGAGGACATACACACCTCCAACATGGTGGCACTGGGGGATACGTCTCCAATACTTGAATTTTGGGGTATGCATGCAGGCCACAGCATCTGGTCTCCTGGTTCCAAGTGTAACATCCCCCCCACCCCGAATCTTTCAATTAATATTGGGAACTTCTTGCAAAAAAGGACAATTTCCACAAAACCCTTTCATTGAGGAAACTAGTCAAAGATCTTAAGTTGCACAAGAGATTTCTCTTTAATACAGTACTCCAAAAATAACCTCGGAGGGCTTTCCTCTATTTCTGATTAGTGAGTCCAGTAGCCTTTAGCTGAAGAAGAGGGCACCCAAAGAGTAACCAGGGCAATACCGGAGGACGTACCCTGGCAGTCACTACTGCACTTACGAGACCCTTGAAGACTGATGGGGAAGTCAGTGATGTGAAGAGGTGGCCTAACAGCCGGTGAGGAGAACAGAAATGCAGCAGTCTGGGCCCCTCCAGTGACTTCTCTGGTTGAAACACCATCAGAACCAAGAGTTCAGTGCCCTCTCCCCACTCTAGTGAGTGGTATTTTCCATGTAGCCAGCTGTTGCCTGCCTGAAGAATTGCTTGGTGTCTTTGGGTACGAACCACAGCCTCACCGTCTGTAAAAGGAGAGCGCTTTACTTAACCAGCTTCCTTCCGAGGGGCAGGAGAGGCCGGGAAGGCCGGGCTGGTTCTGGGAGAAGCTGCTTGAGCTCTGCTGGAGCTTCCTGTGGAAGGGGACAGCTGTTAGCTGCGTGCTACTGTGTTGACTCTGGCCTCCCAGCTCTCAGTAGAAATGGAGGACGAAGCCTGACTTGCTTGAAAAAGCTTCAGGTCGCATTTATTTAATCCGCTCAGCTTAAGGTAATTGAGGGAGAGGAATTACCAGATGTGCCCAAGGGTTCATCAGCACTTGCCCAGACGCAGGCTTTGCTCTGCCCTTGACAGGCCTGCCATGAACAGTGCCCATGGGAGCACGGCCTGCTGGACCCTCTGCTGGAGCGGCTGCAGTTTTTCTTAGCTTCCATGTTCTCTCCTAAGAACACAGGAGAAAAACAAATCACTTTTCCTCCGAGCTCACTTTCCTAGGTTCCCAAGTCCCCTTGTTCTCTTGTTTTCCCCAAATGGAGAATTTTGGTTCGTGGCAACACAGAGTGTCAGCAGTAGAAAGACCTCCGTGACTCTGCCATCCTTAGCTCATACCACTGGAACCATGGCTCTTCTTGTAGTCTGTCTTCTCTGACTCCTCCTTGGAAGAGAAAGGAGTGTGCGGTCAGCACATGGCCCGCGAGGTAGCCTGAGGGTGAGTGTAGCCGCTGCTGGCTGAGCCCATCCTCAGAACAGAGGTCTCTGCAGCTCTGGAGAACAGTCGTGGTTTTGACACGGAATCTCAGAGTACAAAAGTTACCACGCTGCTGTGCGGAGCCACCCCTGCACTTTCTAAGAAATGGAGGTTTGACTCGCAGTAGATGATTGGCTCAGCCATGGGGCCAGGTGAGTAATCCCAGTTGTCACTCTGGGCCAGACCTTGTCTGTCTAAAGTAAGTGCCGTCACCTTCCACTTCTCCAGCAGGGCTCCTAACAAGCCCTGCCTCCATGTTGGACAGATAATTTCGAAAGCCACATCAAACAGAAGTAGAATAGTTATATGGCATCTTTTTGGATATAAAAGTATTTCCTCATTCATCAAGTGCAAATTCTAAGGAATATGTTTTCTCCAGATCTAAAATATCATTCACCATCTGGCTAAAGGGTATCAACCCAGCTCTGCCACTGACTTACAAGTTCGTGTTCCAGTTCTTGCCTCTGGGGAGAAGGCCAGAGATGTTGCAAGTATAATGAAGCCAGCACTAGATTTGTATAATTCCCTGGACAGAAAGAGTTCTCATGAACTCAGAATAACATTAGTTATTCTGTGGGTTTTGTGTGTCGCTGTGCCTGCGTTTATGCGTGTGCGTTTTTAGTTCTGTTTCCTTGGACACTCCTTCATCAGATTAGGTTGTTTTTATTTTTTCTGTTAATGCTTCTTGACCACATCAAAATTCTTGATTTTATGTTACAGCTTTGAGATACTGAGAATGAGTCCTGCTTCTTGGTGTGAGGGGGTTCCAGTTCATCCCAGGATTTCTGAAGTTACCTTAAGCTGAATCAGAGCAAAGGAGACAGTGTCAGAGTATTTCTGTCTGTAATGGAAATAACCAGAGAAATGCAAAAAAGTCTTTCTCTAGTCCTTTCCAACCAGTTCTATTTTAGATTCCAAGCAACTGTCAATTTAACACCAGGGCCCCTTTTTGCTTGAGTTTGACTTGCAATGAATTTAACAGGTTGCAGGCTATTAAATGACTGTCCTCTTTAAAACAGCTCATTCTGCTTTTTGTTTAAAAGTTGAAAATTGAAATCGCCTAGTCTGGAAGTCCTGATTCTTTCACCCCTTCTAACCCCATTCCTCGAATCCATTGGGAGGTAGTATGTTTCCAGAAGAATGTCTTAATCTTGGTTTCCCTGGAAGCAAACCCTGAGAAAAGAAATTGAGTGAAAGCAGTTCCTTTGGGAAGTGATCCCAAGAAAACCAGTATAGGGAAGGGGATGTGAGCGCAGGAGGGAACCAGCAGAGGGTGCATGATCAGGCAGATTGCTGCTCTGGGTACTGGAGCTCAGTCCCTTCGAGAACTCTTGCAACTGGTGTAGAACACACATCCCCATGCCACTGCCCTGCAGGGGTGAGAGAGCTGGGTGCTTATGTAGTGACGCCAGCAACTGCTGTCCCAGTTGAGAAATGCTGGTAGAAAAGCCGTACAACTTAAAAGCAGTGGATCCTTGCTGATATCTCTTAAGTCCTCTGAACGTCATTTCTCACGTGCGAGGAGAAGACAGGGCGTCTTCCTTCACGAATTGTAGGAAGAACCCCATGCTAGGGGAGGTGATTGTCCTGGAGTTGAGATGATCTTGCCCCACCCTGGAGTACCTGATTTGGATGCCAGCTCTGGTTCCTGACTCTAGCTTCCTGCTAATGCAGACTCTAGGAGCTGGCAGTGATGGCTGAGAAACTAGGCTCCTTCCACCTACGTGGGAAACCCGGGTTGAATTCCCAGCTCCTGGCTGGTCCACTCCTGGCCATTGTGGACATTTGTGGAGAGAACCAGCAGATGGAAGCTCTTTCTGTCTATTCCTTTGGCTAAAATATATATTTTTAGAAAATAGTTTCATGGACTAGTGTGTTCAAGTGCTTTCTTACATAGCTGCTTTATAAATATTATTTATTAATTAATATGCACACACTTTAAAAATGGAATTAAAAGGTCAATTTATTTTGGTGCAGAAAAGTATAACCCATGCAGTCTTTTCAAAAACATCCTTTCTTCTGTAACTTTTTGAAGACCTCTTTATTTACAATTTCAATTTTTTGCGCTAAAATAAACATTTTTAATTCCATTCTTCCATGAACTTTTTGCAGCACCTTCTACAGATAAATAATGCGAGTTCCATTGCCTCAAGGAGCTTGAAATTAAGGATTGAACACACAGCTGTCAAAAGCAGCATGTGCCATCAGAGCGGACCAGACCTCTCTGACAGCACAGTGAGTTAAAGCTCCAGCTTCGCGTTCCAGTCTTGGCTTTGCCACTTGTTGTGAGCTGTGCGGTCCTTCGTGAGTCTCATTTTTCTTATCCACAAAGCCGGAATACCAGAAATGTCCACGAAGTCGTTGTGAATGTTAGCCAGCGCGGCTCAGGTGCTTGTCTGCATGGTGGTGTTATCGTCACTACTGTTCCTGCTGGTCCTCTTACTCAGAGGAGACCACAGCCCGTCTGGAATGTGATAGGTCCAGCAAGGTGTCCTGATAGGAGACGGCGGATGTGCATTCCTTCGTAAACCATACTTCTGTTGTCAATACCAAGAAATGATTCTTCACAAGTAAGGTTACAGGGCCTGTGCATGCAGTCTGTGGAATTTGGCCTGGAGAGGTGAGAAAGGAAAATCACACAGAAATGAGCGCAGGCCAGGGCATTTCGGGATGGTTTCGCGGAGCCAAGTGTTTGGGTAAGAGCACGAGGAAGGCTCAGAGAGACTGAATAGCGGTTGTCAACCGCACGTGGCCGACCTTGAGGGCCAAGCTCGAGTGTACCTGCAGGTGGTCCTGAGTAGAAGGGTGACCTGGAGTCTGCTGTCATCTACTCACTCGCGGGCGGTCTCCTCAGCCCTGCATCCGGGGTCCCCTGGTCGTCCTTGGCGTCGCTCCTTCTGCCTCCTCCCTCTCCCACAGCAGGTCTGTCTCTCGCCAGTCAGCCTAGGCTTCTCACCAGGAGCCCCCTTTCCCTCTGGCTTTCTCCTCCGTCACCTCTATCCCTGCCAGAATGCCCATGGCAGCCCATGGCAGTGTCAGCACTCCTGTCTCCACCATTCAGCCGAGTCCTCTGCCCAACAACAAGGTGTTGGATACAGGGAGTGTGTCTTCCATTTTAATGCTCCACACGGTCCTGCACACACCAGGGAAGCAGACAGCTGGATCTTCCCAAGGGCTCAGCTTGTGTTGGTTGAGTTGTGTATTTCTCTAATCCTTCTAGTCACAGTGGGTGGAATAAAATATGAGAAGCCTGTACTGTCCCTTCTCAGGAGAGTGGTGATTCTAACATTCCATGGCTCTGTGAAATGGGATTCCTGAGGCCCCAGGAAACGATTTGGAAAGAAAGGCGATTTTTTTTCATGATATTTCCAGTATAATTGACTCGTGTGCTGTTAAATTTCACCTTGATTCACTTCTAGCTCTGAGCTTGAAGTCAAGACACTCAATTTATGATCCAGCTTGGCCATTAATTAGCTGTATGGATTTGGGCAAGCCTTTTTTTCTTGCTATTAACAACAGCAGTCATTTATTTCACTGACTGCTGGGTACTTTGCTAAGTGTTGTTCATTCCTTGTCTCATTTACTCCTCACGTCACCCCTGCGAGGTGTGTACACGACTGGTCCTCTTCTCAGTTGAATGACTTGAGGCTCTGTGTGGGCAGTGAAGTGACTTTCCCAGAATCGCAGTGCTAAGGGGTCCCAAGGCCATTTTCACAGGCAGGCTGGTCTGATTCCAAAGCCAAGGAGCTTGACCATTATCCTTTACAGACTCAGTTCTTCAGGTCTTTCCACATTCTGCCTCACATAGAGAAGTGGCACTGGGCTCTCCCGTGACTGTACTGTGACATCTCATGTGGCCTCAGGAGTGAGGTTGACATTGTCGCTCCCCCTCTTCGTGGAGGAACGACACAGGACCCTGCGCTGTTCTTTTGTCTGCTCGGCCCTCCCCGGGTTTGCTGCTGGTTCTTCCTGGGTTGGCTACCGACCCTTCCACCTCCGTGGAAGGGCGGTTCCCCCTGCCACATTCCCCACTTCTGCGGGGGAGCGGCACACCGCCGGCCGGCTCTCTCGGGGGCTGCACAGGTGTTCCTTCAGATAGATGTTCCTGGTGCATGTTGTCTCTCTCCTCCTTTATAGTCCTCTTCCGC
Source organism: Oryctolagus cuniculus (assembly GCF_964237555.1). Classification (NCBI taxonomy): domain Eukaryota; kingdom Metazoa; phylum Chordata; class Mammalia; order Lagomorpha; family Leporidae; genus Oryctolagus; species Oryctolagus cuniculus. Next base: position 121,737,459 of record NC_091441.1, read on the forward strand.
CAATCCCAACTCTGCTACCCACACGCTGAGTACGCTGCTCTCCTCCAATCAGGAGCAGGTCCTGCTGTTTATTGGTTGAACTGGAGGCAGCTGTGTAGAAGCTGTTTTCTCCTCTCCCAGCGCCATATTGTGGGAGAGCAGATGCATAGAATAAGTCTTAATTCCAGTAACTCAGTCCAGTCCGAGTTGCTCCCCACAGACATCTGCTGCACTATCCAGCTGCTTTACTTTTTTTGAAACAATGACCCAGACATCAGAGTCTTTTTTTTTTTTTTTTAACAGGTAGAATTATAGACAGTAAGAGAGAGAGAGAGAGAAATGTCTTCCTTCTGTTGGTTCACCCCCCAAATGGCTGCTATGGCCAGTGCGCTGCACCGATCTGAAGCCAGGAGCCAGGTGCCTCTCCCTGGTGTCCCATGTGGGTGCAGGGCCCAAGCACTTGGGCCATCCTCCACTGCCTTCCCGGGCCACAGCAGAGAGCTGGACTGGAAGAGGAGCAACAGGGACTAGAACCAGCACTCATATGGGATGCCGGCATCTCAGGTGGAGGATTAACCAAGTGAACCACGGCGCTGGCCCTACCCAGCTGCTTGAGAACATTGCTGCAATGTCTCAAGGAACCCCTCTCACCTCTACTTTTATTCTGCAGGGTGTGGGGGTGGGGAGGGTAGCTGACCCTACAACTCACGTCACTGTGAAGGTGAGCATGTGACCCTGGACAAAACTGTGCAGCATGGGGCCATTGCTGAGGTGTAGCAGGTAAAGTCACTTCCTGCAGGGCTGGCAGCCCATATGGGCACTGGTTCAAGTCCCAGCTGCTCCACTTCCAGTCCATCTCTCTGTTATGGCCTGGGAAAGCAGTAGAAAGGGCCCAAGTCTTTTACCCGTGTGGGAGACCTGGAAGAAGCTCCTGGCTCCCGGCTTTGGATCTGCACAGTTCCGGCTATTGTGGTCATCTGGGGAATGAACCATTGGGTGGGACACCTCTCTCTCCCTATCTCTCTATCTCTCTCTGCCTCTACCTCTCTGTAACTCTGCCTTTCAAATAAGTAAATAAATCTTAAAAGAAAACAACTGGTCAACATGTTGGATCCCGGGGTTGCAGTGCTTAGTTTTGACTTGGCCGTGTGATTCAATTCAGGCCGACAGTAATCATGCTCGGGGTTTTATTCTGACTTTTGGGGAAGTGAGTGATCTCTTACATTAAAGTGGAACCTGGGAAGATGCAGACACAGAGCTGATAGCAGTCGGCCACGTTGCTGTTCATGGAGCCTGGGCACAAAGCAGCACAGAGAGAACAATGCCCACAGAGGGGGAACAGGTGCTGGAGACGCCACGTCCCCTCACCTAAACCCGGTCTCACCTGAAGCTGCCTTTAGATGCTGGGGTAGGGGTGCTTTGGGGGTCTGCGTTGCTGTTACTGCTCACCAAAAGATAAGGAGAGCATTGTTCTTTTTTTTTTTTTCTTTTTTTTTTTTTTTTTTTGATGGGGTTGGGGGAGGCACAAACTTAGCAAATTTTGATTGAACAAGTAATTTCTTGAGGGTCAGGCCCAGCCAGAGTGCACTGGGCCTCGAATCATCTATAATTACTGTGGGAAATATATGATTACAGTGGATGGAGGGGTAGGTAATTTATCATGTGATGGACTGTCTGTTAAGTGGTGCCATGAAACTTCATGACTCCCTCTGCCAGAAGGCTACCTCAGCATCTGCCTGTCTCTCAAGGTGTTAACTGCTGACTGTCAATGGGCCTTTCAGGAGACGGATCTGCTGCCTGGGATGTCTGCTCGCCTCAAGTGGCAGCTCATTTCGGTCCCCTTCATTTCTTTGTAATTACGTTTGAACTTTGAAACCAAAAATCATTTGGGTTGAGGCAATATGACTGGACTGAATGAATTATCTCTGTAATTTCACGTGAGTCATTATATTTCATTGGATCATAGAATTTTAGGGTTGGAAGAGACCTTTAGAGAATAGCCTTTCCAGCCCCCTGGTTCAGTAGATGGAGGGATATGGCAGCCAGACATTGGCAGAGTCGCACGGAGTTTGGAGGCTGGCCTGGGCTGGACCCAAGGTCTCCTGACTCCACGCCAGGCTGATTCTCCCTGCACCACACACCTCTCCTGGTCCTGCCTGATGCATTGCGGAATGGCAGAGCAGAAAAGCCCGACAGACACGGTTAATAGGAACAAGTCTGCAGATGAGGCTTTACCTCAGTCACAGGCCCTATCCTATGGCTTTTCCTTCTGCATCTCTTCTAAGACAGGCTAACGGGGACACAGATGCCTCCTGGGCAGCCAATCCAATCAGGAAACCAATCCAGAAGTTAATGTGAAGGACAGTGAAACCTCAGGCATTGGTTCAGGAGTTACGGAATTTGTGATAGTTTTAGAACCTGGGAAATAATTTTCTATGTGGTCTCAAGAAAACTCACTTTCTATTTACAGATAATTCTCCTCCTCCTCCTCCCCCTTCTCCTCTTCCTTCTTCTTCTTTCTCTTATTAAAAAAAATAACATTTATTTCAAAGGAAGAGTTACAGAGAGGGAGACAGAGACAGAGTCTCTGCAGTAGCTGGGGATGGTCCAGGCGAAGCCAGGAGCCTGGAACTCTATTTGAGTCTCCTACGTGGGAGCAGGGCCCAAGTACTGGGGCCGTCCTCCCCTGCTTTCCCGGCACATTAGCCAGTAACTGCACTGGAAGTGCAGCAGCTGGGTCTCCAACTACACTCATACTGGATGCCGGCATTGCAAGTGACAGCTTAGGCTGCTGCACCACAGGTGGTTCTCAAATTTTCATTTCAATATATGTTCTGAAATTTTAACACATAATTGTACTTGTTTATAGGATACACTACAGTATTTTAATACATGTATTCACGTGTAATGATCACATCAAGGTAATTGGCATATTTGTTACCTCAAACACCATTTCTGTGTGCTAAGAATATTCGAAACCCTCCCTACTTGCTATTTTGCAATATGTAGTGGATTGGTATCAACCATCAGTCCCCAGCCGTGGGGTGGAACGTTAAATGGTATTGCTTTTGAACTAGAGCCCTGTACCTACTGAGCACCCTCGCTGCAGCCCTGTTTGTCTCCCCAGCCTCTCTGCACCGTAGACTCCATCAGTGCGCCAGCGTGTCTGTCAGAATTCACTGTGTCATTAAGTCCCCTGGGGTCATGAGGATGACCCCAGTTACCCATGATACTCTGTTAGTGTGTTTATCTCTCTGTTTGACATTCACTTTATGCACCAAGATTTCACTTCAAAGTTATTATTACCAGTAAGAGAAAATACTGAATTCAGGGTAGGATCACAGTGTTCGGTGTAGACTAAAGCCCCTTAGCAAGTGGCAGAGCTGCAGCAGTGCTTTCTCAATTCATCATTAAGGGTTTCCCCCCGCCCCACTTGAAAACAAAAAAGCAACACCCTAGTTAGTACGCTGCCATCAGTATTTTGTCAGAACACGGGTTACAGCGCATCAGAATAGGACCAATACGGGACTTAGAAGCTCAGAGCCTTCTTAGGATTTATAGGACACATTTTTTAAGGATGGCTTTCACTTCGGTGACAGTAAATAACTGCAAGTGCCGAGAGCCGTCCCTGAGGTTGCTTAATTGAGGGCACGGGCTGCCACTCCGTCTTGCAGAGTGAGGCGGGGCAGCTGCAGAAATGGCCCTTTGAAAACGCACGTGTGTAAGTGATGGCCATTTTCTGTTGCCTCTGAAAACAGCTACTTACGTTGCAATGCGCCAGTGTAGTGTCAAAGAGAAAATTGAGGCCCCTGGAATTCCCATCTTTGGGTAGACTGCTGTAACACTAGAGTAAGGTTATCAGTTCAGAGATAGAAGCACAAATGGCAGTGTATAAAGTAAGCTTAAATTTTGACCCTTAAATAAGAAAAAATAATGCCGCCTACCTCTCCTCAATTATTGACTGCTGTTAGCAGCTTTAAGGTCATGAGAAGAAAAGCCACTCAGGGAGACATCAAAATCAGCCCCAGTGTCATCTTTCCTATAGCACGATGACTGGGAGGCAAGTGTGTATCTTTCTAAAATGATTTAAAAAGTGGTAAAATTGATCCTGATAGACTGGATTTCTAAATGAAGGTGAAAATCTAGGACCCAGTTCTATTTTGTGGGAAATCGGTTAAGGCTTTATGAAATACCGTTTAGGAAATGCTAAATCCCTGTAAAAATTCTGTGCAGCAGGAAGGAAAACACCCCACTGTCTGGTAGCAGTAAAGCACATTTAATGGACTTGCAGCGTTAAAGGTGAATGGACAAGTTTACTGCCATTTAGTGTTTGTATCTGCCACTTTCTATAGCTTACCATAGAGGAGGAAGAAATGACCTGTTAACAGGAATTGCCCCCTTGTAACTGTGGCCGAGGGTGGCAGTAAGTCGGCACCAAGCAGGAGACAGCCATTTAACAAGCTTGGCAGGTGTGATGAAAATGGCTGTGTTAAGGATACAAGAATGCCCTCCAGGGCTGCTTCAGAAAACCACCACAATAAAAACCATGCAGGACAATGAAAGAGTGAAAAAGGTGGGAGTGTAGGCCCCAGTCACATGTGAGAGGGGGCCTGGTGCCAGCTCTCTCCGACCACCCTCACATCCGCCAGTGCTTCATGAGACTGTCACACTGCAGTTTGTCTCTTTCTGACATCAGTGCAGTTATGTTGACCCAATACAGACACTGCTGTGAGAAATAGTGCCCAGGCAGAGGGGCCTACTCATCCCAGCTTGTTAAGACCCTTCATTTTGCTTTCTGAGCTGGGACCAAGGTGGTGACAGCATGGCTCAATGCAGCAAGAAAGTTGATACTCAAGAAAACTTGAGTAATTGGGGACCCACCAGGCTGTCTCCCTCTGGAGAGTGATGATGAAAATTGAAGACAGCCAGAATGCCAAGTACACATGCTGCTTCTGTGGCAAAGCCGACATGAAGAGAGGAGCTGTGGAGATCTGGCGCTGCGGTTGGCTCCTGCATGAGAGCAGCAGCTGATGGTGCCCAGACTTGGCCCAGCACTTCGGCTGCACGGCGAAGTCTGCCGTCAAAGGCTGGAGGAGCTGTAGGATTAGTCAATGGAAGAGCTGCCATCTGAGACCTCTGCAGCCGATTAAAATGGGTTAACATGCATGACAACCACAAAAACCTTGGTTTTGTACAGTAAATAACACCACCATCAACAAATACTTTTTTGTTCTTTATTGCCTCAGAACCCAGAAAGACGTTATCTTTTGGGCAATGACTTGTGTTAAACATGATGTTGAATTAGCAAAACAAGGTAGACGTAGTCCCTGCCCTCTGGGAGTTTATCTGTCCGTGAGGAGACAGGCAGTAAGCAAGTAAACAAGCCAGTGAAGGATTTGTAAACTGTCTAACTACTAAGAAGAAAACAAACAAGGTTGAAATCCAGAGAATGATGAGAGGAAGAGGAGCGCTGAGGTGGAGAGATGGAGGGTGACTAGTCCTAGAGCACTCCACAGTTAATGGTTGGTGGCAGGTTTCTCGCGAGTCAGTAAAATATGATTAAGCTCCTACTGGGCCTTGAGGGCAGTGGTGAGGACGTGGATCTCCACTCTGAGTGAAAAGGAGAGCTGTTGGAGGGTTTTGAGTGCTCAGTCTTACATTTAAGAGGATCAGTCTAGCTACCCTGTTGACAATGCAGTGTGGGGTTACATACTATAAGGAAATGCCTGGTCAGGCTAACCTTATAAGGAAAGGAGGCTTATTTTGGCTCATGGTGCTGGGAGTTCACAATCCAGGATCCAGTGGGCTCCACAAGTTTGGCCTTTGTTGACGGCTTCTTGCTGGCTGACTGGAGGTGGCTCAGAGCATCACATGGTAACAGGGAGTGTGTGTGTCTCTATCATCCTAATATCTTAACCAATATAATAACTTTCTGAATCTCCCACCTCAGGACACGTAATTTACTTAAGTTCCCACACTCTTAGTCCCATTAACATAACCCTTTACGGACTAAATTCCTGAGTTCAGGGAAACAAGTAGGCAAGCCTGAAGATGTGGAGGTGGGGGCAGGGAGGCCACTAAGGGGGCTTACAGCCAGCCAGGGGAGATGATGGTAATTTGATTCAGATGAGACCCAGTCATCATCATCAGATGCCTGCTATTTTTAAGATGGAGCCAACAGAATTCACCAGTAATTCAAGACATTGATGTGGATTGGGTTTTATTATTGGAAGTGGTGAAAGTAGTTGACTTCTGATGGTACACTGAAGGTACAGCCGACAGGATATGCCAGAAGGACACACTTTTAGACGCAGTGTGACAGGGAGAGAAGAACCCAGGAGGAGAACTTGAAGGATGGAGTTGCTCCTAAGTGGTCTGGGGAAGAGTTTTGGCAGGCCACGGTTGAGGGGATGTTGATGGTTCCGTTTTGAGTGTGTTAGCTGCAAAACGCCTATTAGACATCAGTAGAGATGTGAAGTAGGCAGTGGCATTCTGAAGGCTGGAGGTAGGAGGGGAGGTCTGGACTGGAGGTGGAAGTTTCACAGTCATGGATGTAGGTGACAAGGCCTGAGAGTGGTGTGGGAGTGGGGGTGAGTGGGTGAGAACCAAGCCTTGGTTCTCTCCCCTGTGAAGAGGCTGGGGGGATCAGGAGAAGCCAGCAAAGGTGACTGAGAAGGACATGTCTCCAGTGAGACTGGAGGAACGTATGGAGTCACAGGAGCCAGGGGGAGAGGGTGTTACCAAGAGGGGCTGGTTAGCTGTGCCAAACACTGCCCACTGCCCAGGTAAGATAAAGACTTAACATGGGCCATGCAAATCTACAGCACGGAGTCCACTGCTGTCTTTATCAGAACCACTTTCAGGGATGTGGTTGTGAAAGAGAATGGGAGGAGAGAGCTAAGAGGGTTTTGCTGGAACGGGCAGTTGAGAACTGAGGTGGAGGTAGAGGGAGATATAGGTCAAGATTGTTTTGTTGAAATGGGGAAAATCATAGAGCATTTGAATGTTGCAGAGTATGATTTGGTAGAGTGGAAAAATTTAATTATACATGAAAGACAAGGAACACTTGCTAGGGAAATATCCTAAAGGAGCCAAGGGGAGGGGGGATGGGATCTAGTGCACAACCACTAAGTAAGTAAGCAGGAGTAACAGGAGGAAGGCAGGGCTGCGGACGCAAACGTGGTGTGTGAGAGTGGGCTGGGGAGGAGATATGGAGGTAAGAACACAGGGAATTTCTCTTCTGACAGCTTCTGTTTTCCTAGTGAAATAAAGAGCAAGGTCATTGATTAGTCAAGAGTGAAGGAATGATTGGGTGTGTGAGAAAGCATGATACCATTCTCTTGTTAGGGAGAGAGGGAATTGGCTGGGAATGCAGTAGGGCTGCTGCACACGCCTGTGGCCTTTCTGAGGCTCCTGTCATGAACTTAAGGCAAGGCATTTCTAATGGTAGTAGATTCCCCCCTCCACCCCAGTCATGTTGGCTGTATAGGTAGAAGTCAGGGTTGCTAGCTAGTTGGATGTATTGAGGGCAGGGTTTGGTTGGACAATATGACAGCAAGAAAGAGCAAGGGAGTGGAGATTGCTGCACATCAAGGAATCCGACTACCCACCAGTGGTGTAACGAAGAAGGCAGTGAGACACGGGGGCTAAAGGCATGGGAAAATGGAATTGGGACTGATGATTGCCTATCCTGGCTGAGGACAAAGAATAATAGCCGTGAGCCAGAAAATGGGGCGTGGTGGGTCTCCATTCTGGAGGGCGTATTTGATACCAGGAGTATGGAGGGTTGTTTGGAATAATGAGGTTGAGTGGAGGTGAGTGGCTGAGATGCTGTGGGGCACAGGTCATTGGAAGAGACAGAGTGTGTCAAGGAAGAGAGATGGCAGGCATTGGAGCATCAATCTACATGGTTTAAAGTTATCAGGAATTGTGAGAGCAGTCACAGTGGAGAAAGTGATCTCCAAGAACAACAGGGAGTGACAAGGGGTCTGCAAGAGCCTGTGTCTAGGAGAACTGGTAGAAAGCAGTGAGCCAAAAACATTGGGGTGTTTATGGGGAAGGAAAGAAAATGATTGTGGAGACAAGCACTGGCCACCGCGGAACACTGTTCTTTCCCTACACACCTTCACTGTCAGCTAAGTACCTCACCTTCAGGGTGAGGGAAAGGGATGACGTTTGCTCCTACCAGAGGAGTCAGCATTGCCCATGATGCCTGTCAGCTGAGAATAGCACCATGTGTTAGAGTATTTCAGGGTGTCGAGGTCAGCAGATGCATCAGTGTAGAGATCCTACAGAACCCTGTATCTAACTCCCTTGCCTCTCTTGTGACGTCAGGCAAATCACTAAATCCATTTCTGTCTTCCACGCTTTTAGCTATAACAGTGAATAATATCTACTTCGTCAAATCGTGATCAGGCATAAGGGAAATAACCCAGGGCAGGAGCCTTGACTGTAGGTGCCATGAAGGGACTTGGATAAGCTCATGGAAAAGGGAATGGAAAGATAAGTTTATTTTGGTGCAGACAAATTTTTTTTGGGAATCTGTGAATACTTGTATTTGAAAAGTTTTAGCTATTGTCATTAATATTCAGATTGTGATATTCATCTTTATTCAGTAAGATTTTCTTTGGAAGGAGCAGTCATTCCCCACACTGGGAACTGGTTGACTCGGGTTTGTACTTGTAATTCAGTGCCATGAAGGGGGTGTTGGCCTCCAGGCCCTCCTGAGGCCCTCTCCCAGGTAGCCTGTCCTCTGTTAGAGAGAGGAAAGTTTGCAGTGACCTTGAGCAAACTGTTTGATATTCTGGACCTTAGCTTCCATATCTGTAACTGAGATACTGGATAATGCTTCTCGTACTTAATTCAAGATTACATGAAGAAGTCACAGATAAGAATGAGCTGCACTGTAACCTGTCCTCATGTGAATAGAAGCATCTGGTGTTACTGCGGTTACTAACATGGGCCTTGGATTCATTAACAATGAGTTTCCTCTCAAATACCTGAGTAACGAAACTGATACTTTCTATAACATGAGCTCAAAGGTTTGCCCCACCCTGCTATGCGATCTCTGATGGCACCCCTCTAGCTAATGTTCCGGAAAGTAAGTTCCATGAAGAGAGACATCGTATCTGTCTTAGCCCCACTTGTGTGATCAGTGCCCTGCCCGGTGACTCTCTGTAGACTCAGTCAGTCAGCCGATTGGTCACTGCGTGGAGGAGGAGCCTGCCTGTGCAGCCTGCTTTTTCTCTCTCCACCTCAAAATCCAGGCGGTGGACACACCAGACATGTCATCTACTTTTATATCTCTGTACTCTGGCTGTATTGTGCTATCAACTGCAATTTTATCCTCACTTTTCGAAATGGCAAAATTCTGCTTTTCTTAAAGGATCAATCATTGAATAATCTCTTTGAAATCTTCTCATTGTCCTCATTAAGAAAGGTTTACACTCAGCTTTCCCTCTCCAAGGCATTCTGTGCGTGCCTTGGTTATGTTTGCACTGATGATAATCCCTTATTATAGTGCGTGTGTGTGTGTGTGTGTGTGTGCAGGTGTTTTCATTGTTAAGTGCAGGCTCTGCATGCGCAAAAATGGGTCTGTCTTATGACTCTGTCTCTGGTGGCTAAGGCAGTGTCTCCAAATCAGATACTATTCAAGAAATGGTGGCTAGGTGTGCAGGCTACAAATAGGCTCTGTGTTGGTTATTTTACTTGCAGTGTCTTTTCAGTATTTATAGTCATTTCTCGTAGGGACAATAATTGTTGTTATCTCTGTTCTGCAGATGAGGGAAAGGACTTGCAGAGCGGCAGTTCTTGTCGACTCTCGATGAATGAGGGGGAGAACCTGTTTTTAACCTTAGACTGTTTGACCCCAGAGCCCACACCCCTGAGAATGCAGCTACCAAAATGAGGGCTTTAAACCCATCATCCTCATCTTGAGTACCTCTGTGTCATGTTTCCAGATGCCAACTTTACAAGATCATTTTAGTGAAAAACAGGCTTTGTGGAAAATATGCCATGTGTGGGGCCAGCATTGTGCCATAGTGGGTAAAGCCTCCATCTGTGACACCAGCATCCCATATGGGCTCCAGTTCAAGTCCTGGCTGCTCCACCTCCCATCCAGCTCCCTGATAATGTGCCTGTGGTGCAGTGGCGGATGGCCCAAATCCTTGGGCCCTTGCACCCACGTGAGAGACCTGGAAGAAGCTACTGGCTCTTGGTTTCAGTCTGGCCCAGCCCTGACCACCCCCCCCCCCCACCGCCCCGTGAACTCTGCCTTTCAAATAACTAAAATAAATCTTTAAACAGAAAGAAAATATATAACATAGAAGTCTGCTGTCTCCTCTTAAGTCACTATGATTATTGTTGCTTTTCAACTTTATTTCTTTAGGCAAAAATAATCAGTTCTTTTTGACTCATTTTGAAAACAGTCTTTAACTCCCAGAACGGCTGTGTTTCTAGAGAGAGGGAGGAAGAAAAACAGAATATGAAAGGGGAACTGGAAGGCAGGAGAATCAGAGGAGCAGTGTACCTCTGGGCTGTGTCTACCTTCATGACTGAGTGGGAAGCAGATGATCCTTTGGCAAACTTTATAAAAACATCTGCTCCTGGCACAGATGTTCAATACATGCTAGTGAGTGCAAGTCTGAGGAATCAGAAGATACTGACATGGCTTCAGAGTATTTCTCTTTAAGACTACACAAGTTTCAGAGATGACAAGGGGCAAAAGAATGACTTTATAGAGGGGAAAGCACTGCCCTCAGCAAGCGATCAGTGCAGCTAATGGTACTGACGCGTGGAATGTGGCTTCTGAGGTGACGCCCTGAGAAGTCAGCACCCCTTCCGTGGATTCTTGCCAAAAAATGCAAAACTTGAATGTAATCATGAAAAAAGGCTCAGACAAAACCAAATTGAGAAGCATTCTGAAAAATAAGTGCCCTGTCCGCACTGAAAATGTCAGTGTTGTAGAACGCGAGAGACACAGCTACTCCAGATGCAAGGAAGCCAAACAAGGTATGAAAACAGGATGAAGCTCATAACCTTGGAGCTTTCTCTTGCTGTCAGAACAAAGCTTGTATGACCTGGATAACTGTATTTATCTGTACTGATCGTTGATACTGTAAATTATCCTGGGGTCAGGTAAGAGAGCATTCTTGTGTTTTGGGGATATACACTGAGCTACTTATTGATAAAGGGACATCGTGTCTCTAACTTATTCTAACTTATTTTTAGAGCTCCAGAGAGGAGTCGAGAGACAACAAATACAGTAACACAGTAATATTTTGAGGATCTGTGTAAAAACTTTCTGAGACTTGTTTGCACCATTTTTTCTTGTATGTTTATGTCCTTCCTGTGTGTCCTTTAGTGGCATCAGACTTTGAACAGGTAACAAGTGACTGGCTGGCCTTGTCGTTAGGAGGAAGGCAGACGTCCTCGGCCTTCCTGAGCCACCAGTCCCCTGACTTCCACGGCAAGCCCACGCTGGTGCCTGCCTCACCACGTACAGCACTGGATTTGGATTCAAGAAACAGAAGCTTAAGTCTGGCTTTGATAAGTCATTTCACATTTTTTTTGGATTAAAACTGTTGCCCATATGGGATGCTGCCACCACAGCCATCTGCTTTACCCACCATGCCATACTGCAGCCCCCAGACAATCTTCTTTCTGCTGGTTTACTCCTAGAACACCTGCCAACAGCCAGAGATGGGCCAGGCTGAAACCAGCAGGCTGGGACTCAGTCCAGCTCCGCCACGTGGATGGCAGAGAGACTCAAACACTTGGGCCATCACCCTCTGCCTCCCAGGGCCCAAAGCGGCAGGAAGCTAGAATGGGAGTAGAGCGAGGACTCGAACCCAGGCACGCTGATTTGGAATGTGGGCATTCCAATGACATCTTAACTGCCATGCCAGACACCCAGCCCTTGTCTGGAGCGTTAGGTTTGAGCTAAGCCGTTCTTCCTCCTTTCCAGAATATTTCATTTATGATTTTCTATTTTTTAAGAGATTTATTTATTTATTTGACAGAATTATAGACAGTGAGAGAGAGAGAGACAGAGAGAAAGGTCTTCCTTCCGTTGATACACTCCCCTAATGGCCGTGATGGATGGAGCTGTGCCGATCTGAAGCCAGGAGCCAGGTGCCTCTCCCTGGTGTCCCATGTGGGTGCAGGGCCCAAGCACTTGGGCCATCCTCCACTGCCTTCCTGGGCCACAGCAGAGAGCTGGCCTGGAAGAGGAGCCACCGGGACTAGAACCTGGTACCCATACGGGATGCCAGCGCTGCAGGTGGAGGATTAACCTAGTGCACATGGCGCCGGCCCCTCATTTATGATTTTCTAATGTCCAGTATGCCTGATAGGTGATCTTCAGGATATGAGTGGTGATGACTTTGCCTTATAACGAACCCACTTGAAGTGGGGACCATGAATTCACA